>NC_079312.1:162586357-162912266 GCF_029931775.1 Euleptes europaea
GAAATGATCTCTATCGGCTGGAGATCAGTTCTAATAGTGGGAGATCTCCAGCCATCACCTGGAGGTTGGCAACCTTCCCCTCCCTCCCCAGACTTCACCCCCAAATTTCATAGAATCATAGAGTTGGAAGGGACCACCAGGGTCATCTAGTCCAACTAGGGTTGCCAACTTTCAGGTACTATTACAAAAAACCAGTATGCAGCCAACTATCCAAATACTATTTCATAGATTACAATATACAAGTGCAAAAGTGTCACCATACATATACTTAGTGAATGGAAGTGAACAAACAACAGACATACAAGGGAACATTACAGTTATTTATACATGAATCACCCCCAAAACAGGGGAAAAATTGTTGAAGAAATGGGCTGGCGCCCCTCAATGAAATTGACACAATTAAAGTCTGCTACAATAACAAAGTTCAGTACAGCATGAAAGTATGGGCGAAGCTAAGGTAAGTGCCCGAACGTTGCACATAGTGCCCCAACGTTGCACAGGAACGCCTTCCGGATGAGTAGCGTTTTCGCCAAAAAAAAATTGGCTTCTTCAGCCAGCACTCGTTTTTGTTCTTAATATGGGACCTATAGACTCGATAGGCTAGGAATAGCTCTGCTAGGAATAGTCTCTTGTGGTCTCTTCCAAATTGAAGTATATGTATGGTGACGCTTTTGCACTTTTGTATTGTAATCAATGAAATAGTATTTGGATAATTTTTGTAGCAGTTACTTTGCAGTATTGGTGACCTTTTGTATCAACTTCCAGGTACTAGCTGGAGATCTCTTGCTATTACAACTGACCTCTAGCCGGGGGAACTGATCTCTATCGGCCAGAGATCAGTTGTAATGGCAGGAGATCTCCAGCTAGTACCTGGAGATTGGCAGCCCTATTTACTGATCTCATTCATAGCCTGCCTTTCTCTCCAATGGGGACCCAAAGCTTGCAGCATTCTCATCTCTTCCATGTTTTCCTCACAACAACCCTGTGAGGTAGGCTAGGCTGAGAATATGTGACAGGCCCAAGATCACCCAATAAGCTTCCATGGCGGGGTAGAGATTTGAACCTGGATCTCCCAGATCCTACTTTCACATTCTAACCATGACATCACACTGGATGAGAACCCAAAGGCTCTGCCAGCCAGCCAATGACACCTTACTCCGCCCTGCACATTTCCTCTCTGCCTAATCTACCTCATAGGGTTTTTGTGAGTTTATGATGGAGCAGGTCAGGATGATGTAAGTCACCCTGACCCCCTCAGAACTCAGACCCTTGATCAGAAGAAGCGCAAGCAGTTTAAGCAGGACGCTAGCGCTGCAGTCCTAAATCATCTCCTGGGCAGGCAATTCAACAAGCTTCCAGATCTGTTGCACTCCCGCAAACTGAGGTATTCTTGGGGTGGTAAACTGGTGTCACTTCAGGCTCCAGGTGAGGGCTCAAAGAACGCTTCTCCAAACAAACAAACAAACAAACACAATGACCTCCACTAAGACAGCCAACCCCCAGGTACTAGCTGGAGATCTCCCGCTATTACAACTGATCTCTAGCTGATAGAGATCAGTTCACCTGGAGAAAATGGCCATTTTGGCAACTGGACTCTATGGCTAGGGTTGCCAACTTCCAGGTACTCAAGTAAACAAACATCAGTACAAAGGCTCAATAACTCATGACTAATTAGTATAGAAATACTGTGCAAATTTTACTAACAATAGTGAAAATAAACAAAGACAGTGCAAATCACAATAAACAAAAAATCAATAGGTGATTTTTTGCTTCAACCTCCAGGTACTAGCTGGAAATCTCCCACTATTACAACTGATGTCCAGCCGACAAAGATCAGTTCCCCTGGAGGCAATGGCTGCTTTGGCAATTGGACTCTATGGCTAGGGTTGCCAACCTCCAGGTACTAGCTGGACATCTCCCGCTATTACAACTGATCTCCAGCCGACAAAGATCAGTTCCCCTGGAGGCAATGGCTGCTTTGGCAATTGGACTCTATGGCTAGGGTTGCCAGCCTCCAGGTACTAGCTGGAGATCTCCCGCTATTACAACTGATCTCCAGCCAATAGTTCCCCTGGAGAAAATGGCTGCCTTGGCCATTGGACTCGATGGCATTGAAGTCCCTCCCCTCCCCAAACCCCACCCTCCTCAGGCACCACCCCCAAAACATCCCGCTGGTTGCGAAGAGAGACCTGGCAACCCCGACCTCCACACAGACAGCTGGTATGTCATTTACAGGGCAATCCTAAACAAGGTTATACCCTTCCAAGCCCGTTGACTTTTCCAGGGACTCAGCGTGGTGTAACTCTGCTTAGGATGGCACTGTATGTTGACCACACGCAGGTCAACATTTTGCTACCCAAGTTCCTTTGAACTGGTCGCCGGGGACCCAGCATGCGGCCTGCCACTCAGCTACGGCTCTTCTCTTCCCGAGTTCAACTCTGGTAACAGCACGGGCCTTTGGGGGCCTTAAAATAACAGGGAAATGATACGAACTCCCAATATAAAAATCCTGTCAGAACCTCGAGGCTCAAAAATACATAAAACCAGATCTGACCTGACCACAGCATGCAGATAAAGAAGAACTCAAGTGTTCGGAGAAGAGGCTGGGGGGATATATTTTGGTGCTCCTCCTTTCGCTAAGGGTAAGCCAGTTCAAGACCACTTTTCTTTGGCCGTCAAGTCACGTCTGACTTATGGAGACTCCCAGGGAGGGTTTCAAGGCAAGAGACATTCAGAGGTGGTTTGCCATTGCCTACCTCCGCGTCACGACCCTGGTATTCCCCGGAGGTCTCCCATCCAAATACTTGCCAGGGTTGACCTTGCTTGGCTTCTGAGATCTGACAAGATCAGGGTAGCCTGGGCCATTCAAGTCAGGGCAAGCCCACTGTTACAGCCAGAGAGCCAGCATGGTGTAGTGGTGAAGAGCGGTGGACTCTAATCTGGAGAACTGGGGTTTGATTCCCCACTCCTCCACATGAAGCCAGCTGTGAGACCTTGGGCTAGTCACAGTTCTCTTCGAGCTCTCTCAGCCTCACCTACCTCACAGGGTGTCTGTTGTGGGGAAGGGAAGGTGATTGTAAGCCGGTTTGATTCTTCCTTAAGTGGTAGAGAAAGTCCGCATATAAGAACCAACTCTTCTTCTTCTTTTCCTTTTGGGGAGGTAGGGGGTGGGAAGCATTGGTGGCATGGTGTTTTGCTAGGATATGAGCTGAACAGGTAATACGGGGGTGCAAGCATGCAGGACAGGTACTGCTAGCCCCAGTGCCCCAAACCTGCGTTAGGTCTCTACCATGATTCACCTCTCCTTGCTTACAAACGACATGTGAGCCAGACCAGATTCAGCTCTCTACAGGTGGGAGCGGCTCAGATTTCAGTTGTCTGAAATAGCCAACCGGCCTGAGTGGTCAGTGTCGCCCCCTCAATAACAACCAGGTCTTGTCAAACCAAGGGAAAGGGCTGTTTCCCAACTCACAATAAAGTGATCAGATTTTAACTGCGACGGGAAGTATTTTTGTGGAAGAGTTCTTTCTAACTGGGGTTGCGTCCACACATGGACGGCTACCGTTGCACGACATAAATCATTTGCGACTGGACCGACAGCGCAATAGCCAACGATGTGCTGATGCAGCCTAGGTCACTGGGAACATTGGAGGAGAGTTACTCCACCCTCTGAACTCAGGTGGGTTGTAGGGAGGACCTATTTCTCCTGCGGGCAGTAGCTGTCAGTGGCAAGAACGCTTGCCAATGCTGAATTTAGGACAATACCAACAGGTCACCTGAATCCATTCTCAGGTGATTTACACGTTGCAAGCCCCAGGGGAGTGTAAGGGGTATATTTCTCAACACATGAAAAATAATACCGGGCTTTATCACCCATTTCCACTGTTGTACACACTCCCTTTTAGTTTCCTCCCTTGAAGCTACTGTGAATTCGCAGTCAAAGATCTGGCTACCCTTCTGCCCAAGTGCCAACCAACATGCGCTCTGTACCAGTCGAGGTGGAAGCTCTGTACCACCCCCCCAGCCCTCTTCTCCAGAAGCTGATGTGTAAGCAAGTCTCTGTCGCTGAAGAGGTGTGCCAAGGAGTCATCTGCCAGCCCAGGCCTGGAACATGCCACAGGCAGAGCTGGGTATTGTAAGCGGCAATTTCATGGTTGGCTAATTCCCTTTGCTGCTGCCTGGCTTCCACTCCCCCCCCCCCATCTCTCTCTCTCACACACACATACACACACTTCCCTGCAGAGCCACGGGGCTGCTGACAGCACATGGTATGTGGGAGGCAACGGTGGAAACAATTCAGGGACTCGCAGCATGGCTCTCTCTGTGCCCAGTGGCGCACGCCTGCTGGCCCTGCTCAATTCAGCTCCTCACCCTGAATCCCTGGCTGCTCCCACACGTAGGGCTTGATCTGAGGCCAATCCAAACTACTGCCCCGGTCCTCACGGACCCTCAAATCATGTAACCTTAGGGAAGGGGCAGAGGACTTATAATGATGATGATGATGCTTAGTGATTAGATAGCACTTGGGAATGTTCAAAGAGCTTCGCACAGAGAGCTGCCTGCAAACGGTACTTTTGAACATAAGAAAGGCCATGCTGGATCAGATCAAGGCCCCATCAAGTCCAGCAGTCTGTTCACACAGTGGCCCAACCTAGGAAGTCTCTAGGAAGCCCACAAACAAGACGACTGCAGCAGCACCATCCTGCCTGTGTCCACAGCACCTAATATAATAGGCATGCTCCTCTGATCCTGGAGAGAATGGGTAAGCATCATGACTTGTATCAATTTTGATTAGGAGCCATGAATACCCCTCTCCTCCATGAACATGTCCACTTCCCTCTGAAAGCCTTCCAAGTTGGCAGCCATCACTCCATCCTGGGGCAGGGAGTTCCACAATTTAACCATGTGCTGTGTGAAGAAATACTTCCTTTCATCTGTTTTGAATCTCTCACCCTCCAGCTTCAGCAGATGGTCCCGTGTTCTAGTATTATGAGAGAGGGAGAAAAGCTTCTCCCTGTCCACTCTCTCCAACTCACAACAATGAAAGAGGGGTGCAGTGGTTAGAGAGTGGGATTAGTGCTGGGGAGGCCCAGGTTCAAATCCCACCCAGAACGACCTTGGATTTGTTATGTTCACTCACCCCAACTTATCTCACAGGACTGGAAGGAGGTAGGGTTGCCAGGTTCCCCCTGGCCACCAGTGGAGGATGGGGGCGTAGGATTGCCAGATCTAGGTTGGGAAATTCCTGGAGATTTGGGGATGGAGCCTGGGGAGCACAGGGACTTCAGTGGGGTGCAATGCCACACAGTCCACCCTCCAAAGGAGCCATTTTCTCCAGGGGACCTGATCTTTCTAGACTGGAGATAAGCTGTAATTCCAGGGGATCCCCAGGTCCCACTTGGAGGCTGGCCTCCCTAAAAGGAGGATAAAATAGAAGAGGGAAGAACTATGTCTGCTGCTCTAAGCTCCTCGCGAGGATGGGGAGACAGCCCACATGGGGCACAGAGGCTGCAAAGGAGGCCAGGAGGCCCCGCCCGCTTGGCGAAAGGCAGCAGCTGCTCCAGGATGCGGCGTGGGGGGCACCTGGGGAGAAGGGCCGCAGCAGCCGCCTGGCAGGGCCCAGCGGCAGTGGAGGTGCACCAGCTGCAGGACATCTCCCCTGGCACCAGGCAGAGGTTGAGCGCAGCAGAAGGGGCAGGAGGGTTGCCAGCCCAGGGCATTAGTTGGGGGGCACGGGAGACAGCAGGGGCCTCTGGCTAGCCCTATACAAAGGGGAAACCAAAGGGGTTGAGCAAAACACTATCTAATATAACAAGCAATAAATCTATTTTTTAATTATATATTGTGCACAATTGTATTTAAAAACACAGGGCCTAAAATACAGGCTTCCTAAAGAAACACAAACATAGTTACAAATATTACCAACACATAACAGTTGATGTTTAGTACATAAAATGACCAAAATCTGACCAGAAGCGTTTCGGCTTTTTACAGGCCTTCCTTAGTGGTCCTAGATACACAATTTTACAATACACCTCCTGACGTATACACCAATGTTGTACAAGGTAAAAAATAAAAATTAAAGCCTTTTATTCTGTGTGGCTTTATTTTAAAATAGATAGTCCATGTGCCTTAAAACATGGCTCACGGCTCACACCTTGTATATGGCTTCCAGCGTTCCAGGATGTGTATAACATCAACAAATGTGAAGATGGGCAAGGCAAGGAAGGGGTGGGGAGAGGAGGAGGAGGAGAAGAAAAGCTGGTTTTTATTTGCCGACTTTCTCTACCACTTAAGAGAGAATCAAACCGGCTTACAATCACCTTCCCTTCCCTCCCCTCCCCACAACAGACACCCTGTGAGGTAGGTGGGGCTGAGAGAGCTGTGACTAGCCCAAGGTCACCCAGCTGGCTTCATGTGTAGGAGTGGGGAAACCAAGCCGGTTCACCAGATGAGCCTCTGCCGCTCATGGGGAGGAGTGGGGCATCAAACCCGGTTCTCCAGATCAGAGTCCACCGCTCCAAACCACCGCTCTTAACCACACCACCATGCTGGCTGAAGGGAGGGGCGGTGTTGGGCTTGCCCAGGGTAGGGGAGCCCCAGGGATAAAAAGGGAGGTGTCAGAAAAGACAGGGGACGTGGGGAATACAAACTGCCCGAAAAAGGCGGAGAGGGCGCAAAGGAGGAAGAAAAAGGAACCTAAAGGAGCAGCTGGGCCAAGATAAGGTTACCAAACCAGGACAGGCCTGGTAGAACTGCCCCAAGGCAGAGGTACATCTCAGCCACCTGAGGTTTGAAGGGGCAGAAACGGGCGGGTGAAGGGACCTGCACTTCTGAGGAAGCCTGTGTGGATTTTGCTTCGGGTTGGGAAATACCTGGAGATTTTTGGGGTAGAGCCTGAGTCGGAAGCAGAACTACGAAGTTTATTCTGTGTGCAGAATGTGAACTTTCCCATATGCAGAAATGAAAGACTGTGACTGGAGTGTGCGTGTATGGGGGGGCGGGGCGGTGAAAAACATATCCAACCTGGGAATACCACTCTCCCTCCCAAAGAAGCGTGACTACAACGCCAGGATTTCCCCGTATTCCAACAGACACGGCTTTCTTTAAAAACGGCCATCTCTCAAACCACAGCAGCCATCACCGAGCAACTTTGAAGATCAATTACTAAAAGACAACAAAGCCAAAACCAGAAATCATCTTTGGCTAATTAATACATACATGAGATTTGAAAAATTCTCTGCCAAGGTTTCCCAAAATCTACACCAAGTAAGATGGATTTTGGGAACTATATAGATTGCAGGAAGAAAGTCATTGCACAATCTCTGAATGTTTTCTGCACATAATTTATTTGGCTTCTCTTAATCATGGGGGTATTACACATAGACAGGAAGCCCCACCCCTGCGATGGCCGAAAATTCTGATTGGAGTCTCCTGTGGCTCATGAACTTTCATTCAGTACGGTTTGTACGCACTCAAGACTGCAATTTATACCTTGCTGATTACTGTACTAGGTGTTGTACAAATGAAGCCAACAACAATATGACCCCCTCAATGACTGAACAGTCTAACAGCTCCAACAAATAGATTTTGTGTGTCCCTGTCATGATGCTTCCCAGTCTGTTTCTGCAAATCCTTAAGAGTAAGGAACTCGCCCTTGCCATCTGACTGAATTGCTTTCCCTATTTAGTAATCCACTGTGTCTCAGTGAGAAAGGCGGGCAACACATGGAATTAATAATAATAATAATGCAAGAATTTAAATTGAAATGCTCCAAAGTTGAATTTTGAATCCAGCACTGAATCTTGACATTTATTTATTTAGCTATTTATACCTTGCTTTTCTTCCCAATGGCAACCTGACAAGGCTTACAACCTCGTCCACTCCTTCTCCATTTTATCCTCACAACAACCCTGTGAGATCCTAGTCCAATGCTCTAACCACTAACCATGCTGGCTCTCATAAGAACATAAGAAAAGCCATGCTGGATCAGACCAAGGTCCATCAAGTCCAGCAGTCTGTTCACACAGTGGCCAACCAGGGGCCTCTAGGAAGCCCACAAACAAGACGACTGTAGCAGCATTGTCCTGCCTGTGTTCCAAAGCACCTAATATAATGGGCATGCTCCTCTGATCCTGGAGAGAATAGATATGCATCATGACTAGTATCCATGTACAGAATAACAGCAACACACCCACAGACTTGTCTTACTACTATTAGAGTTTGTTATATACATGGGGCTTTTATTAATTGTATGCAAGTGGTTTTAATGTATTATTTAATTTAATTTAATGTACTGATGCGTTAATTTGTTGTTCGCTGCTCTGAGTCTGGCTCTGCCGGGGAGAGCAGGATAGAAGGATAAAGATATTATTATTATTATTATTATTATTATTATTATTATTATTATTATTAAGCACTTTGTGGCACACAACATGCTTTAGAGTACAGTACCTCATTCATCCTCATAACAATCATATGAAGGTAGGGATCTATTCACCACATCGTACTAGGACAGGGGTCAGCAAACTCATTAGTCAAAAAAGCCAAATATCAACAGTACAACGATTGAGATTTCTTTTGAGAGTCAAATTTCTTAAATTTAAACTATATAGGTAGTTTTAAGTCTTAATTAAACTATAGGTACACTGAATAAAACTTTATATCATACTTAATAGTGATCTTATTTATTGATAAAAATTAAATTATAAGTTCCTGCCATTTCCCCCTCCCCGTCCGGAGTCCTCGTCTGGAGGCCTGGTCTACGGCCATAAAAGCCTATTGGTGGACCTGGCCTCCGGCTGAGTCCCGTTGGGAGGCCATGTCTACCCATTGGCTTTCTTGGCAGTAGACCTGGCCTCCGGAGGCCCATAGAAGCCAATTGATAGACCTGGCCTCTGAAGGGGGACTTTTTTCCCCTCCTCGGAGTCCAGGTCTACCGCCAAGAAAGCCAGTGGGTAGACTTGGCCTCCCAATGGGACTCAGCCGGAGGCCAGGTCTACCAAAGGAAGCCCACCCCGCCCAACAGCTGATAGGTGGGGGGGGGGCAGGAACCGCCGAGCCGCCAGCCCAGCAATCGCACGGCTAGAGGGGAGGGGAGGCTTTAGCCTCCCAACCATTGAGGGCAAGGGAAAGGGGGACCCGGCCATTCTCCATGGCGGGGGGGGGGGAGAGACAGCACGGCCACTCGCCCGCTCTCTCTCTCTCTCAGGCGCGCCGGCTCCGCAGCCTGGCTGCCGGCGCGAGCGGGCGCAAGAGCAGGGGCTCCGAACCAAGTTCGGAGAGCCACACTCAACGGTCCAAAGAGCTGCATGCGGCTCTGGAGCCGCAGTTTTGAGACCCCTGTACTAGGATGAGCATCACATTACCATTATGTGGTGGTTGCCAGCAAACTGCTTCGGTATGACCGTAGCAGTCTATTCTCTACATGGACAACTACATCAAGGTGATGTGGGACATACAATGCTAAGGAATGCAGGTTATGCAACATTCCACATGATGGCCCTTAACCACATGTTTACTGGCTTATCACAGCAGCATAGACCTCCATCCTAAAGGGAGGGAGCTATTCCACATGATATGGGAGAATTGGACTAACGTGGTTCAATGGGGAGGTTATCCACAGATGCTGAGGTGTTTCTTGGCAGCAACCACACCACACCACCGTTTTAGATCCAGGCCGGCGTTTTTGGACTCTTCTAAAGCAATGCTTGACCTTACCAAGATTTTTAGCAATGGTGTGCACGCAACCTTAAAATTGGAAGCCTCCTTAAGCAAAGAACCGTCACTTCAATATTCCACACAGCTCCTAGCAAGCTGTTAGCACTAAATACATGCTAAACAGTAGTAAAGCAAGCTTTTACTTGGAGAGTACAAGTCAGGGAACTCAGCAATGAAGGGGGGGGTCACCATTCTGGTTCTACAGAAAGCAAAGACCAGAATGTTTTACAAAAACTGTGTATGTGTGTTAAGTGCTGTCAAGCTGCTTCCAACTCATGGCGACCCTATGAATCAATGTCCTCCAAAACGTCCCATCTATAACAGCCTTGCTCAGATCTTGCAAACTGAGGGCCGTGGCTTCCTTTATAGTCTACCCATCTCTTGTTGGGTCTTCCTCTTTTCCCGCTGCCTTCAGCTTTTCCTAGCATGATTGTCTTTTCCAGTACCTCTTGCCTTTTCATAATGTGACCAAAGTACGACAGCCTCAGTTTAGTCATTTTAGCTTCTAGGGTCAGTTCAGGCTTGATTCAGGCCTTTCCTCACCTCTGCAACTGCGGCTTTCTTTCTTGGCCATTTGCCCTTTCTCGCCCCCAGCCTGCAATAGCATCTGACCCCTTCCAACTAGTGCTTTTCAGGTGAGGTGCCACCTTTTTTCCTAGGCCCGAGTTCTTCCTGCCACTCCTTTCCCAGACGATTCTACCTGTCTTGGCTCTCTCCAACATCCGATCAGCTGAACCAGTCAATGACAGCCAGAGATTCTTCTGTCTGTCACATCAGGGAAGGCCATCCAATCACAATGTCTTTCAGCGCAACAGAGTTGGGGCAGAGGGAGAGACGGGAGCTAAGAGACAGGACTTCGGAGCTGCAAGTCTATCATATTGGAGGAGACTAGGGTCTGAAACTGCAGAAAGATTCTAAACCAAGGGTACTTTCACTCACATTCACCCCCAGTCTGAATCGGTTGTTCCTTGGAGTTATGCGTGAGTTTTCCGTCCATTAAAGATAACCTCGTGCCCAGCCCTCACGATGTCCGGGTCTTCCCATTCCTCTGTTAACCCGACTCTTCCATCTTCCCTGAGCAAAGCCCGGGTGAAATCCCCGTGCAGAAAGCAAAGTGTGGGACATGCAAGCTTGGTTTCGCTCAAAGCCAATTACAAAGAAGCATGTAAATATAACATACTTCATGCTTCTTCGGAATACTTCATATTCCTTTCTGAGCAGAATAAAGGGTTTAAAAAAAAAAACAAGGCTTGGATTCCCCCCCTCTTTTAGATTGTTCCATTTTTGTTCTTGTTGTACTTAAAATGCTTTTTTATGCAGCAATTGGGTTTGGGGGGGTTTCTCTCACAGTAAGCACGACAAGTAAGCCAATTGCAAAGCAGCATTTAAAGGGGCGGGGACTTGATTGGAGCTTGGAGACCGCTGGCACATAGATTCCCAACAGGAAAGTGTGGGTCCAGCCAGCAACGAATCTCAGGTACAACTCCCATGTATAAACGACCAAAGACCCTGTTCTATCCCAGAATGTGGGGGACAAGCGGAATTAATAAGTCTCAGTACAGAAATTAGGGTTCACCTATTTCTGGGCATACGAATGCTGTTCAATAGTTAGATCAATAATATTATTAACAGGGGAGCAATGCCTTTAGGTTAGCACAGAGGCCCAGATGAGGCCTTTTGCAATTATACCCTACTGCCAGCTACTGATCTTTCACCCCAGACATGCAGTGCTGCCAGCGATCATAAAGTACTCTGTACGTGCTCAGACGCAGTTTTTTCTTTGGAATTGATTTGCATGTTCTGGGACTGAGCCCTGGCACTGAAAGCAGATACGGAGGGACTAAGTCCTGGCTCTGCTGAAGCCCAGACTCCTGAGTGGGTAGCCAAGACCTCCCACAAGGGCAGCTCCACACAAGATAGAAATGTCTCCCCCATTAGCTTGGAGCCAACACGACAAACCAAGCTTGCAATTATGGTGACATTTCAGCACGCGCTGCATCTCTCCAGTGACTCATAGCACCACTGGACTCCGCTCTCTGCAAAGCTTCTAATGACTGTTGCCTGGGTAAGCCTACGAGCAAAGGAAGAGCAACGTAGCTGCTCCACACATCCCAGGCTGGGCCAATGCCGCCGGATTAGGGCCCAGCCCTCCCCTTCCCAGCCTCAGTGGCAGCAAAAGCAATTTAAGTATCTATCAACTAGGGCATTGTGCACTAAAAGAATAACAAGAATTCAAAGCAATCAGAAGGATTCAGCGGCAGGCTGCATAAAAATAAAAAATCTTTATGCCAGCGTTCCAAAGGGTAAGAAGAACCTATGATTATTGCTCTCCCTTCCTCATGTTGTATAATAACACTTTATACATAAAGATACTTGGGTCTTGCTGACTGCTGACGCACAGAGGGTATCAAAGTTGTTGGATACTTTATTTCCAACTTTCTGCCTTTTGTGGATCTGCTTTAAGAACTGTGATACCCCACCCCATCAGCAAAACAAGCCAGCCCCTACAACTCAAGCCTTTTCCCCTCTGTTAACATTGACATTTTGAAATAGATACTCCCACTTATTTCTCTGGTGGCAGAAAGTGCCATCAAGTCACAGCCGACTTATGGCGACCCCATAGGGTTTCCAAGGTAAGAGACATTCAGAGGTGGTTTGCCATTGCCTGCCTCTGTGTAGCAACCCTGGACTTCCTCAGTGGTCTCCCATCCAGGTACTAACAAGGAACATTTAGCACATCGTTCAAGCCTGAGGCCACTGAGAACAGAGCCCAGTAGTCCAGCTTCTCCGTCATGTCTTTGATTCCACAGGGAAAAAAATACAGGGACCAAGATCCCTTTAGAGCTACAGATGAAAACATTTGAAAATGGCTTCCAACACCTGCTCTGTTATTTTATGCTGGCCAACGGCTGTAACAAAATGGCTTCCAACACCAAAACCATCCTTCCAGAGCGCCACTAGAATCCCGGGTGGACCCTGCTTAGGTTCCAAGATCTGACAAGATCCAGCTAGCCTGGGCCATCCAGGTCAGAGCATTTATTCCTCTACTAGCATCTTTATATATAGGGATCATCAGATGTGATCTATCTGCAGTAGAAGTCCAGTTTCCTTTAAAATCACATATTTAACAAAGCGTTCCAGTGTGGGTCCACCGCCTGAATTGGTCCCCCTCTGCCCATGTGGAACTCCTTATGGTTCGTGTGGTCTTTTCTGCAAGAAGCAGAAGTGTTCTTGTGTTGCGGTGTTTACAGTGAAAGATTCCTTGTTGGATGAGGCCAAGATCCAACTAGTTCTCCGTTCTGCACAGCAACCAGCTAAATGCCTCTACAACTCACAAGCAGGGCAACCACAGGATGGCTGTCATTTAACATTTGCATCTGGGGTCTGATATTCAGAGGTATACAGTCTCTGCACAAGAAACAGTCTCGATTAATAGTCAATCCTAGACCTACCTTCCAAGAATGTCTCTATAACTTCTTTAAAATTATCATCCTAATGTGACGATGGCAGCTGGGAATTTTTAATATTTTCCCCTCCCCACTCCCTGGTGTCTGCAAAGGGTATGTGACATGGAACATTTAGCACATCGTTCACGCCTGAGGCCACTGAGAACAGAGTCCAGTAGTCCAGCTTCTCCACCATGTCTTTGATTCCACAGGAAAAAACTACAGGGACCAAGATCCCTTTAGTGCTACGGATGAAAACATTTGAAAATGGCTTCCAACACCAAAACCATTCTTCCAGAGCACCACTAGAATCCCAGGTGGACAGTATATATGGCTAATGAACATGACTGGAAATGTTAACATCCATCTTTCCTCCTCAGTCCATACTAAGGCAGCAATCCTGAGAACACTTTCCTGGGACTAAAATGGAACTTGCTTCTAAGTAGACATACAAGGATGTCAGCTGCAGTTAGGCAGTATACAGACTTCAATGGGCTTTTCAAGTGTGTCGGGTTGCCACTGTTAGTCCCAGAGAAACATTCTTCAGCCACAGTTGAAAATACAGACAGCAGGGTAGGACAACGGTCAGCTTTTAGAATCAGAGACCTCAACACCTCAACATTCAGAGCAAGAGATTGGAAAGAGCCAGGATAAGAAGGTCTATCTGAAACTAGGGTGGTGCTGGAAAGTATTGTCAAGTGGCAGCTGACTTATGGCAACCAGATTGGGTTTTCAAGGCAAGAGATGGTTTGCCTGCCTCTGCAAAGCCACCCTGGTCTTTCTTGGTGGTCTCCCCTCAAAGTACTAACCAGGGCTAACCCTGCTTAGCTTCTGAGATCAGATGAGATTGGGCTAGCCTGGACAATCTAGGTCAGGGAACTGAAATTATACAACTGATAATTGACATGATGATGAATAATCCATCAAGTTTCCACAGGTCGAAGACTGGTTGTTGTGAGTCATTGATTAGAAAGTAGCACGCGCAGGATCTCACGATGAGGCATAAATATAAACAGGAGCACCCTGTGCAATGGTTGTAGCGCGCTAGCATAAATTTGACAAGGGTTCACACTTGGAATACTGGCAACTGCTCGCCTCTATGATTTACTTTTCTATGAAGCATCTCTAGGAACTCATTTAATCCCATAAAAATCTTTGCCTGCCATTCCGATCACATACTGGTAAGGAATACTGCCCTACTACATGAAGACACATGATACCACAACCTTGCGGTAGCTATGGAAGATAGGATCTAGACAGTGGCTGGGTGGGAGACTTCAGTCTTTTATGCATGGCTGTTTCCCTCATGGTCACCCTCCGACGACTTCGGGTCTTTGTTGTGATTATGCATGACATTTCCAACCACCAGAGGTCACCTCACTCTCCCCCTGCGTTTCCCCGCATTTTCAGAGACCTGTTTTATCTAGAATTTGAAAATGCGCCCAAAACGTGAGGACACGCAGGGGGAGAGCGAGGCGACCTCTGACGGGTCGGAAACGGCGTGCATAATCACAACAAAGACCCAAAGTCATTGGTGGGTTGACTGCGAGGGAAACAGGCATGCATAAAAGGCCTCCCTGAGAACCCTCCACACGCTGCCTTGAATTCCACAATGGAAGAAAAGTAGGATATACATGCAGGGTTGCTGAGAGAGTAGAAATAAGGGGTCAAAATCCTGGGGGCCCTAGTCACTATGGGTGCCCCTGAAGCTGGAGAGGTCCTGCGATTTATTTCATATGTTGTTCAGCCCGGGTCTGGGATGAACGAGGCAGGACCCTGCGAGAATCTTTGGGTGGGGCTTGTGATGGCGCTCGGCAGCCCTGTACACATGTCATAAATCAGGTGAAATGTTGAGTGGCTGGGGGATCTTATGTTGGTGTGTGTATGGCAGGAAATCTTCTTCCCGACCCCATCAAGCCATAACAGAGTTACCAAAAATCACAAGGTCTCAAGACAGAATTTGATACATTTATTATTAAGTCACAGAATTCACTGAACGGACTGTATGCATGTGGGAAGTGAAGCAGGGCTGATCCTGAACCCTGCTTGGATGGAAGACTGCCTGGGAAATGCTGATTTGAGGGGGGGTTTTAAACAGAGCAGATGACAACCACAACAATTAAGTAGGACCAATGAGGTCCCTGGATTTCTTGTAAGACTGCCCAGGTAAGGCAAACACCTTGATCCAATTTCCACAATGTGATGGATGGTACATTTCACAGGCACAGAGGAGACAGCTATTGCCCAGGAAAAATGTCCCCAGCCTGACTGAAAACCTTTATAACCCATTTCAGGTAAAGGGGAGCCGAGGGGGCAGTTTCACCCTGGAATTTAAAGGCATATTATAGCCCAAGGTACCTGCTGACCTCCAGGTTTGAAGCATGGGGCAGCAGAGCAAAAAGCAGGGGTCCCCTTCTTCTACAGATGGTGGGGGGACGGGACATGATAGAGGTTTCTAAAGTTATGCACAGGGTGAAAAAGGCGGATAGAGTTTCTTCTCTCTCCTCTCCCATAATATCAGAACTCAGGGGCACCCAACGGACAACCAACACAGACAGCAGGAATTACTTTGTTTAATAATAATAATTTATTAGGTCTATGACCGCAGTCTTGGACCAAGGAAAGAGGGAGGGAGGAGAACACAAAGGAAGGATAGGAAACATAAAACGTAGTAAACATAGTAAACATAAAACAATATTAAATTAACAGTGCTAAAAACCAGGCGTCAGCCCGATAGATAAAATTCCTAGCTAAAATAAACTAGGGGCGGAGCGAGCTAACTAAAAGTTGCCAGAGGTAGGCATCGAAAGTTGTTTCTTCTTAAGTGCAACCACTCTGGCCAAAAAGCGAGCCACATTTGATGTTACCAAACCATTGTTTAAATCGCCAAGCAAAAATGGCAACACCCAGGCATGTGAAGGGAGATTCAAGCTAGTAAGAACTGGAGCAATTGTGGGATTCACTGCCGGTGGGTGTAGTGATGGCCGCTGAGAATAGATGGCTTTGAAAGGGGGTTAGACAGATTCATGGAGGAGAGGTCCAGTCATGGCTACCAGTCATGGCGACCAAAGGGACCTTCATGTTTAGAGGTAGCAAAGCTCTGAATGCCAGTGCTAGGGGGAAGGCCACGGCCTCCAGGCCCTGTTCGTTGGCCCTCCGAGGCAACTGATTGGCCACTGTGTGGATCAGGATGCTGGACTAGATGGACCGCTGGTCTCATCCCGCAGGGCTCTTCTTATGATTTTATCCCTAGGAACTCCCCACTCTCTCGTGCTTTCTAAAAAGTGGAAACGACAGACCACCCTGCTTCAGAGGATTCTAGCAACCCAGAATCGGTTAAGGAAGCCATGGCTCCCACGTCTGTCCCAGAAACCGAACGCGTGAGAAATCTAAGGGAAATAACCCATAATTAAATAAGCCCAGAGAGCATTGGGCCTTTGATATTCCTCAGCATTTCTCCAGCTGTGTGTCAAGACACCCCAGGGATCACCACGCACCTTCAGGAGGTCAGGTAGGAGGGATTTCTTTTTGTGGCAGAGGCCCTGAACGAGAACGCTGAAAACAAAACGCAACACAAAGACCGCTACGGACCAATAGCAGATATTTCTGGGTGTAAAAGAACCCTCTTAGGTACTGAACCTAAGAGGTTAGGGTTGCCAACCTCCAGGTAATAGCTGCAGATCTCCTGCCGATAGAGATCAGTTCACCTGGAGAAAATGGCCACTTTGGCAATTGGACTCTATGGCATTGAAGTCCCTCCCCTCCATAAACCCCACCCTCCACATGCTCCGCCCCCAAAACCTCCCACCAGTGGCAAAGAGGTACCTGGCAACCCTATAATAGGTGCAGGACTGGTTAAGGATCAGCTGGCAAGGAGGGAGGACATAAAAGCCTTGCTGGTTCTGGCTGTCAGACTCAGTAACTTGGAAAGAACATTACCGCATGTAAATACTCCTGAGCATAAGGAATTTAGGGAGAGAAAAGAGCAGATCTGAGTTTGGACACAGGAGGCGTGCAGGGAGGAGGGGACTACACCAGGCACTAAGCTGCACCAAATGCTAATAGTACTAGCAATAATAATAATGCTTATATACTGTGTAAAAAAAGCTGGGGAGGGGAAGGGACATGGCTCAGTGTTAGAGCACCTGTTTGGCATGCAGAAGGTCCCAGGTTCAATACCTGGCATCTCCAGTTAAAGAATCTGGCAGTACATGATGGGGAAGAACCTCCGCATAAAACCCTAGAGAGCTGCTGCCAGTCCGAGTAGACAATACTAACTTCGATGGGTCTGATTCAGTATAAGGCAGTATAAGTGCATGTGGGTATGGAAGCATTTTAATTAATAAATAAAGGAATAAACCAAGGACCTAACAGTGCCAACCTAAGCAGAGGAATGCCCTTCTAAGGCCATTGACTTCAATGGGCACTTGAACACATGAACACATGAAGCTGCCTTGTACTGAATCAGACCCGTGGTCCATCAAAGTCAGTACTGTCTACTCAGACTGGCAGCGGCTCTCCAGGGTCTCCGGCAGGGGTCTTTCACATCACTTACCTGCCTAGTCCCTTTAACTGGAGTTGCTGGGTGTCACTGGGTTTAGGATTGTACTGTAAATCAGCCAGATGCCTCCTTAACAAAAGTAATTAATCTAGTTTCTCATCCACTTCACTTGGGGCCCCAGCATGCTCAGGCCATGGCTTTGAGCTATGAAGGAAGGTGTTTGCTCAGAAGCGTCAGCTTCCACAAGCACACTTGAATCTCCAGAAGAAACGCCTGGCCTGCCATTTGCAGTTTAGAATGCACCCCTCTTCTGTCCCACCCATACAGCCAGCAACGATTTCTCATTTCAGGCTGTTTTCCCTGAACAAATCACAGCCACCCCTATAGCGTTCACATCAGGTCCTTTTTCACCTTTAATTTCTTCTCATTATGAAGCGGAGGGCAATTTCACGCATTGAAAAGTCGAGTCACCGACTCACAGCAACCCCATGATGTTCCATCTCATGGGGTTTTCAAGACAAGAGATGAGCAGAGGTGGTTTGTCATCGCCTTTTACTCCATGGCAGCCCCTGTCCTTGGTGGTCTCCCATCCAAGCACTGACCCTGCATAACTTCCAAGCTTTGACGAGATCGGGCTAGCCTGGGCTATTACGGCTGCTGCAATTTTGCACATTACTCGGGGGCAAATCCAGATTTGCCATGGAGTGTTGCATTCAATCACACTCTGTCAAGCGTATCTGTACACTATACTTTCTTGCAAAACTTCCTTTTCATCTATTCAGTTTGCATTACTGTGTGTGAACCGGCCCAGGTAAACACTACCATAAAAACATAAGAAAAGCCCTGCTGGATCAGACCAAGGCCCATTAAGTCCAGCAGTCTGTTCACACAGTGGCCAACCAGGTGCCTCTAGGAAGCCACAAACAAGACAACTACAGCAGCATTATCCTGCCTGTGTTCCACAGCACCTAATATAATATGCATGCTCCTCTGATATTAGAGAGAACAGGTATGCTTCATGACTATTACTCATTTTGACTAGTAGCCATGGATAGCCATGAACATGTCCACTCCCCTCTTAAAGCCTTCCAAGTTGGCAGGGAGTTCCACAAAAAATTAGGCAAGGGAAGGCAGCTTAAATGCCTGGGCACACTCAGGAGTATACCCAGCTGAACATAGTGGGGCTTGAACACATGAAGTTACCTTACACTAAATCAGACCACTGTCTATCAGGGTCAATATTGTCTACTCAGTGTGGCTCTCTAAGGTCTCAGGCACAGGTCTTCCACATCACCTACTACCTAGTTCTTTTTAACGGAAGATGCCAGGGATTGAACCTGGGACCTTCTTACTTGCAAAGCCAATGTTCAATCACTGAGCCACGACCCTTCCCCAAAGAAAAGGGCTTCCAGCCTGTTTGTGAATGCACAAAGCTGCCTTGGTCTATTCAAGGCCAATACTGTCTACTCAGGCTGGCATCGACTCTCCAGGGTCTTAGGTGGAGGTCTTTCACATCACCTACCGCCTGATTCTTTTAATTGGAGATGCTGGGGATTCAACCTGGGACATTTTGAATGAGAAGCAAAGGCTCTTCCACTGAGCCACAATCCCTCCTCCTACTTACTGCTCAGTAAACCTACATAGGATCAGGCTATGATAGGGCAGAATAGGATCTCATGCAGAACCACTTCAGCTCAAGGAACTCCCTGATGGATTTTGTTCCATATTAATTAGTATCAGGGAGGGAGGTGCCATTTGGTGGCTGTCTGCTTCAAGCATCAAAATGCCTTGGGCTGGCCCTATATAATTAAGTCACTTGTCTCAAGTACTGGGAACTAAATACTAGTGAATCCTGGCTCAAGCTAAACTACAGAGATGCCAGCCAGGGCATGGCAGATTAATTGCCAGTGGGCATGAACCACATATACATAACAAGTGGCCCATGTGGAAGTACAATCACATTTATTTATGATTTATTTTATTTTGTTAGATTTATAACCCGCTCCTTCCCGGCCAAGGCTGGGCTCCGAGCAGCTAACAATTAAAACCAATAAAATTTAACAATAAACCAATAAAATCCATTGGACTGATTGGCGCACATTAATAGCACACTGGGCCATAGTGAACCGGGTGGAGAAAGGCAATCCGGCCCCACCAAGAATAGATGGAATTACATAAACAAAGAGGAGGTGGGCAGGGAGGCCAGCTATGATAATATATACCATGGATGTCCTCCACCATAGGCCTGGCAGAACATCTCTGTCTTGCAAGCCCTGTGGAATTGCAGAAGGTCTCGCAAGGCCCCAGACTAATTGGACAGAGAGTTTTAAACTCTCATCTCCTAGAACTTCCACTACTCTAACCACTACACCACACTGGCTCTGGTCTCGGCCTTGAACTAGTAAGTTTACGGCAGAAGTTATAACTGAACCACAGACTTCCTGCTTTGCAGGTCCCTCTCTTAGCCAGAAGCCTTCTCCTCAGGGCAAGCAGATGCAGATACCCCATAATGCCAAGTGACAGTACAAACACAGAAGAAAATATATCGATCCACGTGGGCATCCCTGACCTGGATGGCCCAGGCTAGCCTGGTCTCTTAAGATCTCAGCAGCTACGTAGGGTCAGCCCTGGTTAGTACTTGGATGGGAGACCACCAAGGAAGTCCACGGTTGCCTTGCAGAGGCAGGCAATGGCAAACCACCTCTGTTCGTAGCTTGCCTTGAAAACTTTACAGGGTTGCCATAAGTCAGCTGCAACTTGGAAGAACCTTCCAAGACCATGTGGGCATATCTATGCTCTCCTTCCACACCTGAGTTATGTTTATTTTAACACAAGGGAACTGAAGCACACATGTTCACAACTACACTGGAGACAGGAATTTGATTGCATGGACATACATGCACACACACACACACACACACATCTTCATTGCTAGAAGGATATTTGGCACATGAACATGCCAACAAAATGTGACAGCCACAAGTACAGTAAATATAAATGTGCCTATATCAGGGGTGGGGAACATCAGGCCCGGGGGCCGTATAAGGCCCGCGAAATCATTTGGTCTGGCCCTTCATGGGTCCTGGCAGGTCTCTAGCTCAGAACGATGCTGGCCTGCCTGAATCTCTTGGGCCCAGCTGGGGACAGCAGAGCTCAAAAGCGAGTCTCTCTTCGTGGCAGACACTCGGAGCCGTCTCCAGTCATGCCTCTTGGCTAAATGTTTGACCAAATATAGCAGGCTAGTTTTTAAGTTGATAATTTTGTATGGCCCGCGAATGATGTTATAAATATCCAAATGGCCCTTGGCGGAAAAAAGGTTCCCCACCCCTGGCCTGTATGTACGTTGAGTCATGCCTAGAAACATGCATGTGTCCCCACCATCCAGAGGTGAAAATACTCCACTATTTCCCCAATGCAAACACACATGAACGTGCAGAAAATGAAAAATATATGCTCATCTTCATGAACAGAACCTCACAAATACCCTTTTTGAACCTGTGTATAAATAGACAGGTCCAAAAGTAAACTGGTGTTTGCACACACAGCTCCACATGCAAACAATGTGTGCAAAACAATGCGTGCAAATACACACACATTCACTTGTAAACCATAAAACCAATCACACCCTACAAAGACACCTGCCCTGTGACTTGGCTTCTATTCTTTCCATCAGTTCTAATGAATATCGGTGCCACTTTCCAACACAAAACACGCCCTTATCTCAACGTGGACTGTGATTCGCCACCAGTATGCAAAGTGCCAGATCCAACAACAGCCTTTGTTCCACGCATCAACACCCCAACTTCTTTCCATACCTCAGCGGCAAACAAGTCAACACGCCCTCAACCGCCTCTCGCCACCCCGTACCACTGAACACTTCTGGAGGAACTTGCTACTTCTGCTTGGACAATCGCACACATCCATCGTAACCCCTGGACACAGTCGAAGCATCATGTTGTGCTCGCAGTCAGGATGTGCCAATTCCCCTCTCCCGGAACTAAGTTCTGCTTGTGACAGGCTGCTGGGAGACGGTGATCGCAAATTCCAGATTGAGTAATCTGGAATTTTTTAAAAAGTACAATTCTGACTAGCTCCATAACCTTCCCCACCTTCCTCAGACAATCCTGCACAGTTCCCTTGTTTGTGGATTATTCAGGACCACTTCACATCATGAGGAGGGGCCGTGGCTCAGTGGTAGAGCATCTGCTTGGCATGCCGAAGGTCCCAGGTTCAGTCCCCGGCATACCCAGTTAAAGGGACTAGGCAAGAAGGTGATGTGAAAGACCCCTGCCTGAGACCCTGGAGAGCCGCTGCTGGTCAGAGTACACAGTACTGACTTTGATGGACCAAGGGTCTGGTTCAGTATAAGGCAGCTTCATGTGTGACATTTTTTTCCAACATAGGTACAGCCTCTAAGAAAAAAAAAACCATTGTGTGCAATACTGGCCTCTTCAAAATGCCTCTACCTCCGGCTCTGGCAGCCTAATGCAAACTCCCTAGACTACGGGCCAAACTCTTCCAAATTGTGCCATCAAGACTGCGCCGGAACCCACCTTCTCTGTCCTAGACAATCTGCATGGGGAATTGACAATATTAAATACTGTGGCGGCTTGATCTCCAAGAACATGATTAATTACAAATTCCACCACAAAGGAAACCCTAATCTCCACTCCGGTGTCTGTCTGTATTTAAGCAAGTCCCCAGGAGGGAAGGATGAAAACAGCTCAGCAAAGGGATGGGGTCTCGCTTCTCATATTCTCAAACCTGCAAGGATTTTCACGGTAAACAAAGCCCACCCTCCCTTTCATCCTGCAAAAAAGCTCCCAGATATGTCAGCTCCATACATTGCAGCTCCTCTAACTAGGGCATGGGGACCCTCAGGAAGACGTTCCCATTGTCTACACTACAGTATCTCTCGCACAAGGGAAAAAAAAGCAGAACACACACACACACACACACACACACAAAACCCATCCCTTCGCAAACCTGCGAGCTGCTCGTGCACTTCAGACCTCCAGATTAGGCTACTGGGGGAGCACAGCCAAAAGAGCTTGGGGTTCTTAAGAGGGAAACCCGCCTTTGCTGCAAGAGGTGACCACAGGGATCAATAGGTGGCATTTCTCAGAACCAACGCGACTACTCGGGAGGTGTGGTCTCCTTCCCACCAACACACAAATGCCCAGGCCCACTTGCCAGGCGTAGCTTTTAAACACCCTATTGCTTTCTGCCTGCCGGAATCCCCAGCATTCTCCATCATATCCTGTTTCCAAATATCCTCCCTTTTTTTCTGCCTTGACTCTCCTCTATTCGCAGGGTAAGAGTTCTTCTTTGTCTTCACAGCACAACCCCCACACACACACACCTCACTCCTAACAGCAGCTGGTTGGGAGGAGGAGGAGGGAGGAGGAATTCCTGGAGAGATCGCCTCAGCAGAAGCAAACAGGGTACAATACCAAGGGGGTACAATATCACGGTCCCTGCCCAAAGCCTGGGCATCCAAGCCTGCCCAGAGACGTGACCTTTTCCCAAGCGTCTCAAAGTAGTACAGGCCTCTGGCTCATGGAAGGCCCCATTCGTACCTCAAAGAGTACGTCCCCACAAACACCTGGGCAGTGCCTCTCTACAGGTGGCACGCTCCCCTCATCCACCCATTTTTCCTTCACCTTCCCCTTTGATCAAATGTAGCCCACCTTCAACCCCCCCCCCCTCAAATGATGTATTAAAAGAGTTTCCTTTGAAACAGATAACGTAGGAAGGTGAATCTCTAAGACTGGGGAGGTGGCAAGATTGGGAAAAGCCCCTACCCATATGCCCTTTTTTCACACATCGATCCAGGGCTCACCGAGTCAGGACGATATTCACCCAGGCACACAACAGTTCTTAGGAGGCTGTAATACCACCAGAACATGTAGCCCGTTGGACAATACTACCACAGCATCTCATGGCATGCTTACAAAACGTGGACGGTGCTTGGCACATATTCCCCAGTTGGCACAGTACCTTCCCGCCCTTCCTACCGCCCGGTCATGGTATCAAGTAGAGAAGGTACAACCTGACCCTCAGCAACTCTCCCTCTCTCTGTATCCATTAACAGAGTTTTCAATGTTTTGGCAAAGATATGGCCTGGTTGGCACACACCTTCAGCAAAGCCTGGCCACGATGCTCTCCAACATCCAGAGATACCCAAACAACAACATCCTTCTCCCACAACTTCAGCAGAGAAGCAGAGAGTCTGGTCCAAACGCCATCGACCCAACACCCTGCCACACCCTTGGCTTTATCATCTCTGATCATAGGAAATCACCCTCTTGCTCGGTGCCAGGCAGACGACCGAGTCCACACCTGGGCACCCTGGCTAGTTGGTGAAGTCACCAAACTACACCCAGCCACGTGCCCGCATCCTTGCTCTCCCAGTCACCCGGCCTTGAACCACCAGGCTTACCCCTAGTCCTCTGCCTCTTCCCACACGAAGCTGCCTTAGACTGAACCAGACCCTTGGTCCATCGAAGTCAGTATTGTCTACTCAGACCGGCGGTGGCTCTCCGGCGTCTCAGGCAGGGGTCTTCACACCGCCTACTCCCTTTAACTGGGGACGCTGGGGATCGCACCTGGGACCTTCTGCACGGAGGGGGGCCGTGGCTCAGTGACAGAGCACCTGCTTGGCGTGAAGTCCCAGGTTCGATCCCCAGCATCTCCGGTTAAAGGGACCAGGCGAGGAGGTGATGGGAAAGACCCCTGCCCGAGACCCTAGAGAGTCAGAGATGACAATGATGATGTGGTAAACGTCCTTACTATTACCAACTGCTAAAACAGTGGATCTTCCATAGTTAGGGGAAGTCTTCCTTGCTGTCTCATTGACTTGATGGACCAAGGGTCTGATTCGGTAGAAGGCAGCTTCCTGTGTTCCGGCAGATGCTCTACCCCTCCCGCCTGGCCGAGGTGCCCGCTGCAGGCGGCTCTCCCCCCATGCCCAAGCCCACCCTCGGAGAGCCCCCCCTGACCTCTCCCCTGGCTGGCAGCGGCGTTGCCCACTGACCTGCTCGGGCCCCTGGAAGCAAATCCGGCACTGCGGCGTCCTCATGCCACTGTCCAGGCTGCTGGTGAGCGACACGGCGTCCAGGGCTCCTCCGGCGGCGGCGGCGGGGGGCTGCTGGGCCGCGTGCTGCCCGGGGGTCTGGGGCCGGGGGTCCTTCTCCTCCAGGGCCAGGCTGCGGGGCCGGGCGTGGGCGCCGCCGCCGCCGTAGTACTCGGCCTCGTCGTCCTGGCGGGCCGAGCAGTCGGCGAAGGGGGGCCAGCCGCAGCCGCCGCCGCCGCCGCCGCCCGGCGCCCCCCGGCCGCCCCCGGCGTCGGGCTCGGGGCGGCCCCGCCGCATCAGCACTAGCAGCTTCAGCTCGTTGAAGAACATGCGGATCCGGTACTTGAACATCATGGACGTCCTCCGGCGGCGGCGGCAACCAGGGCTCGGGGGCAGGGGGGCTCGGGGGGGGGGGCGATTAGCTGCGCCCCTGCCCCGCACGGGGGGACGGGGCCGAGGAGGAGAGGGGCGGCAATGGGGAAGCCCGGCGGGGAGAGCGGGGGCCGAGGCGCCGCATGTTGGGCCCCGAACGTGGGAATGCCGGCGGGCGGGATGGGGGGGGCAGGTTGCGTGTTTACAGGTGCCTGGGGGGGGGTTACCGGGATCGGGACCGAAGGGGGGTGGGTGGGGGCTGGCGGGTGGGGCCGAGTTCAGGCGAGGCGCCGGGCAGAGCCCCCCGGGCGGCGGCGGGAGAGGAGGAGGAGGAGGAGGAGGAGGAGGCGCCCCCCTCCTCCCCCCCGGGGGGGCCTTCTCCCCCTAAGACCCCTGCCGGACCGCCGCTCCCCGCGGGGCAGGGCCGAGAGCGCAAGGCGGCCGCCCCGTCGGAGGGGAGGGCGGCTGGGATCCGGCCGGCGCGGTGCAAAGAAGCGGAGCGCCTCCTCTCCTGCGGCGGCTTCCCCTCCTCCGGGCTCCGCTCTCCCGGGGAGTCCTACCCGCCGCGCCGGGCGCAGGGCCCCTCTCCTCCTCCGCCGCCGCCGCCGCCTCCCCTCGGGGGGCCGCCGCACCGGCGGGCGGCCCTTTTGTCTGCAGAGCTACGGCGCCGTCCGCCCCCTCCAGCCGCCGCCGCCGCGCCGCCGGGCCTGGAGGAGAAGCCGCAGCAGCAGCAGCATCGCCGCCGCCGCCCGGGTCTCGGGATGGCCAAGCGGGCCAGCAGCCGGGGCGGGCGGAGGCGCGTCTGTCGGGCTCCCGCTGCTGCGGCCCCTCGCCTCTTTATGCGGCCCGCCCCGGCGCGCCCCGGGGCCGCCCGCCCGCGCTCCCCTCCGGCCACCCCCGGCGTCCGGGGGCTGGGGCGCGCCGCAGCCCTGCTTCAGAGCCCGGGAGGGGGAATATGGCTTCTCCTTCCGGTACAGCATGTTAAATAAAACATTGCGGGAGGGAGGGAGCGAGGGAGGGGAGCGCGCCGGGGGGGGGAGCGCACGGGAGGGCGGGCGGACGGGCGGCGGCGGCGGGGGCAGCGAGGGGCCGGTGCGTAACAGCTGCGCCACTCCGCCTGCCGAGCAGCCTGGACCACGTGGAGGGTGGAGGGCGGAGGGGAGGGGGCGTCCCCGGGAAACGTGAACAGGGCCCTGGCAGGCGGGACCCCTCCCCTTCCAGACACGTCTCGGAGAGATTCCTAGATAGAGGCCGGGGCGGGGGGGGGAGCGAGGGCGAAAACGCCCCGTCCCTTGAGCCTCCTTGAATCCCGGCTCTAGCCAGGATCGACCGCGCATCGGGCGAAACGCAGGCGTGCCATCCCGGCTCAATCCCGGCTGAAGCAGGGATTCAAGGAGGAGGGTGAAGCGACCGGGCGGGTTCGCCCCGAGAAGCCATTTTTAGAAACTGCCTTGCGAGATCAGATCCCAGCCCCAGCCTTGCCCGGATGCCCGGATCACATCGCGTTGGGCGTCCGGGCGCGGGAGGTGTTGCCCGGGAGTGGCCGCTCTTTGGATGCGCGTTTTCCCCCCCTCCGTCCGAATTCTCACCGCTCAAGCAATGGCCACTTATGGAAAAGGGCAAGAGTCCGGTAGCACCTGAAAGACTAACACAAATATTTTCTGGCAGGGTAGGAGCTTTCGTGAGCCGCAGCTCCCTTCTTCAGATACAGCTAGAATGTGAATCCATCGGTCTTTAAGTAGAGGAGAGTGAATTCAGACAAGCACTAGTATGGAAATGTTAACTGTATGTAAATGTGAATAGCAGGCGTGATGGGATGAGGTGTGGTATGCAGGAGAGTCTGTGATGTCCAGGGGAGAGATGGGTGTGGAGAAATCAGCATTGCTAATGGGCCATGAATGCAAGGTCTTTATTCAGCCCAGGCAAATGCTTTGATTTTAGTTTGAATATCAACTGTAATTCAGCAGTTTCTCTTTCCAATCTCCCTTTGAAATTCCTTTGTACCACACCTAATCCTATCACACCTGCTATTCACATTTACATACGATTAACATTTACATACTAATGCTTGTCTGAATTCACTCTCCTCTACTTAAAGACAGATGGATTCACATTCTAGCTGTATCTGAAGAAGTGAGCAGTGGCTCACGAAAGCTCACACCCTGCCAGAAAATATTTTTGTTAGTCTTTAAGGTGCTACTGGACTCTTGCCCTTTTCTACTACTGCAGACAGACTAACACAGCTACCCACTGTGAATGGCCACTTATGCATGGGAGGTTTTGCCTTGGATTTGCCACTCTCTAGATGCACACTTTCCTCCGTCCAAATTCTCACAACTCAAGCAATGGCCTCTTATAGAAAAGGGCAAGAGTCCAGTAGCACCTTAAAGACTAACAAAAATATTTTCTGGTAGGGTATGAGCTTTCGTGAGCCACAGCTCACTTCTTCAGAACGAAAGCTCATACCCTACCCGAAAATATTTTTGTTAGTCTTTAAGGTGCTACTGGACTCTTGCCCCTTTCTACTACTGCAGACAGACTAACATGGCTACCCACTGTGAATGGCCACTTATGCATGGGAGGTTTTGCCTTGGATTTGCCGCTCTCTAGATGCACACTTTCCCCATCCGAAATCTCAAAACTCTGCAGGGGGGGCTTATTGTTGAATTCGGAGAATTTGGATGGGGAAGATGTGCATCTAGAGAGCGGCAAACCCTCCCATGCGTAAATGGCCGTAGGGATTCAAAAGCTGTAAAACCCTGACAATTGTTCTCCCCAAACTGGCTTCAGGCCCCGTCAAAATATTGGAGCCCTGGGGGTCGAGGGTGTGTGTGTGTGAGTTGCTTTGGAAATTTGGGACATCCAGGAAGGAAAGGATTTGCTTCCTGGTCCAGTGGCATTTGGGGATTCCAGGTGAATAAAACACACACCTGCACGTGCGGGAACTCTGTGCCTGCAGCGCATATGGAGCTGTGAGTCAGGGTGTGGTGTTGCAGAACAAAGGGAGTTGAAATAACTTCACTTTCCAACCTGACACAGATTTCACCAGTGGGATGTGGCGTTCATGCGTTGTCTTTCTCTGTGCCCGCCTTAGAGCTGAAACATTTCATAACATTGCAAAATTTGGCAAATCTGCCAGCCTCCACAAGTGACAATTATTTTCCCCCAAAACAATTCCATAATCAGGAAATCAAACCAGCCAATCAGTCACACTAGAGCTCACTGACATATCTTGTCTTTATCACGACACAGGGATCAAAACTTTGGGTCCCACTCCAGAGGAAATCAGTTCGTGCTTGAATCCCATTGAAACCAATGAGATAAGTAAATTGTCTGGTTAATTTGAAGAGGATTTAAGGGCACACAAATGTTCTCTGGAATGGGGCTTTCTTGGTGTTTAAGATCTGAAAACTGGCTTTTTAATTTTAAAAAAATGAATTATTTTTGCCTACAGCTTCATTTCATTTTAAGAATATGAGCCTTTGACACACAGATTCAGAGTCCGGAGAAGCTCAAAAAGCACACTGGGAAATATGTGACAGGGTGGGGTAATGATTGGAGCAAGAGTGTCAAAGATAAGGCCCATGGGCCAGATCCGGCCCTTTGAGCATAGTTATCCGGCCTACAAGCCTAGCCAAGGCAGCCACCACCACGTTCCCGAGTCTGGGCTGCGGGGGCAACGGGGATCGAAAGGCTGGGGCTCTGGCCCAGCGCAAAGATCGCCCTTCCCTGCCACTCCCGAAGTTGGGGACTGCAGGGGAGGGTGATGTATGCGTCGGGATCGCCACCTGAGGTAGACACCCCTCCAGTCCTGATCTGGGCTGGCAAGCCCTCTGTGTGCTGCTGCACATGGCCCAGCCCAACCAAGTGGCACTTATGTCATATCCAGCTAGGGTTGCCAGGTCCCTCTTCGCCACTGGGCCAGTTTTGGGGAGGGGAGGGACTTCAATGCCATAGAGTCCAATTGCCAAAGCGGCCATTTTCTCCAGGGGAACTGCTCTCTATCAGCTGGAGATTAGTTGTAATAGCAGGAGATCTCCAGCTACTACCTGGAGGTTAATACAAAACAATAACCTATGCTGCAAATGGGGTTAACTCTAAATAAAGATCAGCACGTAGGCTCAGCATACTATAACCAATGCAAAGTTTAATCAATATAAATTCTCAACAAATTATTAGTACCACATAACTTATGTACTCATTATATCAACCAATATACTCAGGCATTAACCACATGCCTAAACTTATCTAAATCCCACACAAAATACACAACTACACAATTATACATAAGCTTGACTTAGCTAAATCTCACTAGACCAAATCGGCATACAGCCGTCAATAAAATGTAGTTGTGTATTTTGTGTATTTTGTGTGGGATTTAGATAAGTTTAGGCAGCGGTTAATGCCTGAGTATATTGATTGATATAAGGAGTAAATAAGTTATGTGGTACTAATAATTTGTCGAGAATTTGAATTTTGCATTGGTTATAGTATACTGAGCCTACGTACTACCTGGAGGTTGGAAACCCTATATCCGGCCCTCATAACAAATGCGTTTGACACCCCTGGATTAGAGTGTTCGACTGGGATCTGGTTCGAAACTCAGGTTCAAAGCCCTCACTCTGCCACAGAAGCTCGCTGAGTAAGCTGGAGCCAGTCACTCTCTCAGCCTCACCTATCTTGCAGAGTTGTTGTGAAGATAAAACAGAAGAGAAGATGTAAGTGGTTTTGTGTCCCCATTGTGAGGATAAAATGGAGGAGGGGCAAACAATGTTGTGGGACGGTGGGAAAGATAAAGTCAGTAGGTAAAGGAGATTTTATCAGGGCCGGTTCTCTCACCAGGCCACTCTGCTTAGGGATGCAGAATGACAGGAAGGTGCCCTTGGCGCTGGTCAGCTGGGCCCGTGTGCTATTTATGTAACTAGCCTAGGGCACAAAGTGGGAGAGGCACCACCAGCGTCTCTGGTATTGGAGCCATCTCTGTCGTGCATGCGTTACTCTGTAATGAAGGGGCTTCCACACAGAAGCAGTGGCTCCTCACCTTCATGTGCTTGGCCACATCGGTGGCGCATGAGGTTCATTGACTGTGGGAGCATTGGGAAGGAGAGTGACATTCTGTGGGACCTTCTCTGGAGCAGCCCCAGAGCTGAATGTTCTCTCTCTTGCCTCAGGCCTGCCTGCCTCAGCCATACCCTGCTCAGGAGAGGGTTGCCAGCTCTGAGTTGGGAAATACCTGGAGATTTTTGGGGCAGAGCTTGAGGAGGGCGGGGTTTGGGGAGGGATTTGAATACCATAAAGTCCAATTGCCAAAGCAGCCATTTTCTCCAGGTAAACTGATCTCTGTCACCTGGCGATCAGTTGGAATAGCAGGAGATTTCCAGCCACTACCTGGAGGTTGGCAACCCTAACCTTGGCCTTGATCCAATAATTGTCATATCTCAATAAATTTAACCAAATCACACCCAGTTTCCTGTCACTTGCACTACTCAACCAAATTAGGGTTGTCCATCTTCGCCAACGGCGGGAGGTTTTTAGGGCAGAGCCTGGGGAGGGTGGGGTTAGGGGATGGACTTCAATACCATAGGATCCAATTGCCAAAGCGGCCATTTTCTCCAGGTGAATTGATCTCTATTGGCTGGAGACCAGTTGTAATAGCAGGAGATCTCCAGCTAGTACCTGGAGGTTGGGGGAGAAATAGACACCACTGTACTTGTATCAGGGAGATTAGGAAATCAGTACAGGAGCGAAATCAAGTTTAGAGTGCAAAAATAACTTTATATGCTACTACGTCTAACCTTATACATCAAAATTCTAAGTCAACTATAAGGTATATACAACACACAAATACAATAGTAAAAAAGACATACAATGTACAACCAAGCACCCAAAGGTGAAAGAAGAAAGGGAACAGTTCATGTATGACGTGTCTCAAGGAGTACAAGCATCATTCTTCTGCACTTTTCTCAATGCAGGTGAGTTGGAGAATATCAATATTCAATGAGGAAAAAATTCATAGAGGATACGGCTGTTTCAAATTCTTTGAATATAAATTCTTCATCAGTCCTTCAATAAGGTTCCTCTTATATTGCACATCTTAACAATATTTCAAAGTGCTGGATACATGTTGCTTCCCACCTGGAGGTTGGCAACCCTAGCTCAGGATGATGAGGATGTGGTGGACATGAGACCCAGTGCCTGTCTCTGAGAGGAAATGGTAGCATTCTTAGGGTCACATCAGATTTAGGGAGAAAATGAGAATGTGAAGGGGCGGGAAAGAGGGCTGCTGACACACCTCCCCGCCAGAGTTCAGGTCTATTAGACTTAAATCTGTCAACATTTACAAGATTCAATTGTGTGTGGATGAGGTGACTGGCACCCTTCTATGTTGATTGAAGGCAACGAAGCTAGAGCCCTGACCTGGAGGGTCCAGGCTACTCAAATCTCAGAAGCCAAGTAGGATTGGCCTTGCTTAGTACTTATTTATTCATCGTTTATATTTATATCCCACTCTCCCCTGTCTAGTAGGGCTCAGAGCGGCTCACAACAAACATATAATAATTAAAACTGTTAAAACTACCAAAGACGCGATATGTTACATTTAAACCATAAAAGATGGTGCATTAAAATAGCCTCCCAGATTAAGATCAATGAAGACCTGTAGAGAACCAAGGGATACAACATCTAGCAGCAGCCCATGTGGTAACCAGGAGGGCTGCTAGGTGGAGGGACCAGGTGGCAAACAACAGAGGGGGGTCCCACAATTCAAACCAGCATATCATATTAGCCATATAGGCCGTTTAACTGTTGCTGTCCTCAACTATAGGCCCAGTGGAGAGGGTTGCCAACCTCCAGTTGGTGGCTGGAGATTAACTGCTATTACAGCTTATCTCCAGGTGACAGAGATCAGTTCCCCTGGAGAAAATGGCTGCTTTGGCAATTGGACTCTATGGCATTAAGTCCCTCCCCTCTCCAAACCCTGCCCTCCTCAGGCTCTACCCCCAAAATCTCCAGATATTTCCCAACCCGGAGCTGGTAACCCTACTGCACATGCATTTGAGAATGGGCTTACATCAATGTAACTGTGCTTAGGATGGTGCTTTAAGGCCTGTGTGGTTGACCTTCTGTGATCCATGTTATCTATATCTTTCTGATTCATTTTACAAGGTCTCTTTCAACTGTTAATAGTTCTCTTCATTATTTTTTAAATAGCCATTTGCTCAAACTGATTGTATTCATTCCAAGATGTAGAAACTCTGTGCTGCATCCCAGAAAATATTTTGGGTGTTGCAAATGTAAATTCGAGGGTCATTACCATGGTGTTTTCTAACTTTGGGCTAAGTTTTGTTTTCTATTTTTTTGTGTGTGTGGTGGTGCCTTGATTTTCTTATTTAAGGCAATATGGGCTGGTTTTCCACCAAATGTTCAGACCACCATTAATGTATGGAACGATGCTCTGAACATTTGGTGGAAAACCAGCCCATATTGCCTTAAATAAGAAAATCAAGGCACCCCCCCCAAAAAAAAGATAAATATTGTAACATTAAAAGAAAAGAAAAAATGATGCGCTCTTCAGGAAATAGTCGGCAAGGGGGACAGAGAGACCTTCATCGTGGTGAGCCTGCCCTGAGTTTACATAATTGAGTCTGGAATGGACTGAGGAAGGCTGTATTGAAGATCCAAAGGGGTTGCCGTATTATAGCAAAAACAAAAGAAGTGCATGGCATCTTAAGGATTAGCAGATTTATTGTAACTTTGTGAATGAAGTCTACTTTGTCAGGTGTATGAAGTATTTTCTCAGCTGGCAAAAATACTGGACTACTACTAGAATCCAAGTTCAAATCCCAGCTCTACCATGAAACTCACTAGATGACCTTGGGCCGGTCATTGCTCTCTCAGCCTAGCCTACCTTGCAGGGCTGTTGTGAGAATAAAATGAGAAGGGGGGAGATGTACACCAGATGGAACTGCCTTACACTGAATCGGACCCTTGGTCCATCAAGGTCAGTATTGTTTACTCAGACTGGCAGTGGCTCTCCAGGGTCCCAGGCAGAGGTCTTTCAGAAGAATAGAGTTGGTTTTTATATACTGACTTTCTCTACCATTTAAGGAAGATTCAGAATGGCTTACAATCACCTTCCCTTCCCCTCCCCACAATAGACACCCTGTGAGATAGGTGGGGCTGTGAGAGCTCTAAGAGAGCTGTGACTAGCCCAAGGTCACCCAGCTGGCTTCATGGGTAGGAGTGGGGAAATCAACCCAGTTCACCAAATTAGTGTCTGCTGCTTATGTGGAGGAGTGGGGAAACCAACCCGGTTCTCCAGATTAGAGTCCACTGCTCCAAACCACCGCTCTTAACCACTACACCACACTGGCTCACATCACCTGCTACCTCATCCTTTTAGCTGGAGAGGCCGGGGATTCAACCTGGCACCTTCTGCGTGCCAAACAGATGCTCTGCCATTGATCCATGGCCCCTCCACCCTGAGCTCCTTGAAATAAGGATGAGATAAAAAGTACTACATAAATAAATAATGTTTCATATATCACAAACACAAGTAACAATTGTAACATGGGGGCCAAAAGGCCATGAAATGCAAGTTTATGACATTTCTAAGGAAAGCTCAAATGTACATTAGATGTTACTAGCAATCTATGCTTATGACTATTTGAGCTTTGAATAGGAGTGCCCTTACCTGCATGTCCTGGCCTTTTGACCCCTCTGTTTACAGTTTTCCCTCTATGCTCATCTAACTGTACATGTATCTGCCATGAGGACACACACCATACCTCTGAGATTGGGCTCTAGTCCCCAGAAGCATAGGTCACACTGACCCAGTGCGCCCCTAAACAGAACTTCCTCCTGCAAAGTCAAAGTCAATAAACTCGTAAGTGTGTACTCTGTTTAGGATGTCCATCAGCTAGATTTTTAAGGTGCCACAGGATTCCTATTTGTTTATACAGAAGACCTTGGCCTCAGTGAGGGAAGGGCCTTGAAAGAGGCACGGGACTTGGTGAATAAAGTGGGGGCGGGAGTTCTAGGCGGCGGCGTCAGCCTGGCAGAAGGCTCAGAGGTGGGCGTGGGAGGAGACCAAAAGGGGGCTGGCAGCAGATCAGCGTGTTCGAAAACACAAATAGAGCTTTAAAAAAGGGAATGATCCAAAGGCAGAACTATGAAGAGTGACGAGGAAATCGTCACACTCGAGTGGCTATTTTTAAAACATCTACAGAACCTTCAGCGTCCCTGAAGCTCTATGGAGTAGTGTAAGCATGGCAAGGCAAGTCCCCGTCCCGAGACCCTTATGGGTCCACTTTGCCAAAACAAAGGGAGGGAAGAAGAGGAAGGGTTGGTTGTTATATGTTGACTAATCCAGTATAGAACCAAATATGACTCTAAGAAAGAAAATGAAATCTGTAAATTAAGGTATATCGCCAGAGTAGGTGGGACACTAGAATAATCAGTATGTGAAGGAAGTGGCAGGCAATGATTTTTTTAATGGGACTAAAGAAGAAGAAGAGTTGGTTTTTATATGCTGATTTTCTCTACCTTTTAGGGAGAATTAAACCAATTTACAATCTTCCCTTCCTCTCCCCACAACAGACACCCTGTGAGGTAGGTGGGACTGAGGGAGCTCTAGGAGAGCTGTGACTAGCCCAAGGTCACCTAGATGGCTTCATGTGGAGGAGTGGGGAATCAAACCTGGTTCTCCAGATTAGAGTCCGCAGTTCATGAGGAGTGGGGAATCAAGCCCAGTTCTCCAGATTAGAGTCCACAGCTCTTAACCACTACACCACACTGGCTTCCTGCCCTGTCTTGGATGGCCAGGCTAGTCTGGTCTCGTCAGATCTTGCAAGCTAAGCACAGTTGGACCTGGTTAGTACTTGGATGGGAATCCACCAAGGAAGTCCAGGCTTGTTATGGAGAGGCAGGCAATGTCAAACCACCTCTGTTTGTCTCTTGTCTTAAAAACCCTACAGGGTCACCAGAAGTTGGCTGTGACTTGATGGCAAAAGGAGAGAGGGTCTTTTCAGAGATGCTGTACTGAAAGGGAAATGACAGAGGTGATGAACAGTAAGCCAAGTGTGAATCCTGGCCAGACTTATGCCAGTGCATGAAAATGATTGTACTTGGTGTATTTGTGTGTATTTATTACATAAGAACATAAGAAAAGCCATGCTGGATCAGACCAAGGCCCAGCAAGTCCAGCAGTCTGTTCACACTGTGGCCAACCAGGTGCCTCTAGGAAGCCCACAAACAAGAGGACTGCTGCAGCATTATCCTACCTGTGTGTGCCATTTCCTAATGAAAGACTCACCACAATCAGTGTCTGGCCTGCAGAAAATGTATGGATTATTAATCAACATATTTATTTACTTACTTCATTTATAGTCCATCTTTCTTGCAGAGACTCAAGACTGATTACAGAATATTAACTAAAAAGACTCACCACAATCAATGTCTGTGGTGTGACTAGCCCAAGGTAACCCAGCTGGCTTCATGTGTAGGAGTGGGGACACCAACCTAGTTCACCAAATTAGCATCCGCGGCTCACGTGGAGGAGTGGGGGATCGAACCCGGTTCTCCAGATCAGAGTCCACCACTCCAAACCACCGCTTTTAACCACTACACCACACTGGCTCTCTACAAGATGCTGTTCCTGGGGCTGGGGGTGGAGGTGGAATAAGGAACCTGGAGGAATGACAAGGGGGGGTCTGTAGCAGGAAGAGGGAGTCAGTGGAAATGGCCAATTGAGTCTGGATCCAACCCTATGTGTGATAATCACGTGTGAGTCAGGTTCAGGTTCAAGTTTATTGTATTTTGCCAAAGGCCATTACAACGGATTAAAAAATCCATATAACAGTCATTGATAAAAGTTACATTTTCGGTAACAGATTAAAACTCAATAAACATATTTCTCTAACCCGCCAGAACTTATCAAAATACTGAAGAATGACGTGGAACATTCTTTAAAAATGTAACCTTTGGAGTCTTCTGGGAATACCCCCAACATTAAATAAACAGCAATAGCACTCCGGAATTATTATGAAATTTTTTAAAACCCTAATAATTAGGTCTCAAGCCCAAACTTTGAATGGCTCCCCAAATAGTGTTCACAGTTATAATTGGTAAATCCCACTTCCCATCAAAAAAACGAGTTTGTGTCTCAGGATAATCGCTTGTGTATAGATTTTCCTTCCGTGTTTGTGTGTTTGTGTGTGTTTTAAGTGCGTTCATGGAGGCTGCCATCTAAACAAGAAAACTGGTACTGGGGGGATGGGGCTTATGAACCTCCTGCAACTGGGAAAAACAGCTGGGGGGTAATTTTTAATGGAAAAAACTGCCGGGGGGGAGGGTTAAGATGCCTGTCCCAGTCCCACGCTGGTCTTCCACTTTCATTTGCATCCTCTGCAGGTGTGCTTTATATTTTTAAAAAATCAGAGAAAACTGGATGCGACTGAGCGTCAGATGTAGTTTGGTCCAGATCTGAAGAGTGATGGCGGGCCTGAGGAGGGAAGTGACACGCTCGGTGTAATGGGAAAGGAAAGTGAGTTTTGCAGAGGCATTCTGAATTGATTGGAGGGGGACGATTCGGCAAGAGGAAAAGCCAACAAGAGCCATGTTGACCACAGATCTGTGAAAAAGAAGTAAAGAGATATTTTTTTCCTCCAGGGTGCTGAGGAAAGACCTGGAAAAGAAGTTCGAGAAAGATTCTGAATGGGCTGTAAGGCAAATTTGAACGATTAGGTTGCCAATTCACAACCCGGAGAGTGTCTGTTTAATCTTAAATGCACCAATAAAGAGGAAGAGAAGGTAGCTGTGACTGTTTCCACTCTTTCCTCCTTTTGCTCCCCCCTCCAAATATATCCAGCTGCCAGTATGAGCGCCCTTTGAATTTATATTTTGTATTAAACAGTTTAGTAGGACTTTGCACCTTAGCATTATTCTTGGATTTCATCATTATCTTATTGCAGTGTGGTCTTTTATTTAATTTTGTTTTATTTAATTTGTTTTTTATTTAATCGTTCTTCACTGGTGTGTATATTGCTCCGTTAACATATATGTTATTCCATTCTTTACTGCATGGTTTTTCGACCTCTGATTTGCCTTGAACTTCGACAAGAAAGAACTCAATAAATGAAGTAAATAAACAAATATTGTTACCTTTTAGCTTTTTGTTCTGATGGAAAGGGGACATTAAATGAGACAGATAAATCAATATGCATACTTATACGTAAGCATATATCAATATATCTAGTTCTCTCCATGGCCCATATGTGTATACTTAAATCTGGACACTGGGACCATGAACATACAAGACAGATCTTTCTACAAACCTGAAAAAAGCCCTGTATTTGCACAACAATCTGAAATCTTAAAACACATTGGGGGTTAAAACCCCCAAAATAATAGAAGCAGATGTTGTAGCTTTAAGAAACAAATGTCCTCAGTAAGCCTTTACTAGACAACCATAACGTATTGCCATCCTTCAAGCCTTGGTTTCTGTTAGTAAAGGCAGGGGGAGGGGGGTGGTCCTTTATGGGGCTATTTTGGTTTTGGGGGAAGGACACACTGGGGTCAGGCTGGGCAGCAACCATGAGCAAATTGCTACCATGCAACTTGCATGATTGACCCAGGCCCAGCTGCTTGCTGCTGTTCAACAGCAGCTTCTCTACAAAAGTCAGATGTCCTTGCAGGTTCTTGACAACTCAACAACTCAAGTGAGCTTGGCACAGTGGCTTACAATGGGCAGATTAGTCATAGTTTTCTCAAGTAAACTCTGCCAAGGGGAGTGAAGGAGGGAAAGCTGAAGATGGATGGGCATTGGGCAGATAAAGGTACATTGGCTGGTGAATGGGAAGGAGAGAAGGAAGCAGGAAAAGAGGAGAGGCTAGGGGAGCTTTCAAGGAAAGGAAAGAGAAAAAGTGGGGGAGGGGAAAACTAAATCCCCCTTGCAAGTCCCTGTGGATTCTCCACTAATGCTCTTCCATGTTCCTCTTTTCTTGTGCTGACACTGACTCCAGATTCTCAGATTTTGCACAACTCTCACACCCTGGATCAAGAATGGTGTTTAAAAAAAAAAAGCACCGAAAATTTAAACCATCTGTGCAAAATATGAACAATTAAATTAATCCTGAAGCCAACCCAAATCTGTGCAAGGGAAATCTATAGTCTATAATTAAAATATATAAATATTTTACAAATTGCTTATATTTATATAATTTATCTTAATAGAGGAATATGGATTTTCTTTGCACAGATTTGGATTGGCTTTGAGCGCCGTTGTAACAGTAGTACAGCTTGCATGATTGAAACTAAAACCACATCACTTGGGTTGAGAATTACACCGCTGTTGAGCTATGGATACTCCTACATCACACCATTCTGGATTTAGGAGGTAAAATATGTACCATAGCCCTTTGTATGGTGGAGAACTCACTAACAGCGCCATCCTATGCAGAGTTACTCCAGTCTTAACTTAGACTGGAATAGCTCTCTTTAGGATTGCACTGTAAGTCTAAGTGAGAGAGGCAGAATATAAATAAACAAACTAACGAACGAATGAATGAATATATAAATGAAAGAATGAATGAGTCATTTATTTGGGCCATTCACAGGTCACATCACTTTCCTATCAGGCTGTGAATTCTGTCCTCCAAAGATAACAGTTGTGCTATAACATGCATAACGATAAAAGAGGAGTGAATTCAGGGCCGTGTCTCAGTGGTAGAGCATCTGCTTGGCATGCAGAAGGTCCAAGGTTCAATCCCCGGCATCACCAGTTAAAGGAACTAGGCAAGTAGGTGATGTAAAAGACCTCCGCCTGAGACCCTGGAGAGCCACCGCAGGTCTGAGTAGACAATACTGACTTTGATGAACCAAGGGTCTGATTCAGTATAAGGCAGCTTCATGTGACCCCCTGATCTTGCATTTCAACTAACTTTTGAACATGTAAACCAGAGGTGGGCTGGGCTGACTCCCATCTTACATGAGTGAAAATGCATGGTCGCTTTAGCCTCCTTTGTTCCCTGTTTCAGCCAGGATTCAGCCAGGATCAAACGCATGCGTTTCGCCGAACGTACGTTCAATCCTGGCTGAACCCTGGCTGAAACAGGGAATAAAGGAAACTAAAGTGACTGTGCATTTTCGCCCATGGTCTACTTTTTCTCCCCTGTAATTCCCATGAGTCATCAGTGTGTAGTAGATTTGCAAAGCAAGCATGTAAAACCAGGATCTCTGAAGGTGTAATTACATGATCCCGATGATTCATTCTTTCTAAAGATCTGCTTGTACATGTCTTGCTGGAGTAGAGGAAGTCTAACATTTTTTTGCAAGACCCCCAACATCCAATATGAACACAAGAACAAATGAAGCTGACTTATACTGAATCAGGCCCTTGGTTCTTTGAAGTCAGTATTGTCTACTCAGACCCGCAGCGGTTGTCCAGTCAATAAGGAAATTGTCCAGCAGCCCAAGTCAACCTTTTAGCCACTCCTCATGTAAACATGGTAAGAGTTCTTATCCCAGAGTAACTGATAATTAAAACAGACTTCTGTCTTAGAGCAGGCTTGTTAAAAGTCATTCACTTGGTCAGCTATGGTACATAAGAATCCTGTCTAGGCGACCAGCCTGAGACAATTTACTTTTCCCAGTTATTTTTAACATTTACACCTCTGGCTCCCCATTTCTGTTTGAAGCAACTCACATCACAAAACATCATTAAAGGTAAAGGTCCCCTGTGCAAGCACTGGGTCATTCCTGAGCCATGGGGTGACGTCACATCCCGAAGTTTCCTCGGCAGACTTTTGTTCACGGGGTGGTTGGCCAGTGCCTTCCCCAGTCATCTTCCCTTTACCCCCAGCAAGCTGGGTACTCACTTTACCGATCTTGGAAGGATGGAAGGCTGAGTCAACCTTGAGCCGCCTACCTGAAACCAACTTCCATTGGGATCGAACTCAGGTCGTGAGCAGAGCTTGGACTGCAGTACCGCAGCTTACCACTCTGTGCCACGGGGCTCTTCATAAACATCATTACACCAAGATTAATTACAGTGCATAAGCAAAGCAACTACCTAAAAATAATAATAAAATCACAGGCAACACACACACAGCACCTGCATTTGAAAAAGCCCTTTGAGAGAGAACTGACTGGCATAATTTCTGGAACCCAGGGAGCATAGTGTTGCCAACTCTGGCTTGGGGGATTCCTGGAGGCTGGGGTTGTGCCAGGAAAGGGCAGAGTTTGGGGAAGGGAGGGAATTCAGTGGGGTTGTGATGTTATACAGGTCATACTCTGAAGCTGCCATTTCCTGCAGGGGAACTGATCTCAGTAGTCTGGACATCAGTTTTTGTTCCAAGAGAAATCCAGACCCCATTGGAGGCTGGCAGTCCTCAAACACAGTGGGCACTTTTGGACTTCCCCAAGGAGGCCATCCCAAAGAAAAGGTGCCCTCACAGAGGAAGAGCCAGCCTTCAGCATGGCACCTGCTGAGGTGTCAGAATCAATCAAAAGAATTGATCCAAGGATCTTAATGGGTGCATGATTGAAATAGGCCACAGGTGACCCACACCAGACGTGTAGGTATGAATAAACTAGAAAAAAAAAACTTTTTGTTGGGTGGTAACATGTATAAAGCTGTTTTCAGAGGTATTTTAGAGAGCTTCTGTCATTCTTTTTTTCAGTTCAGAAGCTGGGGTAAAATCACAATTGTTAAAGGGGATTATAATCTTTGTCTGCCTTTATCGGTTCCTTGAAAGAGGGGAAGCAAATACACCCACATGTTCAACGTAAATCACTGTGTCGTTATTTAGGGGTGCATCATCTACATGAAGTACTTTCTTTAAGAACCACCCTGGTTTCAGACGCCCTGTCTTCGTGGGCAGAAGGCATCTCCTTTCCTGCATGTGCGGAACTGGGGCTTTCACAGAGAGCTGCTGTGCCTCTTGTTGACTTGGTGTCTTCCGCACAGCGTTTTCCTGGGAATTGCCCTTGTGGCGAGATTTCAGCACCACGAACAGGGCTCTGCCTTCTCTCGCCAGTTCACTCTAGTAAAGAGCAATCGGGCTGACACGCTGACATTTATAAGGAGAAATGGTGGCACTTACGCATTACGGCTTCGGCTTCTGTCTCATCGCCCCACCTCCCCCCACCCGGTGCTCTTCCTTTTCTCTTCCTCACCAATGCAATGCATCTGGTGGCTGCATTTCCTTCCTTCAAGGCACAACAGGAGTTTTTCTTTGTGGCGTCCCACAATATTTATTTCTCACTCTTGAATGCCAGGAACAGAACAGATAATACCAAATAGTTGCCAGCAACCAGCACAGCCTCCAGGAAACAAAGGTCATTTTATGCATGGTCGCTTTAGCCTCCTTTATCCCCTGTTTCAGCCAGGATTCAGCCAGGATCGAACACATGCGTTTCACCAAACGTGTGTTCGATCCTGGCTGAATCCTGGCTGAAACGGGATAAAGGAAGCTAAAGCGACCATTCAAAGCACATGCAGAAGACGAGTGAAGCCCATATAAACATTCTGCAGCCTAAGAAGGGTTTGAACGATCAACCAGCAATTTCTTCCATGTTTAATGCACCAGTGGCAGACACCCTGTGAATGTTTGTCTTACAAACTGGCCTCTTTGATTCTGTAAAATCATAAAGCCAGAAGTCAAAAGGACTTCTACAACTATCTATCTGATCTGGGGTTTTTGTTATTGTTGTTGTTCTCTGCTTGATCGCCCTGACTGTGCCGGAGCATAGGTCTTCAACAGATCCTGCAATATTACCCACATCACAGCTTGTCTTCTGACAGGCTTCAGGTGGGAGATCTGAGGATAAAGACTACACATCCCCATCAAGAATGCTGTGTCCATTCAGAAGAACATACCAGTCTCTTATGCATGGCAAGTGTGTATCTTTCTTGGGAAGGGTCCCCGTTCTTTTAAGGGGAAAGAAGCCATATGCAAAGAAATGTACACATAAAATAGGCTCTCTTCATTTAAGCGCATGGGAAAACAGTTCCAGGAGGTGGAGTTAGATGTGTTTCAGTTAGATGGAGTTACTCTGGCTGGATCAGAGTAACAATTCATGTCATCACTAGCACAGCTCATCTTTGTGCCACCACAAACAATGCTATGAAAGAACTCTTCTGATCCAGGTGTGTGTGTGTGTGTGTGTGTGTGTGTGTGTGTGTGTGTGTGTGTGTGTGTGTGTGTGTAAAGCCAACTTATGGCAACCCCAGCAAGGGACTTTCAAGGCAAGTGAGTAGGAGAGGTGGTGTGTCATTGCCTTTCTCTGCAGTCTTCCTTGGAAGTCACCTTTCCAAGTACTGATCCTGTTTAGCTTACGAGATCTGACGAGATCAGGCTATGCCATGCCGCCTTCCCTCCCTCACCAATTTTACCATGTTGTAAAATCTGGTAAAGAAACCATGTCCATCAGAAAAGGAGAACAACCAAATGGGGGAGGGGATAATGAAAACCGGACCATATCCATGACTTGGGGGGGGGGCTTTTCATACTTCATTTGCACGATTGAAGTATATTGGCTTGGATGCCTGCAAAAAAATCATCTAAGTAAAAAAAGAACATTCATCCAGGAATTCCCAATGTGGTAAGGTAAGCCAGGAGCTGAAGGAACCTTCAATAGTGCAGTAGGGGAAAATGAGATGCCCCCTGCAAGTCCTTGCAGATCCTTTGCTTGTATATGTATAAATGTATTAATAGAGCAGTAAACATACACACACATAATATAAGAAGGGCCATGCTGGATCAGACCAAGTCCCATCAAGTCCAGCAGTGTGTTCACACAGTGGCCAACCAGCTGCCCCTAGGAAGCCCACAAACGAGACAACTGCAGCAGCATCCTGCCTGTGTTCCACAGCACCTAGTATAATAGGCATGCTCCTCTGATCCTGGAGAGAACAAGCACACATCATGACTAGTATTCATTTTGACTAATAGCCATGATAGCTCTATCTTCCATGAACATGTCCACTCCCCTCTTAAAGCCTTCCAGGCTGGCAACTATCACCACATCCTGGGGCAGGGAGTTCCACAATTTAACTATGTGTTGTGCGAAAAATACTTCCTATTATCTGTGTTGAATCTCTCACCCTCCAGCTTCAGCAAACGGCCCTGCAGTCTAGTATTATGAGGAAGAAAAGCTTCTCCCTGTCCACTCTCTCCATACCATGCATAATTTTATAGACCTTTATCATGTCTCCCCTTAACCGCCTTCTTTCCAAGCTAAACAGCCCTAAGCGCTTTAACCGTTCCTCATAGGGCAGTTGCTCCAGCCCCCTGATCATTTTGGTTGCTCTTTTCTGCACCTTCTCAAGCTCTGCAATATCCATTTTTTAGGTGTGGTGACCAGAACTGTACACAGTATTCCAGGTGTGGTTTCACCATAGATTTGTACAAGGGCAGTATGATAGCAGCGTGCCAATGATCCAGGTGGAAACGCAGTGTAGGTGCAGTGACAGTGTAGGGCAGTTGCTCTAGTCCCCTGATCATTTTGGTTACACTTTTCTGCACACACATTATGTATGTCTCTCTGCCTATAGGTTTTCTGTTCTATTGTATCCTTTCTTGCAGCTACCTTATAATATTGAGTTTTGGCTACCTAGTGATATTTTATTCAAGGGACCAATCAATTGCACCCCTGCCCAGGCTCAGCCGCCTTTCAGCACCAGCTGCTTCCAGACCAATCACTAGCTCCTTTCCCTTTCTTAAAAAAAAAGAAAAAAAGATTGTGTAGATTTCCCTGGGTGTCAGCCCTGTTGCAAACACTTTTACAGTTTGTTGCTTTAAATGTTGTAAGCTTGCCTAGCGTTGCACAGTGTTGTAACAGCTTGACAATTGTGCTTCGCTGCATGGCACGAATGTTATCTGGCGCCCGGTTTTACGTCCAACGGCACTGTATGTGCCGTGCATTGCATGCGGCGGTGTGCCTTGTTACTCTGCTGCATTGCCTTGTCTCATGCACAATATGGCATTGTGAGGCTTATTCACCTTGAAAGTTGCATTGTGCGGGAAGCGCACCACAGACCTTGGGGCTGCGCACGATTTCTAATTTGTCCCACGTCGGAGGTTTGTTTGCTTTCCTCGCAAGGCCTCTGAAATATACATTCTGTCCTATAGCAGGAAGATCATGCAGGGCAGGATTTGCATGGAAATCCAATTGCCTAATTTGCTGGAGAAAACACAGTTGGTTTCTTTGACACAGGGTTGTGTGTCTAGAATTTTTACATAGGCCACAGACAAAAATGACAGGGAAGGCCAAGGGAAAACCCAGGTCAACATTTGCAATTAATGACACTCTTTTGTGCTCTGTTACATTGTGTGAGGCTTGATATTCCATAGTATCATGTTTTAGGGCAGTGTGTTGTGTGATCTCATGACACTGCCTTATACCGAATCAGACCGTAGGTCCGTCAAAGTCAGTATTGTCTACTCAGACCAGCAGTGGCTCTCCAGGGTCTCAGGCAGAGGTCTTTCACATCACCTACTTGCCTTGTCCCTTTTAAGTGGAGATGCCGGGGATTGAACTTGCGACCTTCTGCATGCCAAGCAGATGCTCTACCACTGAGCCACAGTTCCAGATGTCACGCTAACTATATCACAGTTGTATGATACAACCTTAAGGTGTGCCCACATACCAGGGAGCAAGTCCCAGTGTGAGATTTACTTTCATGTAAAGGTGCAGAGGATTGGGCTGAGAGATGGGGACAGTTATAAAACAATAAAACAAAAGTCCCGCAGCAGCTTAAAGACTAACATTTAGTTCAATATGACGTTGCATGAGTCACTGCTCCCTTCATCTGAGCGGTGACTCATGAAAGATTGTATTGAAATAAGTGTTTGTGTTTAAGGTGCTGTTGGAATTTTGTTTTATTTTGCTACAGCAGACTAACCCCTTTGCAATAACCACAATATGATACCTAATATGTACTGTATATTTCACATTCCATCGGTCTTTCTCTGGTGCTGTCTGGAATATTATATTGTAGTTGTAGAACAAATGTGTATTGGATGCATTTCTGGTTTCCTGGATATTTGCTATATAGTATACAGGTCTGCTGTTTCAGAACTACAGATGATGTCACAGGGTGTGTCTGAAATTTGGTAATGATGTGCAACATGTGAAAGCTGAACAGTTGGGTTCAAGTCAAGTACCACCTTAGAGACCGACAAGACTTTCAAGGTATAAGCTGGCTAAGAGCCAGCGTGGTGTAGTGGTTAAGAGCGGTGGACTCTAATCTGGAGAACCGAGTTTGATTCCCCACTCCTCTACATGAGGGGTGGAGGCTAATCTGGTGAGCTGGATTTGTTTCCCCACTCCTCCACATGAAGCCAGCTGGGTGACCTTGGGCTAGTCACACTCTCTCAGCCTTACCTACCTGACAGGGTGTCTGTTGTGGGGAGGGGAAGGGAAGGTGATTGTAAGCCTGTTTGATTCTCCCTTAAATGGCAGAGAAAGTTGTCATATAAAAACCAACTCTTCTTCTTCTTTCGAGAGTCAAAGCTCATTTGTCAGACACATGTAGGAGTGGAGATCTGTGTCTTTTTATCCCAGTCAGAAGGTAGGAGGGACATTGTAAAGAATGCTTGTAAAATATGCAAAGGTACAATGCATATTGTAATCAGCTTGATTAGTGCAGAGGAGAAATGCGTGGGGGCAGAAAATTAGCACCTGTAGGGACATGAGAAGACTATGACCCTATTCAGCTGGGGGGGGGGGTCCATTGTTCTGAAATTGTGAATGAACTCACGTTCAGCAATCTTGCATTGTAATTTCCCTTGAAGTTTCTTTGTTTGAGGACTGCCACTCTTAGGTCAGCAGTGGAATGACCTCAAAGATTAAAATGTCCTCCTACTGGTTTTTGAATGTTGCAGTTTTTAATATTGAATTTATGTCTGTTTATTCTTTTGCACAGGGACTGACCTGTTTGTCCGATATAGAGTGGAAGGGCATTGCTGACATTTGATGGCATGCATAATGCTGGAGGATGAACAAGTGAATGAACCTGAGAACATACGGCCGGTGTTGTTAGGTTCAGTTATCATATTGTCAGAGTGGTTATGGGGACATGTGAATATTGACCATCCCAGGTGAATGTTGTGAATGCCCCAAAAGCTCAGAGATACATCACTCTTTGTGTATGTGTGTGTGCGCCAGTCAATTAAATCTGATTTTTAGTATTCACCAGTGTATGTCCACCAAGTGGGAAAATATATATTTATTTTACTAAATTCGACCATTGACTGTCATTTGTCTCTCATTCTGTCTATGTACATTACACTGAATGCCTGATACTTGGGGAATGCCACTATTCAAATGTCACTGTTGACAATAGTTGATTAATTTTGTGAACGTACAAAAAAGTCAGAAATGCACTGGGGAATGTCAGCCTATGGTCAGCCTTCACCAGTGAATGCCCAACATGGATCGGGACATTCACTCACCTGGGTTTGTTAGTCAATACTGTCATTCCCCCATTTTGGACATTCACCATGACACACATATCATTAGATAACAAGACGATGTGTATCATATGGGCAATCTGTGGACGACTGTAGAACCCTGATGCCTTCTGAGATGTCATTAAGTGTGCCTGACTCTGTCCTGGATTGCAGCCAAAGTATTCAGTTAAAACACTTATATTTGCAGGTCATTAACTTTGAATTTCCCAGGTATTATGATCATATCCATTCCAGGTGACATGTGATGGCTTCATTATTATCCTAGTTGACAGAGTTGTGCTTCACTTGATGATGAAGTTGGAATTATGTCCACCTCCTCTATACAGGATGAATTTACTGTCAGTTAACTATAACCCATTTCTAGGGATGGATGAATGTTCCCTATTTCTGCTTCTTACATCTCTTTCCATTTTCTCCAGTGGCGTTGGTTCTCTGCTTTTCTCTGTTGCTTTTGCAGGTTTGTTTGCATTGTGTATGCATTTTTTTAAAAGCTTGTTTTATAAATTAGGTACTACACACATCATTTTTTGCATATACTATGTGTATAATGCTGATATGAAGCATGCATTTTCAGTGCAAGGAAAATGGCATCACAGTAAAAGAATTCCTGGGTCTGATATGCAAAAGGGAGAAACAAAAGTGAATTGGGGCAGACACTGGGTGGATACATCAGGGATGAGAAATTCAAAATCAACCCATACCTACTCGGTTGTGTTCGCAGCTAGGCCAGGATCAGAGGCAGATCCCTCTGATAACTTCTTTTGCTTTGGAGTGAAAAAAGACAACTTGATCCCTAGTGAATGTCCAACCGGCCTGTAGCATTTTTTCTGACTTCCTTTGAAACACTGTATTGCAGTCCTTCTACCAAGACCGTTATTTCTGGCGCCTGTATTTACCCATCCATCAGAAGTGCTTTGAATTTCCCCCCTTTTCTTCTTCTTCTTTTTCAGTTCAAATACACACCAAAATTCCACAGAGAATATTTGCAGACTGTATTTGAAACCCATCTATCTGGTTAACCCATGCAACTCCACGCTGATAAATGTATGCAAACGTTTTTTAGGATTAGGCCCAGGGATTAGAAGAAGAAGGTTGGTTTTTATATGCCACCTTTCTCTACCACTTAAGGGGGACTCAAACTGGCATAGAATCACCTTCCCTTCCCCTCCAACAACAGACACCCTGTGAGGTAGATGAGGCTGAGAGAGCTCTAACAGAGCTGTGACTTGCCCAAGGTCACTCAGCTGGCTTCATGTGTAGGAGTGGGGAAACAAATCCAATTCACCAGATTAGCCTCTGCTGCTCATGTGGAGGAGTGGGGAATCAAACCCGGTTCTCAGATCAGAGTCCATCACTCCAAACCACTGCTCTTAACCACTACACCACCCTGGCTCTCCTTGTATACTACAAAGCAGTTCTTTTCACATGTGTGCATTAAGTGCTGTCAAGTCACTTCCAACTCATAATGACCCTATGAATCAAAGTCCTCCAAAATGGCTTCATGTGTAGGAGTGGGGAAACAAATCCAGTTCACCAGATTAGCCTCTGCCGCTCATGTGGAGGAGCAAGGCATCAAACTTGGTTCTCCAGATTAGAGTCTGCCGCTTCAAACCACCTCTCTTAACCACTACACCATGCTGGCTCTCATCCCAAAAGAGAGAGGTTAGTGCTGAAATGTGCCTGGAAGTAGGATGAGTCAATCAATAAGGCATAGTAGCTCACATCTATGGGATCGCCTCTCCCTCTATGCTCCACCTTGACAGCTTTGCTCATTTGAATAGGCTTTCTAGGGCAAATGGGCAAAATCAACAACCACCCCTACATGTGCATTCTCTGTTGTGGCCCCTACCTTGTGGAATGGTCTGCCCAATGAGGTCACAACTGCTCCCAACCTCCTGGCTTTCTGCAAATTATGCAAAGCTGAATTATTCAAGAGGGTCATTGCAAAGGTAATAGGGCTGCATTGTAATGACACAGCTCAGAGAGAGGGCTGGGAACTGTGGTCTATATATGTGTGTAAAGGGCTGTCAATTTGCAGCCAACTTACAGCTAGCCCTTAGGGCTTTCAAGGCAAGAGTCTAACAAAGGTGGTTTAGCCACTGCCTTCCTCTGCGTAATGATTCTGTAATTCCTTGGTGGACTCCCATCCAAATACTATCCAGGGCTGACCCTGCTTAGCTTCCGAGAGCCGATGAGATAGAGCTAATTCTGTCTGTTGATGTAACTAGGCCCCTACTATGTAATTTTGGCTTTTCTTTAGCATGTGCTTCATCTCTGGTTAGTTTTCCAGATGTCTACAAGTCAAGTGCCTATCGCGTTGTCTTTTGGGTGATTGAACGGATTTATTCTACATAATCTGTTTGGAGTCCCAGTGAGAAAGGTGGACTCTAAATAATATGAATGCATGAATAAAGACATAAAAATCAATAAATAGGCTAGTAGAAAAAGAGATTTCAGCAGATGTAGCTTGTCACAGCAGAGGTGAGAAGGGATGGGCCTGCTGAAATTCTTTCTTTTAACCTTCACATTTATAGGAGCACAACACTTGGCTATATTTCTTCACACTGAACCGTCATTCCAGACGCCACTGCGAAGCCAGTGCATACCTGCTTCATATTTTTAAGAGCCCCTTTAATGTGGCCTTTTGTATTTGCTCCACCCCCACATCGAAGCATTCACTGAAGGAAGCATGCAGAATCCCAGCCGAGGCTTAGCTGTGCAAACAGCTATTGCTAATGGCTATGCAAATGAAGGAACGAAAGAGACGGTGCGTGGGGGTGGAATTTTTTTTACTTTCTCCTCTTGCATTTGGGACCATGAAGAGTCATTTTAAAGGTTGGATTTAAAAAATCAGCACTGAGTGAGGAGCAGAATCGACCCTGCATAAATGGCCACAGCCTCAGTTAATTTCTGGCATTCTTTGGAATGGTTATGGTCATTGGGAGCTATCCTTGGTGCTGCATCTTTGCCATTGACTTTCTTACTTGTCGTTTTTTGCCTGCAATAACCCAACTGTCCTCCTGGTCCATTTCTGTGCAGCTTTGCATTGGTCAGTTTAGTGCAACACATACATATGGGAAGGCAGGTTCCTTCAACTTCTGGCTCCTCTTCCTGCATGGGGAATTCCTGGATGGATGTTCTTTGTTTACTTAGATTACATCTTTGCATCTTCTTAGGCTGACCAATGTTTATATGGGTTTCACTCTTCTTCTGCATATGCTTTGAAACTTTGTTTCCTGGAGGCTGTGCTGGTTGCTGGCAACTATTCGGTATTATCTGTTCTGTTCCTGGCATTCAAGAGTGAGAAATAAACATTGTGAAATGCCACAAAGAAAAACTCCTGTTGTGTCTTGAAGGAAGGAAATGCAGCCACCAGATGCATTGCTTTGGTGAGGAAGAGAAAAGGAAGAGCACCGGGTGTGGGGAGGTGGGGAGATGAGACAGAAGCCGAAGCCGTAATGCGTAAGTGCCACCATTTCTCCTTATAAATGTCAGAGTGTCAGCCCGATTGCTCTTTTAGAGTGAACTGGCGAGAGAAGGCAGAGCCCTGTTCGTGGTGCTGAAATCTTGCCACAAGGGCAATTCCCAGGAAAACGCTGTGCAGAAGACACCAAGTCAACAAGAGGCACAGCAGCTCTCTCTGAAAGCCCCAGCTCCGCACATGCAGGAAAGGAGAATGCCTTCTGCCCACGAAGACAGGGCGTCTGAAACCAGGGTGGTTCTTAAAGAAAGTACTTCATGTAGATGATGCACCCCTAAATAACGACACAGTGATTTACGTTGAACATGTGGGTGTATTTGCTTCCCCTCTTTCAAGGAACCGATAAAGGCAGAAAAAAATCTGGCTGCGACATCTGTCACCCCATTGATCGCCAGGGTTGATTCGGCTGATCTGGCTGGCTAGGCAGGTGTACCCTACCTCCCTCACCGCTATATGTGTGTCCCTCCCGAAGCTGCACACTCGGTGGAAGAGGACAACCATCCCAGATAGAAGGAGTGTACCATTCTTCAATCAAGGGTATACAATAGCTGCACTCCCCTGCTAGAACCTCCAAACAAGAACAAGGTCCATTTGTAGGATTATAGCCCCCTTTAACAATTGTGAGTTTATGTCAACTTCTGAACTGAAAAAAAGAATGACCGAAGCGCTCTAAAATACCTCTGAAAATGGGTTTATACATGTTACCACCCAACAAAAAGTTTTTTTCCTAGTTTACGTCTAGTGTGGGTCACCTGTGACCTATTTCAACCCATGCGCCAATTAAGGTCCTTGGATCAATTCCTTTGATTGGTTCCGACACTTCAGCAGGTCCCATGCTGAAGGCTGGCTCTTCCTCTGTGAGGGCACCTTTTTTGGGATGGCCTCCTTGGGGAAGTCCAAAAGTGCCCACTGTGTTTGAGGACTGCCACCCTCCAACGGGGCCTGTAGTTCTCTTGGAACAAAAACTGACGTCCAGACTACAGAGATCAGTTCCCCTGCAGGAAATGGCAGTTTCAGAGAGTGACCTGTATAGTATCATATCCCCACTGATTCCCCTCCCTTCCCCAAACTCTGCCTTCTGCTGGCAGAATCCCAGCCTCCAGGAATCCCCCAAGTCAAAGTTGGCAACACTATACTCCCTGAGTTCCAGAAATTGTGCGAGTCAGTTCTGTCTCAAAGGGATTTTTCCAATATAGGCCTCTGATGGGGTGCTGTGTGTGCGTTGCCTGTGATTTTCTTGTTTGTGTGTGTGTGTTTAGACAGTTGCCTTGCTGATGTACTGCGATTAATCTTGGTGCAAATGATGTTTTATGGTGTTGGTAGCTGCTTCAAACAGAAAGCTAGCGGTCTAAATGGGGAGCTAGTGGTCTATATGTTAAAAATAACTGGGGACATTTTCTCCGGCTGGTCATCTAGATATGGCCAATTGAATGACTCTTTACAAGCCTGTTCTAAAACAGAAGTCTGTTTTAATTATCAATTACTCTGGGATAACAACTCTTACCATGTTTGCATCAGGTGTAGCTAAAAGGTTGACTGGACTGTTGGACAATTTCCTTATGGACTCTTGGGAGAGGCCCTGGCTCAGTGGTAGAGCATCTGCCTGGCATTAAGAAGGTCCCAGATTCAATCCCCGGCATCTCCAGGTAAAGGGAGTAGGCAAGTAGGTGTTGTGAAAGACCTCTACCTGAGACCCTGGAGAACTGCTGCCGGTCTGAGTAGACAATACTGAGTTCGATGGACCAAGGGCCTGATTCAGTATAAGGCAGCTTCATGTGTTCATGTTGGATGTTGGGAGTCTTGCAAGAAATATTAGACTTCCTCTACCTCAGCAAGACATGTACAAGCAGATCTTTAGCAAGAATGAATCATCAGGATCATGTAATTACACCTTCAGAGATCCTGATTTTACGTGCTTGCTTTGCAAATCTACAACACACTGATGGTTCATGGGAAGTACAGGGGAGAGAAAGTAGACCATGTAAGGTGGGAGTCAACCCAGCCCACCTCTGGTTTACTTGTTCAAAAGTTAGTTGAAATGCAAGATCGGGGGTCCTGAATTCACTCCTCTTTTATCATTATGCACGTTACAGCACAACTGTTATCTTTGGAGGACAGAATTCACAGCCTGATAGGAAAGTGATGTGATCCATGAATTGCCCAAATTAGTGATTCATTCGTTCGTTTGTTTGTTTGTTTAGATTCTGCCTCTCTCACTTAGACTTACAGTGCAATCCTAAAGAGAGATATTCCAGTCTAAGCTAAGATTGGAGTAACTCTGCATAGGATTGCGCTGTTAGTAAGTTCTCCAGCATACAAAGGACTATGGTACATATTTTACCTCCTAAATCCAGAATGGTGTGATGTAGGAGTATCCATGGCTCAACAGCGGTGTCTCTTGCAAGAGTTAGTGAGTTTGGTAGAAATCCCTAGAATTCTTCAACATACAAAGGATTATGGTACACATTTTACCTCCTAAATCAAGAATGGTGTAGTACAGGTTTAGGGGTATCCATGGCTCAACAGTGGTGTTATTTTCAACCTAGATATGTGTTGTTATAGTTTCAATCATATAAGCGGTACTACCATTACAATGGCCCTCAAAGCAATCAAAATCTGTGCAAATCCATATTCTGCTATTAAGATCAATGGTATAAATATAAACAATTTGTAAAATATATTTTAATTGCAGACTATAGATTTCCCTTGCACAGATTTTGATTGGTTTTAGGATTAATTTACTTGCTTGTATTTTGCACAGATGGCTTAAATTTCCAGTGCTTTTTAAAAAAACAACACCTTCTTAATCCAGTGTGTAAGAGTGGTACAAAATTTCAGAATCTGGAGACAGCGTCAGCACAAGAAGAGAGACACAGGGAAGAGAAGAGCATTAGAGGTCCACAAATGATAATCGACAGGGACTTGCGAGGGGCATTTTATTTTCCTCTCCCCCACTATTCTCTCTTTCCCTTCCCTGAAAGCCCCCATAACCTTTCCCCGTATCCTGCTTCTTTCTCTTTTCCACTCACCACTCACCTTTCTCTTTCAGCTTTTTCTGCACACCTGGGGCTTTTCTCAGGTTTGCAGAAAGATCCATTGTGGCTTCAGTTTCTGGATTTAAGTATCCACAGCTATGGCCATGTTGAGAATTAAATATATTGATTGGAGGGGGGAGCAAATCTGGAGGCCATGAAGGAGAGAGAAGGCTTCTAAACCTTGCCTATTGTAGGACCCACAAGGGCTTGAAACTGGCTGGAACTGAGTTCTGGTGAGCCTGCTCTTAAATCCTTGTAAAATATAGTTTTGTGCTGAAATCCCCCTTTTTTCTTCTTCAGCTGAGAAATTCAAGGTCATTAATTCTGTCCATCCATCCTTCCATCCAATTGTTCTCTGCGTATTTGGAATGGGTCTATCATGATGATTGGGGAGGGAAGGCAGCATTGTTTAGCCCGATCTCGTCAGATCTCAGAAGCTAAGTAGGGTCAGCCCTGGTTAGTATTTGAATGGAAGACCACCAAGGAATACCAGGGTGGCTATGCACCTCTGTTAGTCTCTTTCCTTGAAAACCCCATAAGGATCGCCATACGTTGGCTGTGACTTGAAGGTACTTTACACACACACCTCACAATGACTGGCTAAAACACCATAGCAAGAAGACATTAAACTGGGACTGGGCACAGTCAGCTGTACTCACATGCTCCCCTTGCTTTCTTCCACCTTCTTTTTTCCTTTGTGTGTGAAACTAGATTCAAACCTTCTTGGCCTTTTCATGTTCCAGTTGCTTATGACATCCCAACACCATGCAGGTGTGTTGGCAAACTGGACTTCGTTTACTCCCCACAAGCCAAGAGTCTGTTGTCATTCTCTTTCTCCTCCTCCTCCTCTTCCCTCTGCTGCCTTTCCTCTCTCCCCCCTTTTTCTTTCCCCAAAACATGGCTATGGCACCTCCTGGTGCAGCCTATCTTAGGTCACGTGTTTGTATAAAACTAGGACAAGTTGGACAATCCTGGATCAGTTCTTCCCTCAGCAAAGGAAGTTTGCTGCATGACATTGGACCACTCATTGTCTCTCAGCCAGAGGAAGAAGAAGAAGAAGAAGAAGAAGAAGAAGAAGAAGAAGAGGAGGAGGAGGAGGAGGAGGAGGAGGAGGAGGAGGAGGAGTTGGTTTTTATATGCCGACTTTCTCTACCACTTAAGGGAGACTCAAACTGGCTTACAATCACCTTCCCTTCCCCTCCCCACAACAGACACCCTGTGAGGTAGGTGGGGCTGAGAGAGCTCTAAGAGAGCTGTGACTTGCCCAAGGTCACCCAGCTGGCTTCGTGTGTAGGGGTGGGGAAACAAATCCAGCTCACCAGATTAGCCTCCGCCGCCCATGTGGAGGAGTGGGGAATCAAACCCAGTTCTCCAGATCAAACTCCACCGCTCCAAACCACCGCTCTTAACCACAGCACCACGCTGGCTCAACCTACTTCATAGGGTTGTAAGGGTAAAATAGGGATGGGAGAGTCAAGTATGCCACCATAATCTTTGTTTTGATTATGCATGCCATTTCCGACTGTCAGAAGTCACCTCGTTCTCCCTGAGTTTCCCCGTGTTTTGCCCACATTTTCAGGGACCTGTTTTCTTTCAAATTTGAAAATGCAGGGGAAACACGGGAAAAAGCAGGGGGAGAGTGAGGCGACCTCTGATGCTCAGAAACCGCACGCACAATCCAAAGAAAGATCTGAAGTCATCCGAGGGGTGGCCGCGAGGGAAACAGCCATGCATAAAAGGCCTGAGATGAAAATGTGATATCAGAACCGTTTAGGACACAGGTAATAAAGTCCGAGTAAACCCAATAAGCCCCCTGTCCCAAAGCAAACGTAATGCAGGCAAAGGGGAAAGCACATTTCTCCCCCTTGAGGCCTAGATCAGTCACCTGGGCAACAGGTGGCATCACACGACGTGGTATTGGCACTTCTTAGCGAACCACCCTGTCCATTGCTGTTGAAAAATGTGTCTCCCTGACGTGACTGCCTGGAGAAAGGTCTCACACTTTAGGGGGGAAAGAAACCACAAAAAAACAAACTGGAAACTTTGGCTAATACTATCTAGTGAACGAAACAGCTAAAGGGAAGGTCTAGAATGAGACAGCTGAGGCCTCATTGCCTGTGTTTCAAGGAGAGCCGCTCAGATTAGATTTTTGCCAAGGCCTTCCCAGTGCTTGATATCCATCTAGAAGACAGTCAAGGTAATGGACAAGGAAAGTGGGTGGCCAGAGCTGTAATCTTAAGCCTTTTCCATTGGGAGGGGGGGGGAGAAGATCCTGAGGGTTGTTTTTTAACCATTTTCAGAAATGGCAAGGGGAAAAAACTGTGCACGAATCGCATTAATTAGTTCCATCTGGGATTCTGTCCAGCTTTTTAATACATTTCTGCTCATCTCTCCCAAACCTATGGGGAGAATGAACGGGGCTTTTTTAAAATTTCACCTTGATTGCACAGGGAGGGGAACCGCTACAGAATTAAGCGCCTTGTGAAAGGCCACGCAGGGGCACCTGTGGGTGACCCGGAAATTGTACCTAAATATAGTGAGACGGTGCTCACTACTGCCTGTCGCACGGGCTGCATCTGCTGTTGAGGCAAAGATATGGCATATGCTGTTCTGCATATTGATTTTTTAAAAATCTACTTCTTTGGGCCAAAACACAGTCCTTATATGCGAGAACCAGACATTGCTAGATTTGATTTTCCTTTTTATACGTACATTGAATGTAGCCCACATCCATTTCTTTCTCTACTAGACATTTCCTCTGTGTGCACATACATGTGATCCCATGGTTAAGAGCGGTGGACTCTGATCTGGAGGACCAGGTTTGATTCCCCACTCCTCCACATGCACGGCGGAGGCTAATCTGGCGAACCGGGTTGGTTTCCCCACTCCTCCACATGAAGCCAACTGAGTGACCTTGGGCTAGTCATACTCCCTCAGCCCCACCTACCACCTGTTGTGGGGAGGGGAAGGGAAGGCGATTGTAAGCCGATTTGATGCTTCCTTAAGTGGTAGAGAAAGTCGGCATATAAAAACCAACTCTTCTTCTTCTTCCCCTTGCAGGATTCTGATGCACATACAGAACTGGAACCCTGGCGGGGTGATGCAATGCTTTGTGAACTCATCAGGGAGCACATAGACACTTGAAGCAGCCTTACCCCAAATTACAGCATAGGTCTATCAAGGTGAGTATTGTCTACTCAGACTGGCAGCAGCTCTTCAGGATCTCCACTAGAGGTCTTTTTTACATCCACTACTACCCGATCTTTTAACTGAGATGCCAGGGATTGAACCTGGAACCTTCTGTATGCTAAGAAGATGTCCTCCGCTGAGCCACAGCTCTACAATAGAAAGCATCCTTGTCACTTACTACTCGATCCTTTTCACTGAAGGTGCCGGGGATTGAACTTGGAACCTTCTGCATGCCAAGTGGATGCTCTGCCACTGAGCCTTGGCCCCTCCCAACCACACCCTGTCACAAAGGTGATAAAAGCGGGGAGAGAGGGAGGGAGGGAGGGGGGGGAGAGAGAGAGAGAGAGAGAGAGAGAGAGAGAGAGAGAGAGAGAGAGAGAGAGCATTTTAAGTGAAAATCAGCTAGCCAGGGTTAAGTTCATTCCAAACAGCTTCTCCAGTATCAAATGCCGCTTCTTGGGTATGCATTGCAAAGGAGAAAAGCCTTCTCAAATTAATGCTGAGCAAATGATCCTACACCCTGACTTGGATAGGCCAGACTAGCCTGATCTCATCAGATCTTAGAAGTTAAGCAGGATCAGCTCTGGTTAGTATTTGTATGGGAGACCCCCAAGGAAGTCCAGAGTCGCGAGGCAGGCAATGGCAAACCACTTTTGAACATTTCTTGCCATAAAAACCCCACAGGGTCACCATAGGTCAGCTGTGACTTGTGTGCCAAAAAAAAAAGAGAGAGAATCCTACAGTTTTGCCCTACTCTGTCTAAATTCTCTTTTTCTAATCTCAGGCTTTTTCTTCTGTGCCTTTCTAAATAATATTTCCCAAATTTCTGCAATGTCTGAAAAGATGAGCTAAAGTTTTTTCCTCCAGAATAGTAGTGCCAAGTCTGTCTTCCAGCCAGAAAAATCATGTACTCAAATAACCTAGGCAATGACTAATATATTTTTTTAAAAAATCTGTCTTACAAAAAGATGTAGTAAACAGTAGAAAGTAAGACAAACCTTCCTTGTTTAAATTGGTGTTCTTAACACATGCTGTCAAAATGTTAATTCATTTCACTCTCTGTTTCGTTTTGATGGTGGGTTAACAGGTTTGAATATTATATGTGGAAAAGCACAGCGGAGATAATTTAAATAAATAATAGAAGTGTGTTCCATAATACAAAGAGGAGAGAGTTGTGTTTTTTTAATATGTTCATACAGTAGTAGACAATAAAGCGATAAAAAGGTAAAGATTCTAAAACAGGGGTGGGGAACCTTTTTTCTGCCAAGGGCCATTTGGATATGGAGTGAATGACAAGCTGCTCGGGTCTTGTAGGCAAAGGAGCCCAGTCCAGTATCGCCTTGATCTGGCACTTCCCCACCCTACGCGTCTTTTGCAGGATTTAGAGGGGAAAGAACCAGAAGGGAGAGGGGGTACCGACCAAGCCCAAGCAGGCAGCTACCCAGATGACCCCCCCCCGGCTTGGACAAGCAGGCAGGCATCCAACAGGTAGCACACTCGCCCACCTGGTGGCACAGGATGGTCTGTTGCACCAGCCGGGAGTAGCCGTCCAGCCGCATGCCAGAGTTGCTTCTGCTCCACATGGTCGGGGCCAGATTCTACAGCCAGCTCCTGCTACCTCCGCCTGCAGGGATGAAATGAGGACACACTGGCTAAGAACTTACCCCACCCCGTGCATTCTGGCCCTGCCCCCTTTAATCCCTCCATTGTCGCCATTTCTGTCCCTTGCCCTCTTGTAGTACAGAGGGAATACGTTTCTCCACAGCCCGGCTGGGAAAGAGTTAACACAGTTTCTTGAGTGGTCCTAGTAGCTCCAGGGGGGAAAAAAAGGTTCCTTTTCTCAGCAAAACAAACTCACATCCGCCTTGAATAGAGGCTATTCCTGTCCGTGGGAGGGGGCGGATCGCCAGTCTTAGATCCTTCTGAGCTAGAGATCTGCCAGGACCCACGAAGGGCCAGACCAAATGATTTTGCGGGCCTTATATGGCCCCCGGGCCTGACATTCCCCACCCCTGTTGTGAAAGTTAACACCAAAAGATAAATGTGACCAAAGACTTGATGCCACTTCAGAAAGAAACAACAGCTAGAGTAGCCAGTTGACTGTTCAAATCCCCTGAAGATTTAGAAGATGTTTTGCCAAGTTCCAGAGGAAGGTTGGTCTAGTAATCCATTCTGATGTCCCTTCTTCATTGGGAAAAGCTCTCCACCTTCTTTCCAGCTGTCAACAGCTGAAATGTTCATTATGGCTCCATTCAGACCTTGCAAAGAATGGCAGTTTGTTTAAACCATAGTTTGTGCAACAAACACCGTTTCGTTTCCTGGATGTAAGCCACACGCACCTGTAATGGTGGCCAGATACCATAAGGGATGGTACTACTTTTAAAAATGTGGCGGTGTGGATTCCAACATCCAAGCTGTGGCTAACTGTAGTTTGAGATCCCAGTTGGATGCCAGCCAACAAGTTCCAATTTGTTTTTATCATCTGCATTCAGACATCACAACTCACTAGGGTTTAGGGGAGGGGCCAATGACTCAGTGATAGAGCATCTGCTTGGCATGCAGAAGGTTACAGATTCAATCCCCAGCATCTCCAGTTAAGAAGAAGAAGAGTTGGTTATACTCCTTTTTTCATACTCCTTTAAGGAGTCTCAAAGCTGCTTACAATCACCTTCCCTTCCCCTCCCCACAACAGACACCTTGTGAGGTAGATGGGGCTGAGAGAGTTCGGAGAGAACTGTGACTAGCCCAAGGTCACCCAGCAGGCTTCATGTGTGAGAGTGGAATGGGCCACTTCACAGGCCCAGTTATGATTGGACCCTTTCAAAAGCCCACCAAACCACATGCCTGTGCACCCTGATGTGCCCTCTCTCTGCCCATGTTTACAGACACCACAGTTTCCTTCCCTTGACTATGCTGGGCAGTGTGTCCAGCTAGGAGCATGAATGGTGGAGTGCATGCAAACAAACATGTGCGAGAAGGGCATGCAAACCAGCAGCAATGGGCCCCACCAGAATCTCTGGGCCCGGCAACTGTCCTTCCTCCGGGTCTGCTGATGCCAGCCCTGGATACAAGGACTGCTTGGATTGACTTGCTCCTGATCCATTGTCACTTCCCAATCCATCTCATCTAGCAGAGCATCTCTAATGTTTAAATGTACCTTCAGAGAATCTTTCCACCACCACTTGTCTTCCAGTTATATCCTTGCAGGTTGCAGCATATTGGGTGACATAGGGGTTTACCGCACTTTGTATTCCCAGCGATGTATTAAGAGTTTGAAAATGTTATAAAAAACATCGTTTTAAAAGGGTTTTTGATACCATGGATTATAAATGGTTGGAAGACGTCTTCACAGCTAAAGGGGCCAAACAAAGTGCGAACAGTATTTTTTATAACATTTTCAAACTCTTAATACATCGCTGGGAATACAAGTGCGGTAACCCCCATAAAGGTACACAGTTCATCCAGTCCTTTTGGGCCGCACAGGTATTATCTTGCACTGGCAGATGCTCAGAACTATACTCAGTCTGCATATTGCACTAACTTCAAGGGAAGTCAGGATTAAACCAGGATGTCTGCATTCATATGTCACGCAAAATCATACTGAAGACCAACTAAGGTTCATCAACCAACTTCAGATCCTGGTTTCAGATCCTGGTTTGATGGAGGCAAACTAACTGTAGTTTGTGGAGCAGTTCATGTTCAGACGATCACAGTATTGTTTGTTTAATTAAACCAGGGTTTTGCCTTGCAGTCCACATTAATACAATCACAGAATAGTTTGTTTAATTAAACCAGGGTTTTGCCTTGTGTTGGAACTGAGCCAATAGGTAGTGATTGATAGTAGTCTAGCTCTAAAGCAGATTCTTCATTGGAAGCACTCTGGGACTCAGAATACAAACATATGAAGCTGCCTTATACTGATTCAGCAAGACAAAAGAGGGCAAAGATAAATGCCAATGAATACTATAAAGGCCCTTTGTGTTTCACCATAGCTTTGTGAGGAGATCTTTAATATTTTTTTTAAATTTCAAAGAAGAAGAAGAAGAAGACCAAGAGTTGGTTTTTATATGCCGACTTTCTCTACCACTTAAGGGAGACTCAAACCAGCTTACAATCACCTTCCCTCCCCCTCCCCACAACAGACACCCTGTGAGGTAGGTGGGGCTGAGAGAGCTGTGGCTAGCCCAAGGTCACCCAGCTGGCCTTATGTGTAGGAGGGGGAAAACCAACCCAGTTCACCAGATTAGCCTCACCACTCATGTGGAGGAGTGGGGAATCAAACCTGGTTTTCCAGATTAGAGTCCACTGCTCCAAAACACCGCTCTTAACCACTACACCACACTGAGTTCAGCGGCTAGGAAAAGTGGAGTAGATAAACACATTTAGATAAACACCCCTTGACAAAGCTATGGTAAAACGCGTAGGGACTTTTTGGTGTTCCATCAGTACATTTTCACTTTCCTGCTGCCCGATTTATCTTCATCTTGGTCATTGGCGCAGCCTTCTCCTTTTCCCTGTTTGTACTGATTCAGACCATTGATCCTTACTGTCTACTCTGACTAGCATTGACTTTCCAAGGGCTTGGGCAGATCGTTCCCAACACCATCATTGAAACTCCTTTCAACTGAAGAGGCTGCTGATTTAACTTGGGGTGTCTGCAAGCAAAGTAAGTGGTTTACCACCTAGTTATAGTGAATGAGTGTCGGGGTTGAAAAGGAACAGAACTGCGATCTTTGACCAGAATTCTGATTTCCCCTCTGAAATATCAGCAGCCTTTCTGTTCTGACTGGATCCCAACACTCTGTGATTCACACCTTTGATTCGATCACGGGGATTCACATCCCCATCAAAATCTGTTGACCCCTCCCCACATTTTGATGCTAGTTGCAGTCATGACGTCTTCGCAGGTGATCCTACCTCCTCCAGTGAAAAACTTGAGAACCTTTGCTCTTCACGGAGGGAGGCTCAGCAGCTTGCTGATCGATGGGAGACAATTCAGCATTTCAGAAAGGTGAGGGACCCACAGTGCTTCTGGTTGGCCATCCACATGGGAAATACAGAGCTTGCTGGGCAAATAAATGCAAGGGCTGAACACCCCCACTGCACATAACCCTGTTGGGCCAGTACGGTGCAGTAGTTAAGAGCGGTGGTTTGGAGCGGTGGACTCTAATCTGGAGAACTGGGTTTGATTCCCCACTCCTCCACATGAGTGGCAGACGCTAATCTTGGTTTCCCTACTCCTACACATGAAGCCAGCTGGGTGACCTTGGGTTAGTCATAGTTCTCTCCAAACAGGTGTCTGTTGTAGGGAGAGGAAGGGAAGGAGATTGTAAGATGGTTTGATTCTTCCTTAAGTGGTAGAGAAAGTTGGCATATAAAAACCAACTCTTCTTCTTCTGTTGGGAAGGACAATTGCTTTCCATAATGAACTTTCACTCCCAACTGAGCTCAACGTAAACAGCATCAAAGTCGTGCAGATGGCTGCAATCTTAAGAATGCTTTTCATGGGCTTCAGCTCCATCATGTAAAACTGGACTTACTTTTGAGTAGCAGGTGCTGCTCAGAATTGCTCCCAATATTTTCCAGCTCAGCAGCTTTTTGCTGGAGTCCGTCTTTGACACTCCTCTGCTGAAGTATGGCAATATTTAAGTCTATTGCTGAACGTTCAGATAGTTTGAATGGCTCCTCTGCTGGCTTCTAAGTGTTTCCATTTCCATTTTTCACATCTGAGTTGTGTCCCCTTGCACAGAGATAGTCCAAATGAGCAATAGGGCATTGCTGGCCCAGGAGCCCATATATCGCGCTGAAGGATGTGCATTAAAGAATGAGCCCTTCATTGAAAACGGGACAGAAAATCCATACAGATGATCCAACTGCCCCAGGGTAGCTTGTCCATCTATGCCATCCTGCCAAGTGATATAGAGGTTGTCATCCTACAGCAGGTGCTGATGGGTGGTAGCATGTATGTAGCAGAACAGCTGGCTGTATTTCCAAGTACAGGGTTTTGGTTCTGGTGTCGTCTTACCCATTTTAAAAATAAATGCTAGAACAGCTTTTCTTTCTTTAACGTATCAATGGTTTGCAAACCCAAGAAATGCCCAAATGGGTTCAGATTCTTGACCTCAGCCCTGGGCCTGATTAAGATATGCTGAGGGCCTAAGCTGTAGCAACTTTAATGGTTATTTTAGTGTGGGGGTGGATTTATCTAGATGCCGTAAGTTGTGGTTTATTTAGAACACAGAAACATAGAGTTGGAAGGGACATCCAAGGTCATCTAGTCCAACCCCCAGCACAATGCAGGAAATTTCCAACTACCTCCCCCACACCACCAGTGACTCCTGCTCTATGTCCAGAGGAAGGCAACCCCCACCCCCCAGGATCCCTGGCCAATCTGGTCTGGAGGAAAATTCCTTTCTGACCCCAAAGTGGCGATCGGCATTACCCTGGGCATATAAGAAAGGGCCACACGATCCAAACACTGACTCATCTTCACTTGTGCATAAATACAAATCTGCCTCAATTTGTTCCTATGGTGGAGAAGAAGGAGGAGGAGGAGAGTTGGTTTTTATATGCTGACTTCAGGAAGAATCAAACTGGCTTGCAATCACTTTCCTTTCCCCTCCCCACAACAGACACCCTGTGAGGTAGGTGGGGCTGAGGGAGTGTGACTAGACCAAGCTCCCCCAGCTGGCTTCATGTGGAGGAGTGGGGAAACAAATCCAGTTCACCAGATTAGCGTCGGCCGCTCATGTGGAGGAGTGGGGAATCAAACCCGGTTCTCCAGATCAATATCTACTGCTCCAAACCACAGCTCTTAACCACTACACCACGCTGGCTCTCAGTGGTGAGTTCCACTGTCTGATTAGGCACCGTGTGAAAAGGTGTTTCTACTTTGCATTTGCTGCTGCTTAAGTTGCACTGAACTTCTCCTTGCCCTTGGGGGACGAATCAAGCACTACGAGAGCTTCCTGGTCTGTGTGTGTTTATCCCAGCCATTCCTGTGCTATTTGAACATCTGTCAAAAATAATGTCACAGAGCCTTTCAATTTGCTGCGATGGCCCAAGGGCAATGATTACATTCCCTGGCCCTGTGGCTCTTGTGGAACACAAACGTCCATCACTGTGGGTGACAGGAGAGTTTGGCCATGTGGGTGGGGGCACGCCTTCCTAGCCTGCCTCGCTTGGACAAAAGCCAGCGACAGCATCCTTCCATCTCAGTTGACATGCCTAAATTGCCCCCAGCATCCTTGACAGATCTCTAATAAACATACGGCTGGCATGTACAGGAGATGCTGCCACGGCTGGAAAGGAACGGCAAAAGGGCTGCCTGGTTAAGAATGGCACAGAAGCATGACAAAAATTGCATAAATAATATACTTGTCACAACAAACAACACAAGCCTTTATTGGCATATAAAATAATGTATTATGCTTTTATGCCAATAAAGGAATGATGATGATGAAAAATAATATACTTGTCTCAGGCTGAGGAGAGGATGCTGCAGCAGGCAGAGAGAGATTCAAAACAGATAAAGGGAAGTATTTCTTCACACGATGATGCATAGTTAAATTGTGGAACTCCCTGCCCCAGGATGTGGTGATGGCTGCCAACTTGGAAGGCTTTAACAGGGGAGTGGACATGTTCATGGAGGAGAGAGGTATTCATGGCTCTTAGTAAAAATGGGTACTTAGTAAAAATGCATACCTATTCTTTCCAGGACCAAAGGAGCATGCCTATTATATTGGGTGCTGTGGAACACAGGCAGGACAATGCTGCTGCAGTCGTCTTGTTTGTGGGCTTCCTAGAGGCACCTGGTTGGCCACTGTGTGAACAGACTGATGGACTTGATGGGCCTTGGTCTGATCCAGCATGGTCTTTCTTAGTTTTTTATGTTTGTTTTAATGTTAACCTGTTTTAATTTTGTTTAAAATCATTTTTCTTTTTCTTGTAATTTCTCTATTGTTAAAATATGTGAATAAAAATTCTACTAAAAAAGAAAGAAAGAAAGAAAGAAAGAAAGAGAGAGAGAAAGAAAGAAAGAAAGAAAGAAAGAAAGAAAGAAAGAAAGAAAGAAAGAAAGAAAGAAAGAAAGAAAGAAAGAAAGAAAGAAAGAAAGAGCATGTTGTGGAAAGAGTGATTACAGCTCAGAGCTGCCCTGGCACTCTCAGAATTACCACTTGAAGGTATAAAACAAGCCTGCATAGCCTGTGTCCCATCAGACCTATGGTTGCATAGAATTCTGTGCTTTGGCAAAGGCACATCCATCCAAGAGTTTTCTACACTCCTTCCTCCGTTAGCTGCCATTTACCCCTGCATTTTTCACTACCATGTCACCAGAAGTGACAGTTGTGCTATAGTGTTTTAGCACTTTTAGGGGAGGGGCTGTGGCTCAGCGGTAGAGCATCTGCTTGGCATGCAGAAGGTCCCCGGTTCAATCCCCAGCATCTCCAGTTAAAGTGACAAGGAAGGTAGGTGATGTGAAAGACCCCTGCCGAGTGCCGGAGACCCTGGAGAGCCACTGAGGTATCTCTTTGGAGAACCCAGAAACAAAATGAAGCTTGACTAGCCTCTGGTGAGCAGAAGGAAATTTGTACTACCCATGGGGAGTTTTTGAAAGAAAGAAAAAGATATGGAAATATACCAACTGGAGATATAAGATGTTAGAAGAGGAACTGAAGAAGATCCGAAACGGCCGTCTTCCCCTTCTACTTTACATCTGTGGATAAAGAAATATATATTACAAAATATATAGGGTGATATTGTGAATTGAAATACTAGCCTCATATTGTAACTCTTTGTACTTATATTTATGATATTTATATTTGTGATACTTAACCTGGTATTTTATACCTGTTTGGAGAACTGTGTTAAATATGTTGTTCACTAGTTGGTGATATTATACAATTTCTAGATTATAGAATTTTTTGCATTGTAACAATATTATTGTCTGTGGTTTTTGGTTCACTAATGTGTAATAGTAGGTACTTTTACTGTGTAAAAGTTGGCGAGAGAGCCATCATAGGCCCACACTTTTTGGCGTTGCACTGCCATCTTTGGTCAAATACATTTCCAAAGACTATGTGGTGCTTCAAATACTTACGAACCTGTTTTGCCCCACAAAATGTTAGTGGGACTGGAACAGTGATTGTGCCTACCACAGGCAATAGTGTCTCTATCGCAAACCGATAGAGTTCTCTAAAAAACACTGTTTCTTCCTCCAGTCAGAATATCTCAGTCTCCCTTATAATTAGGGTTGCCAGCCTCCAGGTACTAGGTAGAGATCTCCCGCTATTACAACTGATTTCCAGCCAATAGAGATTGGTTCACCTGGAGAAAGTGGCGGCTTTGGCAATTGGACTCTATGGCATTGAAGTCCCTCCCCAAACCCCGCCCTCCTCAGGCTCTGCCCCAAAAACCTCCCGCCGGTGGCGAAGAGGGACCTGGCAACCCTACTTGTAATGGCTGAAATATTATACAGCTGAATTAAGGCCAGGCAAAGGCGCAACGGTTACAAATTTTGCACCTTACCTCTGTATGATGTACCATCAGTGTGACGTGGTGGTTAGAGTGTTCGACTGGGATCTGGTAGATCGAGGTTTGAATTACCACGCTGTCACAGAAGCTTACTGAGTGACCTTGGGCGAATTACTCTCTCTGTCTCAGCCTAGCCTAACTCTCAGGGCTGTCGTTTTCAGGAGAGAATGGAGGAGAACAATGTTATAAACTGCTTTGGATCCCCATTGGGAAGAAAGGTGAAGTATAAATATCTAAATAAATAAATAAATACCTCTGAGGACGCCGGTGCCTATCTATACTATCTGGTCTATGGACCCTAGGGTTGCTGGGTCCCTCTTCGCCACCAGTGGGAGGCTTAGGGGTGGAGTCTGAGGAGGGTGGGGTTCGGGGAGGGACTTCAATGCCATAGAGTCCAATTGCCAAAGTGGCCATTTTCTCCAGGTGAACTGATCTCTATCGGCTGGAGGTCAGTTGTAATAGCAGGAGATCTCCAGCCACCACCTGGAGGTTATGCAACCAAAAGGAACAAAGAAAGTGCTGTAATAGCGACTAAGCAAATTCAACAAAACAGCACTAGGCTCATATATAGAAAAACTTGTATTGCTATAAAATACAAACTTATCACAAATACTAAGCACAAAGAAGACACCAATGCCAGCTGCAAGTCGTTTTCCTTTAGAGACTTTTGGGTTGCTTTGTGATTTGCATTTGTTACATGTACTGGCATTGGTGTCTTCTTTGTGCTTAGTATTTGTGATAAGTTTGTATTTAATAGCAATACACGTTTTTCTATATATGAGCCTAGTGCTGTTTTGTTGAACCACCTGAAGGTTGGCAACCCTAATGGACACACGTACTTAACGCGTAAAGTAGATGCCATACAGCTTTATGTCTCTCTCCCCACCCCCACCACATTCTAAAGCAGCTAATGTGTAGCTTAACAATTCCTTTCTCGGCAGGCCTGCTTTGCAGTGGCAGCACCAGGAAGTAACAGGAAGCCCGGCTGAGCACTAGGGGGACATCTTGCACGGGGAATTGTGTGTCACCTCATAGGCACAGAGGGTGAGATTGAATATTGCTGGTGGGTGGGGGGAACACTGTGCCCAGTAGCCCCAGATAGCATGTGATGATCGTACTTTTCCATGTTCATCATGGGAGAAATGGGAATGGGCTAGGGTTGCCAATCTCCAGGTGGTGCTCCAAAGCAGATGCCTCTGGGTACAAAAGTAGTTATTCAAATTCTGACACAGATCTATAGTATAGCTTCACAAAAGACTGTATTGTACAAAAAACACACAAAGAACATGCAGAACATACATAAGTATCCATATAATATATAATCCAGTAGTTTAGATTCTCAGTCCTGTAGATAATTGTTTCTCATCTTTGTTTTCCAGGTCAAAATAGTAGGTAAGTATATTCCTTCCCGAAGCTGGAGGATCCAAAGTGAAGAGGAAGACGGCCGTTTCAAATTCTTTTTGTCAATTCCACCTCACAGACCTAATGGTTCATATCACTTATTTCATCCTCAAGAATCCATGTGTAACAGCCTTTCCAAGGTTCCCTTCCAATTGAAGTCCCTCCCCTCTCCAAACCACCCCTCCTCAGACCCCACCCCCCAAAATCTCCAGGTATTTCCCAACCTGGAGCTGGCAACCCCAGAATGGGCACCTTCCCTCTGCTCTGAACAAGCGAAGGGAAACACGTTATCCAGCGCTACATTTTGTTCAATTTTGTTACCTGAGCATACTGATATCCTGTACCAACCTACCCAAATAGAAGGTGGATCTTTTGACCTGTTCTTGGTTGTTGTTGTTGTTGTTTAACAGGTAGCAGCATCCAAATATAAGTTTGTTCTTGTTGCGCGCCAGATCCAGTCTCCTAACCTCAATGCAAACTAAGTGCTAGAACTGGAGATCTCTCTTTTCCAAGCTTTTGGACTGATATTTAGATAATTCTACCACCTGAATTCTGAAGCATCACATAGAAGCGAATCTGATTTCAGTGGATTTTTTTTTTTTTTAATTGCAAGGACTTCACACAACGCATAGTTAAATTGTGGAACTCCCTGCCCCAGGATATGGTGATGGCTGCCAATTTGGAAGGCTTTAAGAGGGGAGTGGACATGTTCATGAAAGAGAGGGGTATTCGTGGCTACTAGTTAAAATGGATACTAGTCGCGATGCATACCTATTCTCTCCAGGATCAGGTGAGCATGCCTATTATCTTAGGTGCTGTGGGACACAGGCAGGATGCTGCTGCTGCAGTTGTCTTGTTTGGGAGCTTCCTAGAGACTTCCTAGGTTGGGCCACTGTGTGAACAGACTGCTGGACTTGATGGGCCTTGGTCTGATCCAGCATGGCTTTTCTTATGTTCTTAGGACTATGGTATACAATATCCTAGAATTTGGGATTTGTATGCATGCAGTTACTCTGCAGGAGCACCAAAAAAGGGGAAATAGAGTGTAATAGTAGGTGCAGAATTCAACATCCTGAGAATTTTACCTTTCATTCCTTTTACAAAGTTTCTAGCCTTTATGGCTGTGAAGCAGTATTCAAACGTGAAAGACCTCAGCCTGAGACCCTGGACAGCCGCTGCCGGTCTGAGTGGACAATACTGACTTTGATGGACCAAGGGTCTGATTCAGTATAAGGCAGCTTCATGTGTTCATTCCATCTCTTATTTCCCTTAACCTGGCCCCAATTCCATAATTGGGGGGTGGGGGGAACGAAGAACAATAAAGCCAAATTTTCCGTCTACATACACCATCAATCTAGTTATGCTTCTCAAACGTGCTTCTCTGAAAAATGTTCTTTTTTTAAAAAAAATGCATGTGACAAAATTATTTAGAAAGAAAATCTCTGCCTAGAGGCCTTTCCCGCTCAGCCCCCCTCCTGCCTTATCTGGGACAGAAGCCTGTTCTAAGAAGCCTGGCAGGGCTCAGATTATCTCCCACTGAAACACGCACTGCTGAGTCAGGCCCGCCGGGCTTTCAGCTTCTGGTGGAAAAAACTGGAGGGCACCTCAAAGCAGATGCACAAAACTGGTAAACCGCCCCCGCTAGCAGGTGCCTCAGTCGGGAGTGCTGGACCCACACCAGGCACCTGAGATGAACTGATCCCGCTAACAGTCTGGTGCCGGCTCGTGGGGGTGAGAGTGTGGAAGAGGGAGGGTGCTCGTGAGAACAACGCTCTCAAAGCGAATCTCCATTTGCCTGAGAGTTTAAAGAACAACCCGACTGACGAGGTGTCTTCCGAAGGATGACAAGAGACAGAAAAAAAACCCTTGAAAACCAGCTCTTTGGTATAATTGCTTGGGTAGCTGGCGGCATTCAGCCTATAGATACCGGAAATGTCGAATTTGGCGGCTTGCAAACAGTGGCGAATCTACTATTGAACTAATGAAGCTTAAGCTTCGGGGGCCCTAATCCCGGAGGGGCCCTGAAGCAACTTTTCTTTAAATGAGTGGATTTTTTAACAAAATCGGTGGAGTTTTTAATGTGTTTGTTATTAAAATGAGGCTATTTTAGTGATAGACTCATAAGCCAATGAGATGAAGTAAATATTGACCCTAAAATATGCTCTAATACCCTTTCATATGGCCTCAAACTGTCCCTGTAATTGGTCAAATTTCAAAATTTTCTCGGGGTCTTACAGTTCCTGAACCCCCCAGCTGTATGGGCTTGCTGAGCTCACCAGAATCTATTCATAGCCTATGTTTGGGCAGCTGAATCCTCGAATCCTTCGTTGGTGCATGGCTTAATAGTTCTGTAGCTCAATCCTTAGGCTAGAGCCAATCAGAACCATAAAAGGACATCTGAACTCTCAATTCAGGCTGCACTCATCTTGTTTGTATGTTTTAACACCAAAAATCAGATTTTCACCTCTTCATCCTAACAAGCCCTCTCTGATGACCTTCTACTTCTCTATTAGAGAATGAGCCAATACATCTGCCATAGAACAACCCCACTGAAGAAGATAACAGCGGTTACCCAGACCTCGTTGCTGGTGGGAAGGGGCTCATTGTATGGCCCATGTTCAAAGACTTCACCCCACCACCCTGTTTTCTGTCATTTGGGCCTCGAGGTCCTTGCAAAGGCAGCAAGACCCTTTGGACCTGGTTGGATGTTGTTGCTGGCTGTGAACGGGCCCCCATAACAATTCAAGCTTCAGGGTCCCAAAAATGTAGGTTCACCACTGCTTGAGAACATTCATATTTATTTTATTTAGGAAGAACCATCCAAGTTTATGGAATAACTTTAGGGGAACAAAAGTTTGTGGCCAGAAGAGATTGCAATCTAAATGTTGACAGCGGGGCTCACAGCAAAGGGACAAAAAGGATGAGCAAGGAGAAGTCTAAACCACACATGGCCATTGGAGTTTCATGTTGGGTAAAATGTAGCTAGTTATCAAAACTTTAAGAAGCTGGATGGGCAGTGGGTGTATTGCAGGGGTGGGGAACGTCAGGCCCGGGGGCCCGTTTAAGGCCCGCGAAACCATTTGGTCTGGCCCTTTGTGGGTCTTGGCAGATCTCTGGCTCAGAAGGATCTAAGACTGGTGATCCGCCCCTCCCAAGACAGGAATAGCCTTTATTCAAGGCAGATGTCAGTTTGTTTTGCTGAGAAAAGGAACCATTTTCCCCCTTGCAGAAGAGTCGTTAGCTATGGAGCTGCTAGGATCGCCCAAGATGCCACTGGTTGGATGCCTGCCTACTTGCCCGCACGGTGGGGGTGTGTCCTCTGGGGCAGCTGCCTGCTTGGGGTTTGGTTGGCCAATTTTTAAGTTGATAATTCTGTATGGCCCGTGAATGATGTTATAAATATCTAAATGGCCCTTGGCGGAAAAAATGTTCCCCACCCCTGGTGTACTGTAATAACTGAAAGAATGTTGGGGGGGGGGTTAAATGTTCCAGCTTTCCAATTCTACAGCCCAGTTTCCCCCCTCAAAACCCCAGATGTCTGCTTTTTAGGTTCAAACAGCACATCTGAATCTAGGGTTGACAGCTCTGGGTTGGGAAATACCTGGAGATTTTGAGGGTGGAGCCTGGGGAGGGTGGGGTATGGGATGGGGAGGGATCTCAGCAGGGTATAACACCATAGAGTCCACCTTCCAAACCAGCCATTTTTTCCAGGGGAACCGATCTTGGTCATCTGGAGATCAATTGTAATAGTGGGAGTTCTGCAGGTGCCACCTGGAAGTTGGCAGTCCTATCTGGATCCCAATCACAGAAGCCCAACGGCACCTGCAATTTGGACAGTGCTAAAAAGGGGAAGCAAGGAAGGAAGTGAATTTGAGCCACTTTACATTTTGACTGACATGAAGTGAGGACAATCGACGTGTAGATGGGAGAAGAGGATCGTGTCCGCCGTCTCTGCTGCCAACTTCTCCTTCAGATATTTTGTCTGCAGATCAGATGCATACAATGGGTTGGATCCAGACTAGGGTTGCCAACCTCCAGGTATTCAAAAGAATAATTCACCAGTGCTGTATGTAGTCTATGCAACAAAAATAAACCAGCACTAGACCAAACTTCTCAACATGTATTGATGAGTTAGTTACCTCTGCAACCCTGATAAAATGCTAGTTGTTCAAGTTTATTGAAACAGAGGATCGGTATGGACTTTTGTTTTATATTGTTGTAAGAGTAGGTTTTCTTATGTGTATAGAATATTTATAGGTTCTATGTTGTGTTTGCACATTGTAATTGAAGACATAAAATACATGTTGAGAGGTTTAGTCTAGTGCTGGTTTTTTGGCGTTGTATAACCTCCAGGTATTGGCTGAAGATCTCCCGCTATTACAACTGATCTTCAGGCGACAGAGATCAGTTCATCTGGAGAAAATGGCTGCTTTGGAAGGTGGACTCTATGGCATTATACTGCATTGAAGTCCCTTCCCTCCCCAAACCCACCCTTCTCAGGCTCTAACTCCAACCCCAAACCACCACCCCCAGCTTTCAGTTGATAATATTGAGGCTTTTCCACATGCTCAACTTACTCCTGATTTTCTTGGCAGTCTATCCACAAGCACTAGAATTAATTTGGGCATAGCTGTTTCACATGTCTGCCCTCCCTCTGCATTTTTCACAGTTGTCGAATTAGTTTATTTTCATTGGTGGTGTCATCGGGGGCATCGCAACATCCCCCCTTTTTTACTTGGCAATATAATATCAATATATTCATACACCATTGGAATCATAAACTAGGCAGAAGAAGAAGAAGAGTTGGTTTTTATTTGCTGACTTTCTCTACCACTTAAGGAAGAATCAAACCGGCTTACAATCACCTTCCCTTCCCCTCCCCACAACAGACTGGTGGGGCTGAGAGCGTGACTAGCCCAAGGACACCCAGCTGCCTTCATGTGTAGGAGTGGGGAAACAAATCCAGTTCACCAGATCAGCCTCTGGGAATCATACCCGGTTCTCCAGGTCAGAGTCCACCGCTCCAAACCACCGCTCTTAACCACTACACTACGCAGGCTCTCTGAATTCCCAGCTTTCGTTGTTAAAAAAGATAAGTCTCTAGACATTTCCCTTATGGAGATATAAGGGGAAAGCATATCTCTGCAAAGGAAAAGACTAGAAACTTACTTTAAAAAAAAAAGGAAAGCTGGAATTTCAGAGAAACTTCCTAGCCTATCATTACAATGGTTTTCCAATATATTGATATTTTAGTGCTGATCTTTAAAAAAAAAAGAAAATACTTATCTTCGGGGGAAGAGAGGGAGCGGTAATACAATGATGATATTACAATAATTGAAAAGTGGGATGGAGGTGGGTGGGAGTTGACGGGACTGAGACAAAGAAAACTGACAGAAAAGGCAAGTCAAAATTTGCTTCCAGAAAAAGATAGGGGTAAATACTGGTCTTAAAAGAACCAGGGGAAAAAGGAAACAAATGTCTTTTATGCGTGGCTGTTTCACTTGGGTCACCCCTCCAATTATTTCAGGTCTTTCTTTTGATTATGCATGCTGTTTCCGACCATCAGAAGTCGCCTCGCTCTCCCCCTGCATTTCCGCATATTTTGTCCGTGTTTTCAGGGACCTGTTTTATCTCAAATTTGAAAACGCGGGGGAAACGCAGGGAAATGCAGGGGGAGAGCGAGGCGACCTCTGATGGTCAGAAACGGCATGCATGATCAACACAAAGACCCGAAGTTGTCAGAGAGGTGACGGTGAATGAAACAGCCATGCATAAAAAGCCAAACAAACAAACAAACAAACAAAAAGCCTTGAAGTGAAAACTAAAGGCACAAAAATGTGTGTAGAAATCAGGAGATAAACCAAAGCAGTATGGGACAGCACTGACCAAAAAAAAAAAAAATTGCAGAAAAGTCCTTGGTCATCTGGCCAGTGTGGTGTAGTGTTTAATAGTGTCCAAGTATCTGGAAGACCCAGGAAGTGACATCACAACGTTGTGTGGCATTGCTCAGCCCTCCATTTTGCTCCCGCTGGAGTGAAGAGAAGAGGCTGCCTGGCATCCCTCTCCGCTTCTTCACTATCAAATATAGGGTGCTAGGACTAGACAGATCTTCAGTCCGTTCCAGCAAGGCATGTTCACCTGCAGAAATGCAATGACATCCCATTCCTTTCTACCTGTTAGGCCTGGATTCAATCAGACAAATAACCAGAGCTTTAAAGGCTTTCCCGCATGCAGGAGTCTGTTGCTGCGCTTGCAATGGTTAGCGCATTAAATATTCATGTTTACCTTAATATACATTACACGGAACATTCCCATTTCACTTCTGTTTCTCTCTCTCTTGCAGGGGAGGCATGTTAGAGATAATTGACGTTTAGAGCTTTCCAACAACTTGTCATTTTTGCCTTGGTCTTCTGCAATTTTCATATCATGCAGCGCCCTGGGAGTGCAACTGTGCTGGGGGAAGAGGGCAACGACAGGCAAGTCCACCGCCCAGCTTACAGCACACTGGCAAGCTGACAATTATGGAACAACACCCCCCCCAGGGAGGTGCGCCTGGCCCCCTCTTTGTCACTCTTCAGGAGGCAGCCGAAGACAGTTGTATTTAGGACTGCATTTTGATTGATTTAGAGCTCATTCCTGAGCCTGGGGGCCGAATGGGCTTAGAAGGCGACCAGCCCCCTATGTAGGGCTGCCAACCTTTGGTCCTAGCTGGAGATCTCCTGCTATTACAACTGATCTCCAGCCGATAGAGATCAGTTCGCCTGGAGAAAATGGCTGCTTTTGGCAATTGGACTCTATGGAATTTAAGTCCCTCCCAAACCCCACCCTCCTCAGGCTCTGCCCCCAAAACCTCCCACCAGTGGCGAAGAGGGACCTGGCAACCCTACCCCTATGCCAACATCTGTGCCACTTGTGTTGTGCAAAGTGGCATGGACACAAACATAGTGCCACTTGCGGCTGCTCCCCAGGACTGGCGCAGCAGCACAGCCCATGGACGCCGGCTCGGCCTCCCACTGGTGTCCTGCCAGTGCAAGTGCTTGTGCCGGCATCCTGGGAGGCGTTCCCGGGGCGTTCCGGGGGGCAGGGCTGCCAGTAGGCAGCTTCTAAGCCAGTGATGGCGAACCTTTTAGAGACAGAGTGCCCAAACTGAAACCCCAAACCCACTTATTTATCGCAAAGTGCCAACACGGCAATTTAACCTGAATACTGAGGTTTTGGAACAGTTTTCTCCTGGGAAAAACGCACTGTGCTTGTAAGGCGTATGCCCTGGGGATACGGTTGCTAACTCCAGGCTGGGAAATTCCTGGCGATCTGGGGGACAGCGGAGTTTGGGGAGGGATTTCAGCGGGGCATAATGCCATAGAGTCCACCTTCCAAAGCTGCCATTTTCTCCAGGGGAACTGATCTGTGTAGAGCGGAGGTTGGTTGTAATCCCGGGAGATTCCCAGGCTCCAACTGGAGGTTGGCAATCGTGTGTGTGTGTGTGTGTGTGTGTGTTAAGTGCCTATGAAGCAAAGTCCTCCAAAAAGTCCTATCTTTGGCAATCGTACCAGGGGAGGAATCCCTGCGACGGCGGGAAAGCAAGGCGACGTCGCCGTGTTACCTCAGGATAGCCCACTTACTGCAGCCTCGGGGAAGTTGGCCAGGCCGCGCAAGCAGCAGCAGCAGTTCTGGGTGAGAAGCGAGGGCGGAGGTTGCCCGGGCGGGACTCCTCCTCCGAGGGCAGGGTTGGGGGCAGTGCAGGCAGCTGGAGCTAGCTCCAGTCTCGCCGCCGCTCGCGCCGTGCGGGACAGACGCTGGTGGTGCAAAGCAGGAGCGGCGCGGCGGCTCCTGCTCGAGGAGAGCCCGGACACGCCGCCAGCCATCCCGGCTGGTCCCGGCACCTGTGGGGCGGCCACAGCAAGGTCACCCTGCACCGCCGAGGGGGGGGGGAGAGAGAGGGAAGCTCGCAGGCGCCCCGGCGATGGCGAGAGGACCCGGGGAGCTCAACTTTCTCCCCCCCACCCCTCGCCTCGTGGCTCCCAAAAGGAGAGGAGAGAGGATGCCCGGTGCAAGAGCCGGGGCTGCGGGCAGGGGTCGCCACCATGAGGCGGCTCGGGGGATCCCTCCCGCCACCTCTCCTGCTGCTGCTGGGACTGCTTTTCTGTGCTGGGGTGACGGCGCGCGTGCCCACAGAGAGGGCTCTGCGTGCCCTCTCTGGCACGCGTGCCATAGGTTCGCCACCTCTGCTCTAAGTCCTTCCAGCCCGGGAACGACCCCCTCCAAAACTGCGGTGCTGCGCCAGGTTTTTCGTGGTGCAGCATCGCCGTATTCTATGGGGGTTTTCCCCCCATTTTTTAATTTAAACTTTAAAAAATGGGGTTTTAAGCCTTGTGGCAGCCAGGAGACCTCTTTGGAGGCATCGCCATGGTGCCTCGGCCACACCGTCCCTGGCCGCTGGAAGGCTCAGGAAGGAGCTGCCCACTTTGGTTATTGGCAGCCCTCTTTGGAGTTTTCAAACTGTTGACTTTTATGAGTTTTATCATTGTCGTTTTTAATTGTGTTTTCCTAATGCATTATCTGTATGATAAGCTGCCTTGAGTTCTCCACGGGAGAAAGGTGGCTGATAAACGTTTTAGATAAATAAATTACTACGGAAGCAGCATAAAACGGCTTAGAAAATGGATCCCACTGATTCCTGTATGTGTCCTGCAGAATTAATTGCAATTAATTATTTAGGATATTTTTATGGCACCTCTCCAGTGTCTTGGTAGAGGAGTCTTACAATTAAATTAATAATAGAAAAGAGCCAGAGTCCAGTGGCACCTTAAAGACGAACAAAATTTCTGGCAGGGTATGAGCTCTCGTGAGTCACGAAAGCTCATACCCTGTCAGAAATTGTGTTCATCTTTAAAGTGGTACTGGACTCTGGCTCTTTTCTGTTGCTACAGACAGACTAACACGGCTACCCACATGTGATCTAATTAAATTAATAAATTATCAATATAAAAAAAAATTCTCTTAAAACAAGCCCAGGGTCATAAAAACCGCACAAAGCTGTCCATGAAACAGACCAGAAGCAGACCCTAAAATACCTGGAAAGAAATCACCCCTAATTATAAGCCTGGGTTTAAAAAAAATATTTCGCTTGGTGCCTTAAAGACAGTAAGGTTGGCGCCAGGGAAGCCTCGGGGGGAGAACATTTCAAAGACAAAGTACCACCACGTTTGATCAAATGGTGGTGGTAGGGTTGCCAACCTCCAGATACTAGCTGGAGATCTGCTATTACAACTGATTTCCAGCCGATAAGAGATCAGTTCCCCTGGAGAAAATGGCCGCTTTGGCAACTGGACTCTATGGCATTGAAGTCCCTCCCCTCCCCAAACCCCACCCTCCTCAGGCTCCACCCCCAAAGTCTCCAGGTATTTCCCAACCCGGAGCTGGCAACTCTAGGTGGTGGTGAAGAGTGCCATCAAGTCACAGCTGACTCATGGCGACCCCATAGGGTTTTCAAGGCAAGAGATGTTCGGAGGCGGCTTGCCATTGCCGGTCTTTACATGGGCTGAGAGAGTTTTGAGAGGTGACTGGCCCAAGGTCACCTAGCAGGCTTCATGGGGAGGAGTGGGGAATCGAACCCAGTTCTCCAGATTAGCGTCCACCACTCTTTACTTCACCAGGCTGGCTCTCAACCCATCTACTGCAGACCAGCATTGCTACTCTATGAAACTATCTAAAAACCCTCCCCACTCCCAAATATCTGCTCATAGCATGTGGGGGGAAAGGAGGAGGAGGAGAAGAGTTGGTTTTTATATGCTGACTTTCTCTACCACTTATGGGAGAATCAAACTTAACTCCTTCCCTTCCCCTCCCCACAACCAAAACCCTGTGAAGTAGGTGGGGTTGAGAGAGCTCCAAGGCAGCTGTGATTAGCCCAAGGTCACCCAGCTGGCTTCATGTGGAGGAGCGGGGAAACAAATCCAGTTCACCAGATTAGCCCCCGCCGCTCATGTGGAGGAGTGGGGAATCAAACCCGTTTCTCCAGATCAGACTCCACCGCTCCAAACCACTGCTCTTAACCGCTATACCATACTGGCAGCCAGGGGCCTGCGTCAAGGAAAATGGCACCAATACGTAGGGTTACTAGCTAGAGATCAGTTCACCTGGAGAAAATGGCTGCTTTGGCTATTGGACTCTATGGCATTGAAGTCCCTCCCCTCTCCAAGCCCTGCCCTCCTCAGGCTCTGCTCCAAAAACCTCCTGCTGGTGGCGAAGAGGGACCTGGCAAGCCTACCGACGTGGGTAGGCTGTGGAAAAATGCACAGCTACCCATCTACACAGTATACAAAATCGATTTGACTGCAGAGCGATGCCATTGTAAGTGCAGTAGGTGATATTCAGGGTCCTTTCAACAGAGTGGTTATAAATAGCTATATAAACAAACAATGTGCATTGCAAATACTTCCAAAGGAGCAGCCACTTTTGTCTGTTGCCACAAAAACAACCAGGAGCCTTGTGAACCTTTCCCAAAATCGTGTCAGAATAAAACTTTCGTTAGCGCCCAAAGATTCCTTTTTTATATTCCACATTCTGTGCGACCGAATGCCCTTAATCTGCACATGCCCAGAGGCACTCGGCGTCACAGCTGAAATCAGAGCAACCCAAGAGCTAGCACTTGAACCACCGACACGTTAGGAGGCTGAAGTTGGTTCCTTATTCCCAGTTCGTTCCCTATTCCCAGTTCCTTATTCACATTTCCTAATTCCTGAATCATTTTGAGGACATTTCAAAAGCTCTGCACCCCAAAATATGGATTGGACCACCACATATCATACATGCCCACATTCAGGGGACTGTGCCCTTCGAGATGGCACATGCTGGGTCCTGGTCCAAAGTCCGGTTCTTGTGCCAGTGGCTCCCAAGTGGGGTGACCCAGATGTCCATACAGACACTGCACCCCAAAATAATCTTTGGACCACCCCAAATGACACATCCCCACACTCCAGACACTGTCCCCTCCAAGAAGACATACAGCGGTGCCCAATCCAAACATCGGTTCTGGTGCCACTGCCTTCTTTTTGGGTCCCCCCACCAGAAACCTGTATTGCAAAGAGGTTTTGAATAAGGAACTGGAGCTCTGCACCCCAAAATATGGATTGGATCACCACATATCATACACCCCCACATTCAGGGGACTGTGCCCTTCGAGATGACACATGCTGAGTTCTGGTCCAAAGTCCAGTTCTTGTGCCAGCAGCTCCCAAGTGGGGTGACCTACAACCAATACACAGACAGACACTGCCCCCCAAAATAATCTTTGGACCGCCCCAAATGACACATCCCCACATTCCTAGATGCACATTTTCCCCATACAGATTCTCAAAACTGAAAAACAAGCCCCCCGCGCAGAGTCTTGAGAACTCAGAGGGGCAAACCCAAGGCAAAACCTCCCGGGCATGCAACGCCTTTTGCCTATGCCCTTTTGGAACGCTGCTTTTACGAGGAACTTCGATCACATTATATCTCCCCCCTTTTAACATATAAATCTAATGCCTCTGTGTCTGACATAATGCCTTTTTTTATTAAGCGACAGGGACCCCAAGGCTACATTGTCAGGGGCAAGATTTGTTCCAGTCCTGATATCCCTCCAACACTAGATATAGGCTGCTCAAGATCAATGGATCAAGGAGCTTCTAAGGGATAAAAGGATAGAAAAAAAGGAAAAGGGGGAAAAAGGCAATGCTTGGAGTTCTTACATGCAAACTGCATCGTTCATCGTGACCTCAAGCCCGAAAATATCCTGGTAACCAGTTCCGGTCAAGTCAAGCTGGCTGACTTTGGCCTGGCTCGTATCTACAGCTGCCAGATGGCTCTGACACCGTTGGTAAGCCCGCCTTTTCCAGATCTAGCAAAAACCCAGGTTCTCCTGTTTAACACTGTCCAGTTGGGAGGTTCACTGCAAATCAGTTCTCATAAATCCAATGCCTATGTGTCTGACATAACGCCTTTTTTTACTAAGTGACAGGGACCCCAAGGCTACAATGTCAAGGGCAAGATTTGTTCCAGTCCTGATATCCCTCCAACACTAGATATAGGCTGCTCAAGAGCAATGGATGAAGGAGCTTCTAAGGGATAAAAGGATAGGAAAAAAGGGAAAGGGAACAAAGGCAATGCTTGGAGTTCTTACATGCAAACTGCATCGTTCATCGTGACCTCAAGCCCGAGAATATCCTGGTAACCAGTTCCGGTCAAGTCAAGCTGGCTGACTTTGGCCTGGCACGTATCTACAGCTGCCAGATGGCTCTGACACCGTTGGTAAGCCCGCCTTTTCCAGATCTAGCAAAAACCCAGGTTCTCCTGTTTAACACTGTCCAGTTGGGAGGTTCACTGCAAATCAGTTCTCATAAATCTATTGCCTCTGTGTCTGACATAATGCCTTTTTTACTAATTAATTTTAATAATTAATTTTATTAATTAAGTGACAGGGACCCCAAGGCTACATTGTCAGGGGCAAGATTTGTTCCAGCCCTGATATCCCTCCAACACTAGATATAGGCTGTTCAAGAGCAATGGATGAAGGAGCTTCGAAGGGATAAAAGGATTAGAAAAAAGGAAAAGGGAACAAAGGCCTTTTGAAGAAGACACGGGGCCCTTGCAAGAAGGTCCCAGGCGCCTCCTCCCCCTCCCTATCTAGGGGGGGCTGGGCAGAGGGTTGCTGGAGCCCGGCTTCCGCTCTGGCGGCCACTCTAGCCCCGCCCGTCTCGGTGGTTTTCCGCGGGTCTTCCAGCCACGCCCCCCTTCTCCCCGCGCTCGCCAGCCAGCCGCTGCAGCTTGAGCAGCCCCCTTCCTCGCCGCCGCCGCCGCCGCCGCCGCCGGTAGGGTGAGTCCGGGCTCAGCTGCCACGTGCTCGTCTCTGCTCGGCCAGCCCCGGGGAGCCTCTTTCTTCCCCTGGCGGGGACGGACCGCTCGGTTCAAAGCTCCCCTCCGCCATCCCGCTCCCGGAGGCCAGGTCATCCCAGCTAGTTGACCTGGCCCCTGGGGAAAGCCATCCGCTGGAGGCCTGGCGGGAAGGAAGGCTGAGCGGTTGAATGGAGCGGGTGCGCGGGTCGGCGCGAGCGGTTTTGGCCTGGGGAGGTGGTTGCAAAGTTATTGCAAGCTGCTGCTTTTGGGATTTTTTAATTTTTGGGGGGGGGAGGTGCTTGCAACGTGGGGAAGAGTTTTCCCGCGGGGCTTCCTTCTCCCCCGGGGTGTGTGCATGCGTGTTCCCGCAGCCCTGTTCCTTAGGGGGGGGGGGCCTGCAGCGTTGCCTTTGCAAGGGGCTTTGTTAGGGCGAGCTCTCCGGGGGTGTAATTCTCTGGGTGGGCGTGCGTGTGCGAGGCAGGCGGGTCCTGGGGCCAGGAGGGTTAAGTAACGATTAAGTAACTGTTAGGAACAGGAGTCTTGTGGTACTTTCCAAAAATGTAAGTTTTTTTTTTTTTTTTTTAATCTAGCAGGAGCTTTCATGGGCTGGAGCCCACTTCTTCAGATGCAGTGAGTGGATCCTGGCTATGCAGTCATTTTAGGTAGGAGGCATGAAAATAAACAGACAGCAGGGTCAGGGAGAGCATGGAATACAGTGTGAACTGGAATTATGTAAAATGCAGATCTAATCGAGACAAATGCAGGGAACTGTCACCATTCACACTAAACTAGTTAACACTTGTGATGGGTGGGGAGGGCTGGGTTTTGCTAACACTGGGCTGTGGTAGAAAGTGCCGTCATGGCTGACTCGTGGCCATGGCTCAGTGGTAGAGCATCTGTTTGGCATGCAAAAGGTCCCAGATTCAATCCCTAGCAATCTCCAGTTGGAAGGGACTAGGCAAGTAGATGATGTGAAAGACCCCTGCCTGAGACCCTGGAGAGCCATTGCTGGTCTGAGTAGACAATACTGACTTGGATGGATCAAGGGTCTGATTCAGTAGAAGGCAGCTTCATGTGTTCGACCCGTAGGGTTTTCAAGGCATGAGACGTTCAGAGGTGGTTTGCCATTGCCTGCCTCCACATCACAACCCTGGTATTCCTTGGAGGTCTCCCATTCAAATACCAGCCAGGGCCGACCCTGCTTAGCTTCTGAGATCTGTGGAGATCAGGCTAAAAATCCCAAATTCTGGTTCAGTGGTGTTCTAGATTTGTGTTTAACATAATTACATTTCATCCAGTTATTAGTTTATTATGATTCAGACTTTCTTTTCTACCATTTAATTATTGCTTCGGATTTTCTGTATGTGCAATCACTACAATTAATTGGAATCCCCTACTTTACCTGTAAGCCCGCCTTGGGAGGGGTGGGGTACTGTACTCTTGCACCGTCAGGGTAGTAATGTTAACTCTGTGGCTGTAGGGTGTTACAGAGCCAGGAATGGATTACAGTGTGCCCCGGTCTGAGCATGTGCCCAAATGGTGCTGGGGGGAAGGGGATCCAGTGAGGCCGGCAGGCGCTGGGGGCATGATTGAAAACCTTTGAGGACTTGGGTAGTGCTCCAGTCTCTTATCCGTGCCCCACACCTGTAACAGTGGTGGTGTCCCTTTTGGCTTGTCATGCAGAAAGCAGAAATTCCCTCTTGCACAATTATAAATGGCATTGGAGCCCCGCTGGTGTGTTTTGCCTCCAGATCAGAGTCCACTGCTTTTAACCACTACACCACGCTAGCTTTTTAACTAACTGCCTTTGTTTCCCCTTGATCTTTTTTAAAAGCCTCTGCGGCCTCTTGGAAGCGGGGGGCTGCCAGGATGGCCATGGGGGTTCAAGACCAGTACGAGCCCGTGGCAGAGATCGGCATCGGGGCTTACGGCACCGTCTTCAAGGCCCGAGACCTGCAGAGCGGCAAGTTCGTGGCTCTCAAGAATGTCCGGGTCCAGAGCAACGAGAACGGGCTGCCGCTATCCACCGTGCGTGAGGTGGCGCTGCTGAAACGGCTGGAGAACTTTGACCATCCCAACATTGTGCGGTGAGCGCGTGAGGACCAATGAGCGTGAGCATCTTGGGAGAGGCAAGCGCATGAAAAAAGCCCTGCTGGATCAGGCTGGGGGTTCCCCGTACTTCTTGAGCCTGAGGGCGCTTTAGAAATTTTGAGGAATGGAAGTGGACTTTCTGTCACAAAATGGCTGCCATGGGGCCAGGGCCGATCACAAAATGTTGGATGTTTGCAAGCCAGGCATCCTCCTGTGACTGAAAATTAAAATCCAGATCTGTGGCATGGCGTAAATCGGGGTGCCTAACCTTTTTTGCGTCTGTGGGCACATTCTGACACGGCATGGTGGGCACAGCAATGAAATGGCTGCTACAGAAGGTCGAGCCAGCCACAAAATGATTGCCTGAGCTTAACTTTTTTTAAAGCCTGGCTTTGGCCAGGAAGGGTTGGCCTATAAATCAAATCAAAAGTCAACTTCATTAACACTGTGTAGAACCATGTGTTGTGGTGGCAGCTGCTGCCAAAGCAACATTTAAAAATGTCTGCACAGCCAATCAAATCTCCAATAGTCAGAACCCTTGCTGAGCAAAAGCCCTACCTGGCCCCACCCACTTCCCAAAAAGACTTGGCAGGTGCCAGAAAAGGTGTCTGTGGGAACGGTGGTGCAATAATGGGTTTAAATTGCGGGAAGAAAGGTACTGGCTGGATATCGGGGGGGGGGGGACTTACAGTAAGAGTTGCTTGACAATGGAATCAGCTACCTAGGGAGGTGGTGAGCTCCCCCTCACTGGCAGAGGCTGGACAAGCACTTGTCAGGGATGCTCTAGGCCAAAGCTTAAATTGTGGGTCGCGACCATTTGGGGTCGTGTAACAATGTGGGGGTCGCGAAAAATTTGGCAACAGTAAAAGGTTTCTGAACCTCATCAGTAAATGTTTGATTTGTATACCTATTTTATATACCTGTATACCCGGGGTTGCATAAAAATTTCTCTGGCGAAAAGGGGTCACGAGTGGGAAAAGTTTAAGAAGCCCTGCTCTAATGATCCTGCATTAAGCAGGGGGGTTGGAATAGAGGGCCTGTATGGCCCTTTCCAACTCTACGATTCTATAATCCAACCCTTGGGTTGAAGATGAAATCTTGCCACCCATAAAGTCAGAAGGTGCTTACCGAAAGCTGCATGCTTCCATGGCATCCTCCAGTTTTCCCATTCTACTTGGCAATAGATTGATGATGGCTCAGAATCCTTCATAAAAACGAGTGAATCTTGTGGCGTCTGGGCCTGGACTGTGACAATGGCAGGTTTCACCTGAGAGGCTTGGGGGTGGGGTAGGGGGGAGATGTTTCAGTCAGAGAGGACATGTCTGCCTTTGGCTGAGAGCTTACAACCAGCCATCTTGATGCTTGGACCCCCCTTCTTTGGGAATCGATTCAGGCTTTTCTGCCCCATTCAGACTTGCCGTCTTCTTGAACGGAGGCTTCCAACAGGTAGCTTGTGAGCTCCAGCGACTCCGCTGGCTGCTCCAGCCCCTGAAAATTTCAGGAAATGATCTGCCCTAGGGCGGTTTTTATTTGATTTTATTTACTTTATTTCATACAGGGTTTTTCTATCTGTACTATGTAGCAGATAACTTTATTTCTGGTTCTCTTTCTTGTTCCATGTTCTGTTTCTCGGGGCAGAACAAAACTTGGGCATGTGCCGGGGCAGAGTGGGGGGAGTAACTTAGGGATTTTTCATTACTCAGAAGTAGCTCTCATTAAAGATAAGCGTAGAGACCCCTCTTTTAGAAGCTGGATCTTTTTGCTGCCAGGATGGGACTTCTGAAGCAACAGGAAGGGGTGTCAAAAGGAATTCTGTATGTGAACATAAGAAAGGCCATGCTGGATCAGACCAAGGCCCATTAAGTCCAGCAGTCTGTTCACACAGTGGCCAACCAGCTGTCTCTAGGAAGCCCACAAAGATGACTGCAGCAGCATTATCCTGCCTGTGTTCCACAGCACCTAATATAATAGACATGCTCCTCTGATCCTGTAGATAATAGCATCATCCTGTAGATAATAGCATCATGACTAGTATCCATTTTTACTAGTAGCCATGAATACCCCACTCCTCCATGAACATGTCCACTTCCCTCCTAAAGCCTTCCAACTTGGCATCCATCACCACATCCTGGAGCAGGGAGTTCCACAATTTAACTATGTGTTGTGTGTTGAAATACTTCCTTTTATCAGTTTTGAATCACCCTTCAGCTTCAGCAGATGACCCTGCGTTCTAGTATTATGAGAGGGAGGAAAGCTTCTCCCTGTCCACTCTCTCCATACCATGCATAATTTTATAGGCCTCTATCATGTCCCCTCAACCGCCTTCTTTCCAAGCTAAACAGCCCTAAGCATTTTAACCGCTCCTCATAGAGAAGTTGCTCCGGCCCCCTGATCATTTTGGTTGCTCTTTTCTGCACCTTCTCAGGCTCTGCAATATCCTTTTTTAGGTGTGGTGACCAGAACTACACAGTATTCCAAGTGTGTTATCACCATAGATTTGTATATGCTATAAAGTTAGCCTTTCTCTCATTCTGCCAGCTCAGGAAGAGGGGCTGGGAACAGGCTGGGACTGGAAAGAAAAACTGGACCTGTGTGGGCACGGTATGCAGGGGGAGAAGGGGTACCTAAGCCCCCGCCTCCCCCAGCCACATAGCCATGACTGGGGTAGGCTTGCTGAACCCAGGGCTGTCGGTCAATATGAGAAGCCTTCAAGGCATAGAAAAGTGCTGCAGCTTTCCGCAGTTTAGTCAGATAATATACAACCTGGGCTGACAAATTCAAAAGGAGGAAGAATGCCAGCATCTACTGCTGCTTAGAGAGGGGTAGCAGCTCCTGCTAATTCATATTTCCTGGATTCTGGATCTTGAAAACGGTAGGGAGCTTTCTGCAATGCTACGTCTCAGGGCCACACCAGAAGATAACCACATCTCTGAGTCTGCCACGGGTCGTGGCACTGTTTTAGAGCTTGGTTTTTAACTTTTCAGAGCACTGTGGGGGCCCTGCCCTGCTGGTTCCCAGCAGGTTTTAGGCCCCCCCAACATTTTGAGCCGGTGTGGTGTTTAAGAACGGTGGACTCTAATCTGGCAAACTGGGTTAGTTTCCCCACTCCTCCACATGAAGCCTACTGGGTGACCTTGGGCTAGTCACAGTTCTCATTGAACTCTCTCAGCCCTGCCTACCTCACAAGGTGCCTGTTGTAAGCCAGTGTGAGACTCCTTAAAGGTAAAGAAAACCAGGGTATGAGAAACTAACTCTCCACCTCCCCTTTCCTCCTTGAAAAGTTAAAAATCAAGCTCTAAAATGGCGCTGTGTCCCTGCGGCGGACTTGGGGATCCAGTGTCATCTAGTTTGGCCCACCACTGCCCTTCTAATCCTCAAACTTTTCTGGATCATCCCCACACCCATCCACAGCCTTCTCCAGTACAAGGCTTTATCTGCCCAAACCCTACCTGCTTTGTTGAGCCGGCAAAACAAGGGCGGCAGAGAACTGGCTGGCTGTTGTACTGTGCTCGTTCACTGTCATCAGGTAAGCCAAATCAGTTCTTAGGCCTTCTGTCTCCAGGCCTGCAAACTGGGATTGACCCAGACTGGTTATTCCACTCCACTCTCTGTGGCATCTTCAAAGAAAAGCGGGCAATTTACAGTTTTACGACTTGGGTAGTGGTCACTTTGGAAGGCAATTTGGAATAGAGACTTGTAAATGATTGCGGGAAGTTTAGGGGGCCAGAATAAGGAGAATTTGCAATGGGTGTAAGAAGTGCCACTGGAACAAAGGTTGGGAGGTGAGGGATGGGGAGAGCCAGCGTGGTTTAGTGGTTAAGAGCGGTGGTTTGGAGTGGTGGATTCTGATCTGGAGAACCGGGTTTGATTCCCCACTCTTCTACATGAGCGGTGGACTCTAATCTGGTGAATTGGGTTAGTTTCCCCACTCCTACACATGAAGCCAGCTGGGTGACATTGGGCAAGTCACTCTCTCTGAGCCCCACCTACTTCACAGGGTGTCTGTTGTGGGGAGGGGAAGGTGATTGTAAGCTGGTTTGAGTCTCCCTTAAGTGGTAGAGAAAGTCGGCATATAAAAACCAACTCTTCTTCATACATGAGAAGAAAAGGGAAAAATCATAGAATAGAATCATAGAGTTGGAATGGACCACCAGGGCCATCTAGTCCAGGAATTCTTAAACTTTCTCCACTCGTGACCCTTTTTCACCCGAGAAATGTTTACGCGACCCTGAGTATATAGGTATATAAAATAGGTATACAAATCAAACGTTTACTGATAATAAATCATAAAGAAACCTTTTACTGTTGCCAAATTTTTCGCGACCCCCACATTCAGTTATGCGACCTCATATGGGGTTGCGACCCACAGTTTAAGAAGCTTTTATCTAGTCCAATCCCCTGCACAATGCAAGGAATTCACAACTACCTCCCTCCCACACCCCCAGTGATCCCTACTCCATGCCCAGAAGATGGCCAAGATGCTCCCTCTCATGATCTGCCTAAGGTCATAGAATCAGCATTGCTGACAGATGGCCATCTAGCCTCTGCTTAAAAACCTCCAGGGAAGGAGGGCAGTGAGACCACATGGTTGGGGTAGGCCAACTTGTGGGTCTCGATTAAAGGGCACAATAAGGCCTGCAGCAGAATAGCATGGTGGGGTAAGGTCAGTGATGAGCTCTTATATGAACACGTGCATGAAGCTGCCTTATACAGAGTCAGACTGTTGGGTTTTTTTTAGTATTGTCTGCGCTGACTGGCAGCAGCTCTCCAGGGTCTCAGGTAGAGGTCTCTCACATCTTGTGCTACCTGATCCTTGATCAACTGGAGATGCCGGGGATTGAACCTAGAACCTTCTGCATGCCAAGCACGTGCTTTACTAATGAGCTATAGCTTCGCTCCCTCCCTCCTACATATCATCTCTCCACTCTTGTTCCAGTGTTCGGTGCTAGGTCTTGCAACCTGTTTCGCTTCCAGCCTGTTCACTTCATTAGGATAATACTTAATTGCCCCGATCCGATTTGAGAATCGCGCTTTTTGCTCCCTTCTTGTATTTCTGGAACATTTACGAAGCGCCTTCCCCTTCATCTGTTTCTAGGCTAATGGACGTTTGCACGACAACGAGGACCGAACGTGAAACCAAAGTAACACTGGTGTTTGAGCATGTGGATCAGGACCTGAGAGCGTATCTGGATAAAACGCCGCCGCCTGGCCTACCAGCGGAGGCAATAAAGGTAATTCTTCTGGGTCCTCGGTGGCATTCTGGACCCGTTTTGGGAAAGGACCAGTTTTCTTGGTGGGTATCAGTTTTTCGGCCAGGTATCTGGAAATAGGTTACACACAACATCAGATGTATGCATCCTTTTCTGCCTTGTCCAGGACATGATGCGTCAGTTCTTGAGCGGCTTGGAGTTCTTACATGCAAACTGCATCGTTCATCGTGACCTCAAGCCCGAGAATATCCTGGTAACCAGTTCCGGTCAAGTCAAGCTGGCTGACTTTGGCCTGGCTCGTATCTACAGCTGCCAGATGGCTCTGACACCGTTGGTAAGTCCGCCTTTTCCAGATCTAGCAAAAATCCAGGTTCTCCTGTTTAATACTGTACAGTTGGGAGGTTCACTGCAAATCAGTTCTCATAAATCTAATGCCTCTGTGTCTGACATGCCTTTTTTTTTTAAGCAACAGAGATCCCAAGGCTACATTGTCGGTGGCAAGATTTATTTCAGTCCTTATATCCCTTAAAAAATAAATAATTTTTTAAAATTTGCTGCTAATATGCCAGATAAAACGGAAACTGAGTAGAGTAGAACCTCAAACATTAGATTTACGCTGCGCAAGATCAATGGATCAAGGAGCTTCTAATCTAAGGGATAAAGGAAAGGGTGTAAATTATCTTTAAGGATATGCAAATCAGTTCTCAGACTTTTGAGTCTTTTGGGGTAAGAAGTTAGGGAAATTGTTTTTTTAACAGTTGTCGCGTCCCGAGCTCACCCCACCCGCCTTCGACGGGTCCACTTTGCCCCTGTGGACAATCGGATGACGGGTCCACTCCAGGCCACCCCCACTAGACGTTCCTTGCTTCTTGTATAATGACTCAGCGAGGACTCAGAACATGGACAGTGGAGAGCCCATCCTGGGCTTTCTACTCCTCTCTCCCCCACATAGCACGTCTTCCCTCAGACGGCTTCCATGTCCTCCTCATCGGCTGCCGCTGGCCTTAATTTATAGAGCAGGCTCCGCCCTTATCTCCTCCCCCCGAGGTTACAACCTCCTCCCCTGGCCTCCCCGCCCTTTGCCGCCGCCGTGCCCTTCCCTGCATTTCCTTGCCGCAGCCTACCGGCTGTCAGGCTGTACCCTACCCCCGGGGTTCTCTCTCTGGCCCGCCATCCTCCCAGCAGCTCGCTATCCGCTGCGCCCTCACCCTCCGGGTAAGTCTGCCTGCTTACCCCGTCATCCGGGTGTTCGTGGCCTCCTCTCCGACTCCCTGCCCGGTCACCTTTCGCAGCCCGGCTCCGGCCGCGGCCCCTCCTCCGGTCTCTCAGCTGTTCTGCAGGTTTTCTCCCCGCGGACCTTCCGACGCGGGGAGAGGTCGGGGTGTCCCCGCCGTCCCGGCTCCAGCCGCGGCCCCTCCTCCTGCCTCCCAGCTGGACCTTTCTACGCGGGGAGAAGTCGGGAGACGCCAGGAGGCGTCTCATGACAACAGTTGTTCCTAACGGCATAAAAGGAGAAGCCTGAGGAGTGTTGTGATGGATGGAGTGAAGGAGAAGAGTTGTACCTGTGAATGCTACAATCTCTGTTCCCCCTCCAAAGGTAGTTACCCTTTGGTACCGTGCGCCAGAAGTGCTGCTCCAGTCGACCTACGGCAGTCCTGTGGACATGTGGAGTGTTGGCTGCATCTTTGCAGAGATGTTTCGAAGAAAGTGAGTGGGGCGTGGGACAGTCCACTGGGGTGGAGGTGGTTGTTGGTACATCTATCCACATAAGAGGAGCAGGTTGTGGTTTTGCTCTAGGAAGTGGATCTTGGGCATGATGGGAAGTATATTTTGTGTGCGTTGCTAAAATGCCTGCAGCAGCTAGAGCTTGGGATGCTCTGCGCCAGGAATGAAATGCAATTAAAGTAAAATCTCGTCAGAAACGCTGCTTAGTGTGGCCGACTAGAATCTCGTACACCTAAGTTTGAATCCCCAATGTTCTGTGGAAACTCACTGAGTGACCTTTTGACAATCAGTGTCAGCCCAACCTTGTGTTATTCTCACAGGGTTGTGAGGATAAAATGGATGAGAGGAGAACGGGGTCGTAAACCGCTTTGGGTACCCTATTGCTGAAAAAAGCGAGGCATAAATATGTACATTTATAAAATGGCTCGTATTATGTCATTGGTTAGAATCATCAATAATAATTTGTATGAACTTATTGTTACTTGGGTGTTTGCAGAAGTCTGGGTGAAAACTGGCTTTTATCCAGAAGGAGGGGTGGATTTTGTTTAAATATGTTACATCCTTTCCCCCCTTCTTTTTACTTACTTTAGTTCGGCCCTGAACAGGGTCACACTAAGATCAAAATGAAAGAAAAAGGAGAGGCGGGGGGATGTGGGTGTGTGTGTGTATGGTTGCGAGTGGAAAAAGTTTAAGAAGTCCTGTACTAGATGGCCCTGGTGGTCCCTTCCAACTCTGTGATTCTCTCTCCCTCCCCCTCCCCCGCTCTCTATACCACTGGTTCCCAACCAGGGGTCCATGGACCCCCAGGGGTCCGCGAGAACTAAATTAAGGTCCGCGAAACAAAGTTATAAACCCATAATAAATTAATATTTTCAATTAAAAGTTCTCTATTATAAAATATATATATTCAAATATAATTCTAAGTTTAATGTTTAACTAACAGTTATGATTAAAGTTTATTTTCAAATTCCCGGAATTTTTATTTTGAACCTTGGGGTCCCTGCACCGAACAAAAAAGTCCTAGTGGTCCCTGGTCAAAAAAAGGTTGGGAACCACTGCTCTATACACACACACACTCAGAGAGAGAGAGATCTAGATAACCAATAAGAAAATTACTATTTTTTATCTTAATTGACTGGGGGAAAAACTTGGCTACTGCCAATGTAGTGTTAAAATCCAACCCTGCTAAAAGAACCCTCAAATTCACAGACAGATTCCCAGATAAAAGATTTTATCCATCTGTCTCTAGCTTCGTTGAGCAGGTCGCAGCTAAGCAAGGAATGCTGAGGAGTGTCTATTTGGCCAGAACCACATTGATTCCACCCCCCTTTTTGAGCCCTTCGACTCAAGTAGAATACATCATGAATAAAAAGCAGTACGGAGAGGGGTCAGGATGGATAACGGTTAGAAGTTAAAATGTGGAGGCGGAACTTTTGCCTCCAGGCCCCTGTAGGTAGTCCCGCACGTCTTCCCCCTTGGCTTTGCAGATCGATGGTAGCCCCTGACCCTCGCGCTTTCCCACCGCAGCTAAGTGAATCATCTTCACCAAGGTCGGCGGCACAGCTGGGGAACAATAGATTAGGGCCGGGCCTGCCCGGAGCTTCTGTTTGGCTTATCTTTCAAGCTGATAGAGCAGACGGGCCGCATCTTTCTTTTGCAGAGCAGCTCCCCAGCTCCTCCCTGCCTATCTGGGGGGCAGGGAAATGGAGGTCGGGGTTGCCAGCGGGCTGGAGATGGCCCTGTCTTCCTTCCCCTGCAGTTATCAAGCAGGGGCGGCGGGGGCGGAAAGGGTGACATGGAGCCTTCTGCTGAGGAAAGGAGTTCTTTCCAAAGCGGGTTAAAAACATTCTCTCTGTGTGTGTCTCTTCCCCCACCTCTCCCCCCTGCAGTGGATTGTGGAGGAACAATCCACCCAAAGTGTCCTTCGTTGTTAGAAACATCCTGATTTTTTTTTTTAAGTACTTTTTTGGAAAGGGCAGTGTAAAAAGAATGTTTCATGCCATAACAGTATTCTGACATTGAAGGCAGAAGAATGGGTAGACCTCGCAACAGTCAAACGCGTCTTCTAGATGGGGCTGTGTCTGCTAATTCTAGAGCTTTTACTGGAACCCTTCCTGGTGGAACGGGCTTTTTGAAGATGTTGAGAAGGCCCTCGCTCTATTGGGCTGTTGGAGGCTGTAAAAAAGCCGAAATATTCAGATGGGCACCTCTTGGGAAGTTGGGTCACCTGAAGCGGTCTAACCTTTGAGACTGTGGTTGAGGGGATGGGTCTTGTGTGACAAGAAATCTTGTTTGGTGGTTTTATTCCTGGTTTTGTTACGGTTTTAAATTGACTTGCTTTGAGTCCTCTGTGGAGAAAGGCATGTTAAAATGCCATAAATGTGAGGGAGCCATGCTGTTGCTCCCTGCGTCCGGGGACAGAGTGGGGAAATGCTACCGGCTAGGTTCCTTGTTCTCCTGTGGTAGCCATTGGCCTCTCTTCAGTAAGCCTTGTATTGGGTCATTCGTCTGTGGTCTGGTTGGCCACGAGGGCTAGGTTTAGAGGCAGGGCCTACGGCGTCCCACCACAGTAACCGCAGTTCTCTTTGTGCTCCACAGGCCTCTCTTCTGTGGCAACTCCGAAGCTGACCAGCTGGGCAAGATTTTTGAGTGAGTCCCTTCCTCCTCCTTTGTTCCAGGGGCCAAGTCAGCAGGGGACGGCAACCTTTTTGTGTGTGTGTTGTTGTTGTTTTTTGTTTCCCCCCATCGGTTCTTCTGGCTTCCCAGTACCCCTGTGACGCGCTTTGCGTGACTCGCCTCTTGACAAGGGGGTTAAGCCCAGGCCTGTGGAGTTTGTGAGTCAGGGAAAGGGAAGTGTCAATATCTCAGTTGTGAAAACTCCCTTACAGTTGACCTTTTCTGCCAGATCACAAGGCCAGCCAGGCAGAGGCTACCGGGGAGTCAGCTGAAGTGCTAAGCCAGGGTTAGGCAACCTCTTTGATCGAAATGCCAAAAAGAAAAAAAGGAAGAGTTTGGTGCTCTGGCAAACAAAAGGGGTAGGGAAACTAAGGTTGTACTTGGCCAGGCGTACCAGGAGCAAGCTGAGTTCCTTGGATGCTACCAGCACCTCAGGGGTTTGCCTAGGACATTTTGAAGTGACGGGGAATTGAACTTTTTTTGGGGGGGGGGATAAATTTTTGGGGAAATTGAAATATATGCTATACTTCTTGCCCTATCAAACCTAAACTAATTTTACCGCTTTAACAACGTAAAATGCATCGTTTGTAACTGAGCAAATAAAATTGCAACGTTTGACATATCAGTGGGATTTAAAAGTTGCAAGTGCCTTCGTTTCCTATAAGCAAAATTGCAAATATGCCCAATACTTGAGAGAGGACTGCAAGCTGATGCACCCTTTTGCTATCTTAGCACATGTACCTTAATTTTTTGCTGCCTGGTTAGAGAGAGCTCAGCGATCAACGGAACTTTCAGAGTTTTCCTCTGAAGCTTTGGTGCAGTTTCTGCCTTACCTCCTTCTGGTCTCTCCCCCCCCCCCCCCAGCAAGGCAATAAGGGGCAATAAGCTACTGTGGGTAAGTATGTCACAGTGGTTTGAGGGAGAGATGAAAACGTCAGCCCCATGTACTGTCAAAAGGACAACAGAAGGAGGTGTGCAACAGTGGAAGAACTGTGAAAGCCCTGCATGCTCCCCTCATGAAGATTAGGTATCCTTCTAGGTGCAGAAACGCATCTTGGATTTAAGAGCGGTATATGTCTACAGCATGCCCACTTTGTCTTTGACAGCATTTCACTCATTCTAAAATGAGCATTTCATAGGAGCGTTTCATAGGAGGTTTTTTTGAGTACTCCCCAAAATTGTGTGGTGGGGAATGTGTGTCCTCCCCCTACTTTTTCCGTTCCCCCTCCTCCCGGGCCTTCCCATTTCTACCCTAGGATCCACCTTGGAGTTGTGTGAGTCTGATCCATGTAAACCATGCCTGTGACCTCCAGCTCTGCTGGCCTCATAGTACAGCCAGGTCCTTAGCAACTTTCCTTGCTTCTTAGAGTAGAATCTGCTCTGTGCGTCAGACAAAATGGCCATTTCACTGGTATTCCACATGCATGTTGAGGGTTGCCTATCCCTGCACTAAAGGGTGAAAATGAAATAGGAATCAAAGGAGCTGCTTTTGGTTTGAATGCCAGCATGGCGTAGCACCTAGTAGGAGTGGGAATTCCCAGGGCCCCCAGATTCTAAATTTGGAATTATGCATGGACTTCCCCCCCAGTCCTGACTCCTTTCTCCCTGAGGTGTTTGTGCGTGCATGTGTACGTTCATGCGTGCACTGAGGTTGCTATTCATTGCAGTTTGCAGTCAGGCTGCCTCAAATGAGCTGAAACAATTTGCACTCCCCATCCCATGCGTAGCTTGTCTTATACAGCTTTTGTATACCACAGCTTGGGGATGGGCCGGTAAGTAAAAGGTACTGCTGACTTGCAGCAAGGGTTTGAAGAAGGTAGTCTTTGGATTCTTCATACTGGTAGGGCTTTTGTCTTGTTAGCAAATCCAGCCACTAAATCCTCCTTGTTTAAATTCCCAGCACTGTAATAAAAATGAATGTTTGATTTGCCTGTGAAATTCCCTGGAAGTGGTATTGATTTAAGATGGCTGGCAGTGATATAGGTTTAAGATGGCGCTGTTGATGCATGGCTAGGAAGTCTAAATTCTGCAGTAAGAGAGCATAATGGAACAGGTCTTCGAGTGTAGCAGCAAGCAATACCTTTTCCTACCAGTTAGTAGGAACTGTGATTTTAACAGGTGACTATTTTTGTATTATTGTTGCCTGCCTTGGGTCTCATCTGCAGTAGGAGAAAGGCGGGTTATATAAATGCCCTAAATAAATATGAAGTCTTTTACCTTTGCCCCCATTGGAAGAGACACCGAGACATTTTAAGTCTTCCTGCTTTATTGCTGCCTTAAGCCTTTCGGCCAATCTATGAAAATTAAGGACTTGAAGAAACCAACAGTTAATTGTTCCATGATGTATTAAGTTGGAAACTCTTGGGGAAGAGAAGAAAGGCTTTCAAAATGAGATTCTTAACATTTTATTAATGATTGTTTCTTTAAAGAATTTCTTTGCTGCCTTTCCACTCAAATAACGTCCCCAGGTGGCAAACATTTCAACATTAAAACATTCAACACATTACAACAGAGTATATATAAAATATTTAAACAATTCAATAAAACACATAAAATAAACAACACAAAGAGGGAGAAGGGTCCATAGCAGTTATTGGGGAGCATACCAAACCAAAAAGTCTTCACCTGCTGGTGGGAGACCAACACATTGCCCTGGGGAGGGAGTTCCAACATTTTGGGGCCATGATTGAGAAGGCCCTTTCTTTGGTTGCCAAATGTCTAGCATCAGCGGGTTGGGGCACCAGAAGCAATGTCCCTGAAGATGACTTGTGGATGGGTAGAAGGCGGTCCTTCAGGTATGCTGGCCCCAAGCCATATAGGGCTCTAAATGTCCATACCAACACCTTGAATTGGGGTTTGGAGGCAAATCGGGACCCAGTGTAAATGGAACAAGGCTGGAGTGATAATGGACCCTGTAACCCACTCAAGTCAGCATTCGGGCTGCTGCATTCTGTACCAGCTGTGGGTTCCAGACAGTCTTGAAGGGCAGCCCAGTGTAGAGCGCATCGCAGTAGTCTAAGCTAGATGTTAGCAGGGCACGCACCACAGTGGCAAAATCTTTCCTGCCCAGCCGAACCTGGTGAAAGGCACCACTGCCACCTGTTTATTCACCAGTAAGCCTGGGGCCAAAAGCACCCCCAAGCTACAAAATTGCTCTTTTAGGGGGAGCGTAACCCCGTCCAGATCATGAGAAATCCCAAATCCTGGGTTGATCCTCCCTACCCCCCACACACACACCAGTAGCACTTCTGATTTGTCAGGATTCAGTTTGTTAGCCTTCATCCATCCCAAAACCGCCTCCAGGTACGTGTTCATTTTGCTACTGATGTGCTTTGTGAGAGGTGAAGAGACCAATATGGAAATTGGGAGGGGGGGGCAAGGAGAATGGGGAGAACTGGATGGCTCTTGTTCATATCTCACACCAGTGGCTGTTTGCGATTCTGGTTTCTCCACTTCCTAAAAATTTAATCTTCAGTTAGGAGCATCTGAACCTTTTTTTTTTTTAGTTACAAGATGAGAAGAAATCTTTTCAGGTTGCATGATGGACTGGATGCCCCCTGCACTGCTCTAGCTGATGTGTTCTCCTTGACTTGCAGTCTAATTGGACTCCCATCCGAGGAAGACTGGCCTCTAGACGTGTCTCTGCCACGCTGCGCCTTCGCTGCTCGCCTCCCACAACCCGTTGAGAAATTTGTACCGGAAATCGAGCTCCCGGGGGCCCAGCTGCTTTTGGTGAGTTCCGTGAAAGGGTTGAAGAGGGAGAGCAACAGTTGAGGCCTAGGAGGACTGAAGAGTTGTTAAGCTACAGATGAGGCATTGAGAGGGCAAATGCAAGGTGGGGTGGTGGCCTCCGAGGAGGTACGTGTCATGGCTTTAGTGTTAGATGACATGGTTACTGGGCAGTCAGTTCCAGATTTCATTCCCGGCATCTCTTGTTGAAGGATCTTGGGTAGTAGCAGTTATAGAGGAAGACCTTTTTTTGCCCATGTCCCTGGAGAGAGTCATTGCTAGTCAGAAGAAACAGTGGCTTTACAGGGGGACTAGACAAATTCATGGAGGTCCATCAGTGGCTACTAGCCATGGTGACTAAAGAGAGCCTCCACATCCAGAGGCAGAAAACATCTGGATGCTAGTGCTAGGAAGCAACATCAGGATGAAAGGCTTTGGCCTCTGTGGCCTCTAAAGAAACCATGGAGGTTTGGCATAATATCTCTACAACACCCATCCTTCCTGCTGTCCTTGGTCTCTTTGGCCTCTAAAACCCTGGAGATTTGGCATAATATCTCTACAACACCCATCCTTCCTGCTGTCCTTGGTCTCTGTGGCCTCTAAAACCCTGGAGATTTAGCATAATATCTCTACAACACCCATCCTTCCTGCTATCCTTGGTTTCTGTGGCCTCTAAAGAAACCATGGAGGTTTGGCATAGTATCTTTACAACACCCATCCTGCCCTGCTGTTGGCCCTTTATAGTAACTGGCTGGCCCCACTGTGGGACTGGATGTAAGACTAGATGGGCCACTGGTCTGATCCAGCAGGGCTCTTCTTATGTTCTTACGTTACTGGGCTTGGTGGACCAATGGGCTGTCTTCGTACAAGGCCAGCTTCATACTTTGGGCTTTAATGGTGCGCACAGATACAGGATGTTTGACTCGCATGTCCCAGATTGCATTTTCATTAACACCCAAAGCCACTCTGAGGCTGCTTCCATACAGGGATTATCCCCTACATGGGCAGCAGGGAAGAGTCTGGAGTATTTGGGAGCATTGAGATGTCATCATCTGGCTCCCATGTTTTTCCCCTTTGAGACTGACTAATATGGGGCATTTACTGCCAGAGGCTGCAGCAGTGGCCACAATCTGAGATTGTTTAAAGAGGAGATTTGACCAATTCATGGAGGGCAGGTTTATTAGTGGCATCTGGTCATGATCAGAGGCAGTAACCCTCCGGATACCAGTGCTAAGTAGCAACGTGGGAGAGGGGGAAGTCCTCAGCCTCTGTGCCCTGTTGTTGGCTCTCCAGAATACTTGGTTGGCTACTGTGTGAAAGCATGTGGTAGTACCTCTTATTTAAAAAAAATACTATTAAAGACAATTATGGATTTCTTAAACCAATCTCTTTAAATTAGACAACATAAAGGTTGTCAATTCACCAGGTAAAGTTCCAACATAAACATATGCTTAGAGAAAATTCAACAAATTCAAATTATGGATAAGTCAAACAAAATTCAAGTTACAAGTTGATATTCAAAATATAGTTATCCAACAAATTCAGGTTGTACATTCCACAGGTAGTGTTCAAAATTATATAAGCACATTCAGGTGTCAGTTCCATTAATAATATTCAAAATAAATTATTAATAGAACTGACAACCTGAATGTGCTTATATAATATTGAACACTACCTGTGGAATTTACAACCTGAATTTGTTGGATAACTATATTTTGAATATCAACTTGTAACTTGAATTTGTTTGACTTATCCATAATTTGAATTTGTTGAATTTTCTCCGAGCATATATTTATGATGGAACTTTACCTGGTGAATTGACCACCTGTATTTTGTTTGTCTAATATAAAGAGAGAGATTTTAGAAATCCACAATTGTATTTAATAGTATTTTTTTAAATAAGAGGTACTACTGTATGCTTTTGCATTTAATATTTCTAGTATCTTCACTCCTCCTTGGGTTTATTGTATATGGCTACTGTGTGAGACAGAATGCTGGACAAGCTGGAGCACTGGTCTGATCTGCCAAGGCTCTTCTTGTATTCTTATGTTGATCAAAATAAATCTCCTGTCATCTGGCTCAAAGGAGATACACTGGGGTGACTATGCCCACAGTGTTCCTCTAGATCAGGGGTGTCAAACATAAGTCCTGTGGGCTGGATCCGGCCCCTTGAGAGCTCTTATCCCACCCGCAAGGCAGCCACCCCCCCACCCCAGTCCTGATCTGGCATGGCGAAGCATGGCCTGGCCCGACCAAGTGACATTTATGTCATATCTGGCCCTCGTAACAAATGAGCTTGACACCCCTGCTCCAGATGTTCCACTTGCAGCCACTACCGGGACGGGGTGGAGCTTTCTCTTTTCAAAATGCTATTCTTGAACTGCATTATTAAATTTTAAAAATTCAGACCAGCATTCTAGTGCCATGTTTGTGTGAGTGCAAAAAACGGTTTGGATATAATGGTTATTTTTCTTTGCCTAAGAGTGCACTGCAACTTTTTTAAAAAGCCAGTCCTGGAGTAGGGGTCACTGGGGGATGGGTGGGGGAGGTAGTTGAAATTCCTGCATTGTGCAGGGGGTTGGACTAGATGACACTGGTGGTCCCTTCCAACTCTATGATTCTATGCTAATATCATGGCTTTTATGCTAGCAGGAGTGGATTGTGGGATACATGTCACGCTGTCTACACAGATCCATATTTGTGCCTGTGTATTAGGAGTTGAGATTTCTGGCCTCCCAATTCCTGCCTTAGGTGGTCCAGTCTAGGAATATGTGTCAAGCTCTTCGCCAAGCTGTGGACAAAGGACACGCTCTGTTCAGTCAGCTGATCTATGTCTCCGCATGGCTAGTCATCTTTGGGGAGGGGGTGGTGTCATTTGACTGCGTGGGAAAGAGGCAAACGAGGGTGGGTGAGTCAGCAGGTTATGGCAGAGCGGCTGCTTACCTTTCACACATTCGTGCTGTCTTCAGGAGCTGCAGTGAATAATGTCCTGTGCGAACACTCCCTTAGTCATAGGAGTACACAAAGCAATGCTGTTTTCCCCTCCAAACTAGGGCTAACAACAGATTGGGCTGCGTATTGGTAAGCATTGCTGGAATTTGCCGGGGGGGAAGGGCACAGCGTGTTTTCGTTCTGTTTGTTTAGAGCATACCGAAGTTTGTCCCTGGTTCTGGTTTTGTTCCATCACTTGTTGATCTTTCAAGGGAAAGGTTTGGAGGCAGGCCAGCCTGGGCAATATTTACAGGCTCACCTAATGAATTTCCTATTTACCTCTCTCTCTCTTTCTAGGAAATGTTGACCTTCAACCCTTACAAGCGCATCTCTGCCTTCCAATCACTGCATCACGAGTATTTTCAAGACAAAAGGGCCGTGGATGGGTAGCATCCATGCAGAGTTGCGGGAAAGGGAAAGACTGTGCAGAAGACTTGTGTGTGTGTGAGGATGATATTGTACCACACGAAGGGATTCTGTCTCCAAGTGTCCTGGCTGTGCTGGGAATTAAGGGTGGGCATGATAAGAGTGCTGCCAGCGCGCATTTAAGAAAAAAATGTGTGTTGCGGGAAGTGCAATGTTCTAAATTCGTCTCACCTTGGAAACGGTGGGATTTTTCATAAAATCTCCGTGCCACCCCATACCATACACATTTCATATACCTAGGTAGATTCTCCCCCTAGGTGTTCTTGCAGGTCCTGGTTGTTCATAGTAGGGCCCAGTTTGAGGTATCCTCACTCACGTCGTCTGTGGAATTCTTTGCCAAAGGTATCTCCAGTGCCTTTTTTTTCTTTTTACTTTTATGACAGTTTACACAATGATATTGCTGCCTTTATCACATTCCTGTGGCTGACGGATACTCAAGCCTTGCCTTAACTTGTTACGGAGCTCCGTAAAAATGGGAGCAGAGGATATTTTTATAACAATATTCACAGGTGTTTTTTTTTTATTGTTTTCAAGTGCCGGAAGTGTGGTCAAGGACAAGGCTGTCTTGGCGTAGTGATTAACGACGTCTGTTTTTGATTCTAGTCCCTTTTTTTTTTTTTAAGAAATGCTTCTAAAAATGATGATTTTCAATAAATGATATGGATTGGGGGGGCCAGGCAAATACAATTGGGTCTTTTTTCCCCCCTCCCTCTTAGAACATCAGAGAGGCAGTGCTGGATCAGGCTAAGGCCCATCAAGTCCAGCAGTCTGTTCACGCAGTGGCCAACCAGCTGCCTCTAGGAAGCCCACAAGCTAGACAACTGCAGCAGCATTATCCTGCCTGTGTCCCACACCACCTACTATAACAGGCATGCTCCTCTGATCCTGAATAGGAATACATGACTAGTATTCATTTTGACTAATAGCCATGAAAGCTCTATCCTCTATTCCCCTCTTAAAGCCTTCCAATTTGGTAGCCATCACCACATCCTGGGGAAGGGAGTTCCACAATTTAATTATGTGCTGTGTGGGGAAAAAAACTTTTATCTGTTTTGAATCTCTCACCCTCCACTTCAGCAGATGATCCCTGTGTTCTGGTCTCTCCATACCATGCATAATTTTATTGAACTCTATCATGTCTCTCCTTAACGGTCTTCTTTCCAAGCTAAACAGCCCTAAGCGTTTTAACTGCTCCTCATAGGGCAGTTGCTCCAGCCCCCTGATCATTTTGGCTTTTTTCTGCACCTTCTCAAGCTCTGCAGTATCCTTTTTTAGGTGTGGTGACCAGAACTGTACACAATTCTTTCTTTCCCTCTGTTCTTAGACCGAGGTCTTGAACAATAAAACCTTAAAACTTAAATAAGACCCATCTTTAAAAACACCTCCCTCGTCTCTTCTCTGAAGCCTCCAAAAAACGAGCAGCAAAATTCAGTATGCTGAGGGTCAAAGTCCTCTAAGAGGAACTGAACCTATTGCTCCAAAGTTGCTCGAGAAGATGTGGACCATTTGTTAAAACATGGTGTAATCAAGTTTAGCCTAAGTTGGTATACGTAAGGACAATACAGAAAGATCTGTACCAAGGAGTCCACTGACTGAAGAGGGCAGGGACACAGCTCGTTTGAAAAAGGGATCTTTAGCATATGGCTCAGCAAAACCATTGAAAAAAGGCAATTAAATCTTGAATGCATAAAGATTCTACATAACTTTGGACTAACCAGAGAATCCAGATAGGAAGGAAGATTACTCTTAGATAACCGGCCCAGGGCAAGTGGGGAACATGTCCTTAGAAGTGTAACTCTTATCTCTAGCATAGATCAATTTGGCCACATGTTTTTTAGATTGATCCACAGAAAAAGTAAAGGCCTTCCACCTTCAAATTTACAAGTGATAGCTTATGTTCAAAATGCTGGAGCCAGGAAGCCTTATAAGAGTCTTTGAGGGTTAAGCTTACCAAGCTATCCTCCTGGGCCTTAAAAAAATAGATGAAACCAATAATTAAAGGTGTGTACCCAGGCACAAGTTTCTATTGAGCTAAGACCAAACTCATAACAAAGGGCTGATGATAAAATGCACCTGGGGAGCCCTCCTATTGCTCAAAGGAATGAGGACCGCACTATTTATGGAATTGTCTATATAGGGGTACCATACAAAAGTTGCAACATCACCATTGAGATAAAGACTCTAATAGCTGCTGGGATATAATGTGCCCCATTAGAAAGAGAAAAATTGCAAAATTGCCTTCAGAGTAGCCATAGACTTCTGAATGACCAGTTGTTTATGACATCTGCAGGACAAGGTGGAATGAAATAGGATGCCCAAATACCTAATGAGGAAACCTGGGAAATCATCCGCCCATTAATTATCCAAGTCTCTCTTTTGGTGGAAGAGCGAGGAGCAAAATTTTAGTTTTAGTAAAATTTATGCAAACAATAAGTATGCAATCTTTTCAGAGCCTGGAGAAGACAAGCCTGGGTTCCGGAGAGTAAAACGGAGTCGTCTGCATAAAGGAAAAGAGGGACTGACGTATCCAGTAGTTTAGGCGCGTGGAAAGAAGGGTCGATAAGAAAGGCTGGCAAATCAGACAGATGTGCCTTTTAGCGCCATCCCCTTTTAATGTACCTCTGCCTATCCCCCAAACAATGGGAAAAGGAGCAGTTAAATGACCCTTCCTGTTATACCACACTTGGGCTGTAGAATCAGTATAAAGGTTTTTAGTTAATCACAACAATCTCCCATCAATTGTGGTGGACTTCAGTTTAGCCCAGTTCCCAAACTTTTTGGGCCACCGCCCCTTGGTTCCACAAACTCAACCCCAACGCCCCCTACCCTATAAAACGCATTATTCAAAATAGGGGTTTGCATGACTCACTAAAGAAGATAACAAATTTCAAAACAGTAGCAATTAATTGCACATCTATTCAAAATCAAAATGTCTTAGTTGAAATTTATTCAACAAAACTGATTAACTTGATCCAGTGGTACCAGCTCTTCAAAGACTGGGGAAAAACTCTGATAGTTTCCACCAAATTTGCCATCATGGTGCCATAGCTTGATCTGTTGTAAATTAGTGAACAACACAGTTGAAGGGCCCCACCTCTAGTGCCCCCTGCTGCCCTCTTGCCTCTTAATGCCCCCCTAGGTAATCCCACTGCCCCCGGGGGGTGGTACTGCCCACTTGGGGAGCTACTGGTTTAGCCCATAGTCGGGTTCTAGATATGGAGTCAAATGATAGGAAAGATCTATAAAAGCCACATATAAATAGCCCTTCCTTGAGATGGCATACTTAACTGATCAAACGGGACAACACATGACAGTGATCAAGTGTGCTATATCCCTTACAAAATCCCACCTGTTCTGGGCCAAGAATCCTGGAGTTGGCACTGTTTACGCCGAACACATCAACACTGTGGAGGGCGCAACTGCAAAATGGCTGCCACAGGAGACGGGACCAGGCACACAGAGGAAAGCTCTAGTGCAAGGGAGAAAAAGGGTAATTTAAAAATATGCTGGGGAAGAGGTGTAAGAGAAAGCAGAACACACGCTGTAGGGGCAGCTGCCCCTGAAATAGTGCAAACCGGCAAAGCCAATCAGATGTGCAGCGGCCAATCAAAAGCCCTGCTGGGCAAGAGCCCCACCTGGTCCCACTGACATTGCAAAAGCACTAAGTGGACACAAAGGTGTGGGTGGGCATCATGAGAGCCAGCATGGTGCAGTGGCAGCAATCCAAAGGTGCCCATGGGTTTAAAGAGGCTGGGGACCTCTGTCCTGCAGTGGTCACGTGCGACTGGATTTTCCTGTGAGGACTGATCAGTCCAGTTGCAACCGACTGCTGGAATGCAATGTTGAACGATGGGGTGGTTGCCCAAATATCAGTGAATGTCGATGTAGGTAAATATTGGCAGTTTGTGGCATATGCTTACCTAGCAAGGCTAAAAACAAACCATGGTTTGGTGTAGTACTACAACACTTCATCCTTCCAGCTGTGCATGAGCCTGCAGTTCCACCCACCCTGTTTATTTAGATTGAGAAGAATCCCACCACGCTGCCTCTTTTTCTTTCTAATGGCAACAGCTATGCCTTTCTAGCTTTCCTTGATCTCGAGGAATTTCCTTGATTTCCTTGACTTAACACACGCCCTGTACTGATGTACTTGGTGCCTTGCAGCCAAATGTGGCAATAGCTTCCATTTTAAAAAAGTATATTGTTTGAAGGGGTGCCAGGTGATAAAAGAGTCTAACGTACAACTCATCATTTGATGCTTGTTGGAGGCCAAGGCAGCCTCCCTCAATACTGGAGGCTCAATACCGTTGGCCGTGTTTTTCTGTTTTCGTAGGATCATAAAGGCTCCCGGCCTAGCTGTCGTTGGAATCGGCAAGCTGATCAAATGCTGTGGTCTTGGCCAGACTGACTCGGATAGACTATATCTAAAGTGGCTACCAATGGCTGTTTGAATATTTTCCTTTGGAAAATGTTAGGACGCCATGGGTATGTTGTGGGCCTCTGGTGGAAAGAGCGTTGCCGATCATGGGCGAAGTACTTTGGAAAGTCTCTTGGGAACAGCTTGCAGGCCACTCCTTGTAGTCTAGAATGCCTCCGTTATCTCAAGATGGTCATTTGGGCAAAGGGTGGGTTGAAAAGACAGCCGGCGCTTGTCTAGGGGCCAAAGGGAAAAGCCAGGATATAATTTTTAAAAATATGCTGGACAGGGAGAGCTGGATTCAAATCCCTGGACGGATGTGAAGCTTGCTGGGTAATTTTGGGCCGGTCATGCCCTCCGTTTAACCTACCTCATAGGCTTGTGAGGGGGAAAACGGAAGGGAGAGAAGACCGTTAGGTGCTTTAAATTCCTTATGGAAGAAGAGTTGGTTTTTATACGCCTACTTTCTCAACCACTTAAGGGAGAATCAAACCAGCTTACAATCGCCTTCCCCTCCCCACAACAGACACCCTGTGACGTAGGTGGGGCTGAGAGTGTGACTAGCCCAAGGTCACCCAGCCGGCTTCGTGTGCAGGAGTAGGGAAACAAATCCAGTTCACCAGATTAGCCTCCGCTGCTCATGCAGAGGAGTGAGGAATCAAACCCGGCTCTCTAGATCAGATTCTACTGCTCCAAACCACCGCTCTTAACCACTACACCACGCTGGCTCTCTGGAAGAAGGATTAGAAATGTACCAGATAGCCTGAACAAGACCTGAAGTTCTTCTCTGTCCCGTCCCCCCCATACACACAAATACACAAGGTTTAGGGTTTGACGCAAACATGTTTATTCAAATGGCTTGTAATGGAGGTAATGCCAGTTTCTACAATGGCAACAATTCAGGGGTGCATAATGGTGGAGAGCTCAAATCCTTCTGATTTGACTTGCTACTATAAAATGTTCAAGGTTAGGTTGAAGCCAGGCCCCTCCGGCCATGCCACCTTCCACCCTCTACACCACACGTCCGCAGCGAGGGTTAGACGAACATGCTGCCGAGTTGCGGCTGACTCGTGGCGACCTCAGCCGCAGGGTGTTCAAGGCAAGAGGTGAGCAGAGGTGGTTTGCCGTTGCCTTCCTCCACACGACACCCCCTGTCTTCCTCGAAGGCCTCCCATCCAAGTACTGCCTGTGGCTGACCCTGTTCCGTTCACAAGCCCTGATGAACGGGCCAAACGGGGCTATTTGGGCTGCTACAGAGTAAGGATAGTCTCTAGCAAATATGTTGCACCGACAGATGTCCATTTGCAGAAGCAGCCGACAGAGCTGCCCTTGTGTGATTCAGCAGGCCTCGGCCCAGCCCTTCCCTTAAGGTGGAACTGGGATGCGGGGGGAGGGCATACGTGGCACTATCTTGCTCTGAGAAACGGCTTAACCTGCCACCTGCACAAAGTGCACAGCGGTTTGCTTCTGTCACTTCTATGTCACTGTCGGAAGTGTTTTTCTGCAACAGGAGGAAGGTGAAATCTATGGAGATCATCAAATCGCTTTGTACAGATTTCAAGGGGGGGGAAGGTTAGAACATCTATCTGGCCTTTAAGTTGCCTTTTTTTTTTAGCACAATTACTCCCAGGATAGGCACATGTTCAATAGGTCCAGCCTTCGCTAAGCGCTGTGTCTTGCCAGCAATGGCTGCACCTGTTGAAATTCTGCCTTATGGCCACAAAGGAGTAGACCCTATCTTAGGAAGTCTTATCTGGTGATGGCACTGCTGGGCCAGAATTCTCTCCTCTGGCACCACATTTGGAGCAGTAATGGGGGCGGGGAAAGCAGTAGTAACAGCCTTGTGAAACAGAGGAGCCCCCCCCACACACACTTCGCTTTAGGCAGCAAGTAGCACTAGACTTAGTTGCACCTTTTCGTAACACTGAATATCTACACACGCACACACACTCTCTCTCCCCCCCTCCCCATGTTACCCATCTTGATAGAACTGTCCGGTGGTGGAAGAAGCCATTGAGTTTGCTTTAACTTGCACCTTTAAGAGCGGAACAGCAGAACACTCCCAAGTCCAGCTGTTTCTGCAGGAGCTGCTTCCACATTACTCTCCCATCCCTAGGAGCTTGTTTATACATGCTGCAGAAGATGTGCTGTGATTCTGGGCAACTGTCCTCCCTCTATGGCTTCTCTCTAAATAAATAACATGCTGCCACTAGGGTGCAGCAGCCTAGAATGCTTCGCTTGGTTTCTCCCATGACCCTCAACGAATGCTGTTGTCTTCCCCAGACAGAATGGGCAAAAACAGCAGCCGTGCTTCTTTGCTACGGCGCTGACAAGTGTTGAGGTGGTGGTATTACAGCAGTCAATGAATGGACGAGGCCGGTCTCTTGCAACAAGAGGCCTTGTATTTTTTTTCTCCTGCTTCTGTGGCTGGACTCTTGAGAAGACGAAACGTCTGGGTCTCTCTCCTACCACGGTTACTTCTCCCTTTAAGGCATCACGTTGCATCTGCTCTGTTAGGCTGCAGAGATAATGGACGGCGACGGGGTTTGGTCCTTTGCTCTGCTCAATGTAATCCGTGATTTCGGCCCCAGAAACCTCAAACGGCTACTCATGGCTGACGGGCGGGGAGAAGGCATGACGCTACATCTCAAAAAGAGGCCTCTGTCTGGCTTTGACAGGAGACCACAGCCTCCTCTAATGAATGACCTCCAGCCTTTCTGTCAAGGGAAAGAAATTGGTGGCGCACCACAAGGCAACACCACGTCACTCCCCTAAACCACCCAAGATGGGATCTTTCAATGGGAGAAAAACTCCAAGAAAATAGCATAAGCCAAGGAAGCCCTTTCTTAGACGTCCAACATAGAGCACAGTATAGAAGTAAATAGACTGCAAGCTTACATTATTTCTGTTCTCAGATTAATAGTGGTTTGAACTTCCCCGGTCCTTCCTGGTGTTCTGAAACGGAACGATTTCTTAGTTCAAATGACTCAGCAGTTTGCCCAGAAGTCAAGTCATCAGTTGAGGGAGCCTACTGCAAACCCACGCTCCCACAGAACTAGCCCTATATGTTTTTAAAGTCCCTCATATCTCATGAATAGGGCAGGCCACATCTACACCGCAAGCATATAGCTAATTCCAAGCCTATTTCCCTAGCGAAGGAATTATGGGACCTGTAGTTCTCTAAAGGGACATACAATGACCTAATTCTCAGCACCCCAAGATGACACGTCCGATTATTCCTTTGGCACAAGTCATGACAGCTAGATGACTTTTAAGCCAGTTTCAGAAGGATTCTTAGGAGAAACGGTGACGTGACTTGACTCACCTCAGGGAGGGGTTTGGTTCCTTTTCTCTGCAAAGGTTTATACAAGCCTCTGCTGTCCTCTCAGGAAAGCAGGAACCCAGGCTTAAAAAAATCAGGACTTTAAGACTAATTTCAATTTAGAGGTCTTTTTTTTTTTTAAAGCAACTTCTCACAACCCAGCGACCGTCATTACCTGCAATCAGGTCAATTTGGCTAAAACCTAATCCTTCACCGAAAGTTGCTTCGTGAGGCATCTCTGTTTTATCCTACTTGCACAAGCCTACCACAGCAGAGAGACAGCGTGATGGGCAGACACATTCTGTGAAAGGCAAACTGGTGACAAAACACATCATCGCTTTCTCTTATTTACACACCGGGATCAAGCAATTTACCTTGGTAGAATGAGAACCTTAGCAGAGAAGCCCTAGGGCAAGTCATGCCTCGCTCTCTTTTTTTAAAAAGTACACACACAACCCCATCCCCCAAAAACGCATATTTTAAAAAAACACAAAAGTGATTGTAACTATGAGCAGCAACCAAACGAGGGACTTGGCAAAATGGATGACTTTGTGGCTCATCTTGAGTTGCTAGCAACTAATGACGTTTTTTTCCATTGTCATTGCCATCTGCTAAAAGCTTCATGTCAAGGATGCAACCTTTGCTGTTCCATCCAATCAGCGGTTCTGACGCAGTGGCAAAGTCCCGCCCCTCTCTCGCAGGGCTGCTTTTGTTCCTGAGTGGCGGGAAATGGGCTTTCTCGAAGAGCTCGACCAGGGGCTAAAATCAGAGGAGGAAGGAGCATGTGGAGAGATGCTGATAACGACGCGGAGGAGAAAGAGGATGCTCTATAAAAAGGCACTGGGATTTGCTCTGGGGTCTTTCTGGTTCCTGAAGCGCATGGCGAGCCACACTCCAAGGATCTGGGAGAGGGGGAAAGAAGGAGGAGGGGAGGGATTTTCAGTTATAGGACTTCTCTCAAAAGGAAACACCCAAGTTATGTTTTTCAATGTATTGAGATAGCATTTTTCACATTTATGTCACTGTCGAAAGTGTTTTCCTGCAACAGGAGAAAGGTGAAATCTATGGAGATCATCAAACGGCTTTTTACAGATTTCAAGGTGGGAGAAAAGGTTAGAGCAATTACTCCTGGGATAGGTGTCAGGTCTTGCTCTCTAACAGGCATAAAGGCTCTTGACCTGAGTTAGGCCAGTGCTTGGCTACGTGTCAAGTCTTCGGTTCCCATGCCTGTAAACTCTGTGTATAGTATCCTCCGTCTTGTTTTCCCCAGCTCTGCAGATGTGGGGCCGCTGTTTAGTCTTTCACCCTGGGAACTGCTTACCTTGGAACTGCTTGCTCATGTTTACTTCCAAAGCCTGCATTGCTTTTATAACATGTACCCTACCAATGATTCCTCATTACAAGCCTTACCTGTTTGTAGACAGTCAGCTTCTTTAATCTGCCTTTTGCTCCTAATAAACTATTACTGCTTCAGGATCACCTGCCTGAGTGAGTTTGCTTATGGGATGCTAGGGACAGACAACTGAGTCCGACAATAGGCACATGTTCAATTGGTACAGCCTTCGCTAAGCACTGTATCTTGCCAGCAATGGCCGCACCTGTTGAAATTCTGCCTTATGACCACAAAGGAGTATTATATGAGAACTGACACTTCAGAATTAAAGGGACGAGCACTCTTAATTGATGGAATTCGGCACTTTCCTAGTAGTAGTGTCTGAACAGTTTTCTACCAGAAGTTCCATGCAACTATTCTGAATACCCCAAGGGAATCAAAATTTGAAATGACTGTTAAGGAAGAGTCTAGATATGCAGTATTGGGTATATAATTCAGCCACCTCAGAAATCTTAAATTTTTTAAAACTAAAGATACAGCTTTAGAGATGTGGCTGAAAGCCTGCTGAAGTCTCCATGAAGTGGCTGAATAAGTGGCCAGACATGAAGTTTTACTGGCCTACCAGGACTTCCTCAGGACTGGCAAGACTAGAATAAGTTACTCAATAGAGTAAAAAGTTGATGTGTTCGGCATAAAACAAGCTGTAGTACGCCATGTAATTTATACAGGTGCAGAATTCTGCTCTTCTCGGAATAGAGTGTGGGCTGGTAATTTTTTTCAAGTGGAGCACAAACATACTTAACCATCCTATCCAAGACCCAGATTCCCCTGCTTGTTGCAAGGCCACAGAATACTCAGAGATAGGCATTTTTTTTCTCAGTATGGACCATTTGTTGAAGGCAAACCATTGCAGGGAGTGGGGGGCACAGTATGGAAGAAAAACTGTGCATATAAATCATCTGGGGCACGGCACATGTTGCTGCTACAGCTATGGACATGAACTGCTGAGGTTTCTAATCCAAAGAAGCAATTTCTCTTTCTGCCAGCTCAGGAGAAATCCTAGTTCTTCCTAAGCTCCGTGGCACGGTGAGAGAACAAAGAGACGGTATTGCTCGTTTCTGCTAGCCACTCTCTCAAGTATTGATAACACACATGAAGCTGCCTTATACTGAATCAGACCCTTGGCCCATCAAAGTCAGTATTGTCTACTCAGACCAGCAGCGGCTCTCCAGGGTCTCAGGCAGAGGACTTTCACATCACCTGCTTGCCTAGTCCCTTTAACTGGAGATGCCAGGGACTGAGCCTTGGATTTTCTGCATGCCAAGCAGGTGCTCTACCACTGAGCTACAGCCCCTCCCCCAAACTGGAGAAGCCAGGGATTGAACCTGGGACCTTCTGCATGCAAAGAAGGTACTCTACCACTGAGCCATGGCCCCAAAACTGTATATTAGTAGAGTGGCTGGCATCAATATCACAGTCAAAGATGGTTTCTGCAAGGAGAGCAAGTGCTACCTATGGAAATCGTGGCACCCCCTTGTACAGATTACAAGACTAAAAGGTGCAACCACCATCTGTTGGCTCTTGCCTTTTTTGTAAGCACAGAGTTCTTTCTGCTGACCTACAGTGTTGAGGGGGGAATGAGGAAACACCCACCCTGACCCCACCCTCTCCCCTCGTCAATTCAGCCTGATAGGCAGAGTTACCTCTGTGAAACTGAAAAAGAGCCCGACTCCACCAAGGATTTTCAAGGCCTCGTCCGCATGCTCCATCATCTTCATGCCACACGTGACGCACACGGAAGAAGATTCCCAGCACTCCTGCAGGAGGTAAATGCTCTGTGACCTTAGTTGTTACAGGAAGGGATCACAGACATCGAGTACTTGTGGCCAATAGCAGCGGCCTAAGAAGTCCAGAATTAATTGCTCTGTATCCAAAAATGTGACTGCATTGAAACTGGGGAGACTGGCAGCCCTTGAACAGAGGCCGTTTCTGGAATTGCTTCCCACCTGCGGCTGTTTGCTGGGGTATTTATTTTATTACACCACACTACAGTGTGGTGTAGTGGTTAAGAGCAGTGGACTCTCATCTGGAGAACCGGGTTTGATTCTCCACTCCTCCACATGAGTGGCTGACTAATCTGGAGAACTGGGTTGATTTCCCCACTCCTGCACATGAAGCCTGCTGGGTGACCTTGGGCCAGTCACAGTTCTCTCCAAACTCTCTCAGCCCCACCAACCTCACAAGGTGCATGTTGTGGGGAGAGGAAGGGAAGGAGATTGTAAGCCAGTTTGACTCGCCTTAAAAAGTAGAGAAAGTTGGCATATTAAAAAACCAACTCTTCTCTGCTACCTCACCTTGCTTCCCAATGAGGACTCAAAGCAGTTTACATTGTTCTCTCTTCCATTTTATCCTCACAACAATCCTATGGGGTAGGTTACGCTGAGAGTACGTGACTAGCTCAAGCTCATCCAGTGAGCTTCCATGGCAGAGTGGGGTATAAATATCTCAAATGGGAAGTGGGACTGGCAAAAAGAAAAGAAACAAGAAAGAGGAGCAAAAATATGCTGCTACATGGAAATCTACAGACTCCAGACAAAAATGACTGGATACAAAAGATGTTAGAAATGGGGGAAATGGCAAAACTTACAGCTTTGGTAAATCAAAAAGACAATGTTCAGTTTATGGACGAATGGGAGGCATGGAGGGCTTAGTGTGAAACTGAAACTTACTTGGGAAAACTACAAGGTTATTCTTTGTTCTAATCTACTTATCAATAATGTATGAGTTAAAAATTGTAATACTAAATTTTATCTTTATATTGAATAGTTAATTTTAACTTTTTCTTAATTATTACATATAATATTCAATAACTAAAATTTATTAATGATATATAATATTTTCCCTTGATTGTAATGAAGGAATTAGTATGCAACAAGCAGATTACTGCTAGATATAAAATAAAATAACATTAAGATTAGAATTCTAAATGCAAAGGACTAAACAAGTAAATAGAAAGATGGAGGAGGATGAAGGGGAAGTTTTCATTTATTTAATTACTTAATAATGATATATTTTCAACACTATACTTTGTTATGAATGTCTATGGAGTTATTTTTGAATATTTATTGAAAAGCTTATGTATGATTTTATGGAAAATAATAAAAATTCTTTTTAAAAAAAGGAGCAAAAAGAAAAGGAGTGAAGAGATGCCTACAGAAACAGGAGATTTAACATGGAAGAAGATCAGGCAGAAACAAATGTGAGAGGAGACAAATAAAAGTAGGAAGCAGCAACATTGTACAACAGAAAAGTCAGCAAAGTGAGTTTAAACTCAGGCCTACACCTGAGGGCAGCCGCAAGCCCTGCCACTGTTACAAGCTGCTGGGCCTCCCCATCCTCCCCCAACTAGTTTTGGGGTCCACTGGCTGGTCAGGACTGCCCAGCAGCTGAAATCACGCCATCTTGTTTCATAATATGTGGTGTGAATTTTAAGGTATGTTTTAATATAGATTTTAATGGATATTTTTATATTGCGTTGTGAGCTGCCCTGAGCCCGGCTTGCTGGGAATGAGGGCGGGATATAAATGTAAATAATAAATAAACCGAACACGGTAATAAGTAGGGAGCCAGCAAAGGCGACACACAGAGAAATGGTGGTGGCAGCTTCAATAGGGCACATGCATACAGGGAAAGTATGAGGGAGGTTACTTAATCAGTTATAATACCCTAATGAGACAAGCTTAGTATCTGGAGTCGGATCCGTGCAGTGGGGGGAGGGGAAGGCAGCTAAACTGAGCAAGAAAAAGCCATAATTGTACCATGACTGATACATAAAGAACAGCAAACTGTGTTCTTGGGACCGCTGGGGCTCCTCGAATGCTTAATGAGAAAGTCAGTAATAGCAGATAAAACTTCCTTGAAAAGGACTGCTTGCCCATCATGCCAATCTTCCCCTGCATTGCACAGCCATAAAGGTGTGTTCTAGGGCACATTCCCATGGGGAGATCATGAGGAAGAAGAAGCCCAGCCAGCAATCTAGAGGAACTTAAGTGAGCATGCAAGCCTAGGAATGCCAGCTGGGCCAAATCAGTGTTGCAGGTGAGAATGGGGGCCCAATCCCCAGGTTAAGTACAGGAAATGTAATAATGCAGAGGCTAGGGTTGCCAAGTCCCTCTTCACCACCAGACTGTTCAGCTGGTTGTCTTGCACCTTAGAAGAGGCAGGGTCGTGCGCACTAATAGACCTACCGCACCGCAGCGTTCAGGGCCGCCCTTGTCTGTTGCGGTAGTTCTGTTGAAGAATCCGCAGCAGTTCTGACTCTTTTCCAATGAGCTCCTGGTTTCGTTGTCCAGCATTCCCCAGGCACTGCTCAAGAGACTTTCCTGAAAGAAAAGGGAGAGAGCTTTGAAAGCCAGCGTAGTGACACCTACATTCAGCGTGAATCGAGAAACAAGCCTCTGAAATCAGGTCCAGAAATATTTTATTTGCCCTTTATTGGATTTTATGATGTTAGTTTTAATTCTATTGATTACATAACGTGTTTATGTGTGCTGTCAAGTCGCAGCTGACTTACGGTGACCCCATAGGGTTTTCAAGGCAAGAGATGTTGGGAGGTGGTTTGCCATTGCCTGGCTCCACATGAGCTGAGAGAGTTCTGAGAGAGCTGTGACTGGCCCAAGGTCACCCAGCAGGCTTCATGTAAAGGAGTGGGGAATTGAACCCGTTTCTCCAGATTAGAGTACGCTGCTCCTAACCACTACACACCACACTGGCTCTCTGTCTGATATTAGCTTTTATACAGGAAAACTGTTTGGAACAAATAGTATAAAGATATAGTACACAAAATGGCCAAGAAAGTCACTTTTTCTGCCTGTCTTTCCTTCTTACCTCACAGTAAAACCATATTGTGTTGGAAGACAATTCAGACCTAATAAAAGCATCCCAGCAATTGTTGACTTAAGTGTACTCAAAGCTCAGGTGATACAACTGGGAAAGGTGGAGGGGAAATCTAACCTGCCCTTTCTTATCCCTGAGCGATTCTAGCAAAGGCACTGGAGTGTGTAAGAGCCAGAGATAGGGCAGAGAAGGGAAGGTATGTAGTTGAGCTGAAGGACAAGCTGAGACTGGGTGTGCAGAAAAGATTTACCATTCCGCTTTGGGCAAACACCTTTCCTCACCGCGCAGCTTCGACAACACAGAGGAAATTCAACCTGTGTCCTACTAGCTACAGCATGGCAGCTCCTTTCAATAGTTTCCTTCCTCAGTGAACCACTGTATTCTCATTCTCCTAGGGTTGCCAGGTACCTCTTTGCCACCAGCGGGAGGTTTTTGAGACAGAGCCTGAGGAGGGCAGGGTTTGGGGAGGGGAGGGACTTAAATGCCATAGAGTCCAATTGCCAAAGCGGCCATTTTCTCCAGGGGAACTGATCTCTATCAGCTGGAGATCAGTTGTAATAGCAGATCTCCAGCTAGTACCTGGAGGTTGGCCACCCTACACTCTCCTAATGTTGCCCCATTTGAAACAGAGGACCCCTGCAAGGCAGCAATCCTGTACAGACAACATAGAGGTAAACCTAAGTAGACACAGTGGGATCTAATTCCAAACAAAACAATGATGTATTTATTTCAGATACCCACAACCTGTTTCTGAATAATGACAGGGTCGGGCTTCCCAACTAGAGTTACCAACTTCTCTGTGGGGCCTGGAGATCTCCTGGAATTATAGTTCTTCTCCAGCCTATAGAGATCAGTTCCCCTGGAGGAACTGGCAGCTTAGGAGGGTGGACTCTATGGATAACCACAGAGTCTAGGAGAAACAGAAGTCCTAGAGTGACATCACATTCATGCTAAACTTGCTTCCTTCCTCCCCAACTCCAGCCTTCCCAGGCTCCACCCTCAAATATCCAGGTATTTCCTAAGTGCATTTTGCAACCCTGTACCCAAACAGAAAACATACGCAGGACTGCACCAACAGAGATGCAGAAGTTGCTAAGGGAGAGAGATGTGTTTCAACTGGGCCCAGTTTTCATGTGTCTTAAGTGGACTTCTCCCTCTTCCTGTCCAAACTGCCCTTTCAGAAGCACCGAGACTCCAGCAAGTCAGAGGGCCACGTGAACACTCTACAGATTCCCTCCGAAGTGGAACAAAACTATCAAACACTCTTACCTGTTTGCTTGTGCTGAGGGCGAGACATGAACAGGAGACTCCAAACTGGAAAAGAAAAACCAGCCCTAGAATGATCATGTACTGAAGTGATGGAGCCGTTAAGGAAGTGCTTGGGAAAGTGAGTGAGAGAGAGAATTTCCAAAGGCAAGCCAGTCAAATTAAAGAGAAAACCCTTAATTTTTCCTCCAGTTACTGGCTGAAAGGCGCTGTTGTGTTAAAGTGACAAAAGTAAATTCCACCTTCTCTTGGAAATCCAGCATACTGTTGAAGGAATAGCATCTTAAAAATATTATTCTTTTTACTCTAGCTTCAAATTTACTGCTGGATCCTACGCTGCCTTCTTTTGACTAACAAAAGATCTTTCATGGTCGTCCCCATATCATCCATCAAGGCTGGGGTGTTTGTTTGTTTGTTTTTAAACACATTTTCTAAAGACTTTTGATTCCCAGATTTTTATATTCTGTCGTGTTACTCTGCAATCCACTCACCATGAAGACAGCGGATGGTATCCTAGTGCCCTCCAGAGGTTTCACTCCCTTTTCCTCTCCACAGCAGTCCCCCTCTTAAGGCTTTCAATGGGACAAGGAGGACCCTCACATACAAAAGGCCATGCAGGGCAGAGAGGCTTCAGCAAGGAGAGGAGTCACAAGGGACTGATCCTCCTCCCTCTCCCATCAGCAGAACAGTGGTAGGATGCAACCCAGTCTTCTAGGCCAGATAATAAAGGCACAGTGGTTTGTCCCATATTAGCAGGAAAGGGAGATTTCCCAGCAGGTGCACCTTCCAAAACCCTCTATAAAATGTTCAAAAGCCACATTGAATCGGGTTATCCCCTGGATAGGGTTTCCAACCTCCAAGTACCTCAAAAAGAACCTAGGTTGTTAGAATGATAGTGTACTAGCAAAAACAACCTATTATAATCATAATCAAGTTACAATATCAAAGTTACAAGTTCTATGGTTCTACCCTCCTGGACAAACCTGAGGAGCAAAAAATAAAAAAATAGTTCCCAACCTCCAGGGCTGGCCTGGAGAAAATTCTCTGTTGCCACCCTCCAGGAATTGCCTGGAGAAGAGCGTTTGCCAATCTCAAGGGCTTTCCTGGACTGAAATTCTGTGAAATTATTATTATTATTATTTTCCTCCTCAGGTTCGTCCAGCAGGGCAGTAACCACAGAACTTGTAACTTTGATATTGTAACTTGATTAAGATTATAATAGGTTGTTTTTGCTAAACCTCCAAGTACCAGCTAGAGATCTCCTGCTATTATAACTGATCTCCAGCTGATAGGGATCAGTTCCCCTGGAGGAAATGGCCACTTTGGCAATGGGATTCTATGGCACTGAAGTCCCCTCCCCAAACCCCACCCTCCTCAGTCTCCGCCCCCCAAACCTCCCGTGGTGGCGAAGAGGGACCAGGCAACCCTACCCCTGGAATTCCCTATGCATCTATGGCCCTCCCTAAATGGTATGAACAGAGACTAGCCATTTGGCAGGTGACTTTGTTTAGACTCTCACTTCTCTACTACGCCAGACAAGGCGCTGTGACTAGCACTACACCAGGGAATTCCTATTCCAGCTCAAACATCCAGATATTTTATTGGTAACACTGAGAAGAACACTACCACAAGAAGGCAGTCAGAGTCATATCTCAATAAATTTAGCCAAAGCACACTCAGTTTCTGGTCACTTACAGAAACAGAATTAGGGTTGCCAGGTCCCTCTTCACCACCAGTGGGAGGTTTTTGGGCCGGGGTTTGGAGAGGGGAGGGAGTTCAATGCCGTAGAGTCCAATTGCCAAAGCGGCCATTTTCTCCAGGGGAACTGATCTCTATCGGCTGGAGATCAGTTGTAATAGCAGAAGATCTCCAGCTAGTACCTGGAGATTGGCAACCCTAAACAGAATGTCAGTGTTCTTCAGCTCCCCATTTTTGGCTTATACAAACCAAGGATCCAGTATCCTTTAAGGCAGGGGTCTCCAATCTTTTTGAGCACACGGGCACATTTGGAACGCTGACACAGGGGTGGGTGCAACCACAAAGTGGCTGCCACAGGAGGCGAAGCCAACCACAAAATGTCAGGGAGTGAGGTTAAGCATAACTCTTATGCTAACTCTTCAACATTGACAGCAGAAGCTCTATTTAACTGGATACCTGTTAATCTGCACTGCCCATTGGAAGCACGGCTGAGCAGAAGCTCCACCTGGCCCTGCCCACTTTCTATGAAACACTTGGCGAGCATCAGGAAAGGTGTTGGCTGGGACCATGATTCCCACAGGCACCACGTTGGAGACCCCTCTTTAAGGCTTCTTCATATATGTCTAATGTCACAGAGCTTGCTGATGTGTAGAAAAAAAGTACTATTACACATGGTGCACGCACATATCTACTTCACAGTGTGTGTGTGTGTGTGTGTATGAGAGAGAGAGAGAGAGAGGGAGGGAGGAAGGAAAGGAAAGGGAAGGGAGGAAGGGAGGGAGGAAGGGAGAAGGAGGGAAGGAGGGAGGGAGGGAGGGAAGGAGGGAAGGAGGGAGGGAGGGAGGGAAGGAAGGAAGGAAGGAAGGAAGGAAGGAAGGAAGGAAGGAAGGAAGGAAGGAAGGAAGGAAGGAAGGAAGGAAGGAAGGAAGGAAGGAAGGAAGGAAGGAAGGAAGGAAAGAAAGATCATGGGTTTGTGGGGGAAGATGCTGTAAAGAGTCTTGTGCATATATAAACATGATACACACCAAGTTTAGGAAATTCAGTATGTTTAAAGCAGCCTTTACATGAATGTTGCATTCATGCGCGGCTATCTGGCGAGAAGAACAAAAGGTTTGTCCTTCCTGTCTTTAAGGGACTGGGAACTACAAGTTCCGAGGTACAGGGCACTTCAGTCAGAAGGAGTTCCCCAGAGACCTACATGGTGAAAAGACTGGTCCAGGAGAATCACTGAACGCACCAAGCATGCTACCCGGCATCTTAGACCACAGCCAGGAACCTTTACCGCACTTCCTGCTGCCTTACAGTAACCTCCAGAAGAACTTAGGTCAGCGTTTCCTCATTTCCAGTCATCTGAGCAGACAAAGAAATTATTTGAAACTTCACAATACATAACGCCACTTATGAGCTCTGTAAGAAGAGAAAAGTCTTCCTGGGCTCGGGGGGGGGGGGGCGCAATCCAAGAATGACGCCCACTTCGCCACAGAGTTCCAAAAGGCCTCTAAGATCTGTGGTCTTGAGAAGACTGCCAACGGTGCCCAGCGTGATTACTACCCCCAAGAACTTGAAAGGTTCTGAGGTTTCCCTTTAAAGTCATCTCCCTTTCCCCATCCAATTGGTAGATGTATCTGAGAGAGAAATTGTATGTCTGCTCCCCAACCTCTCTCCATACAAGATATGGGACCCCCCCCCTTTCTTTCCTGGAAGAGCCAACATTTTTAGACAACCGGCCTCAACAGAAGAAGACACAACATCCTGTTCCCGCAGTCCCTGATGTCCCAAAGGAAAACGAGGAAACAAAGCCTTATGTACATCATCAACCAAGTATGTGAGCATCTCTCCTTTGCCCACATTGCAGGCTACGAGTGAGTTACCAGAATAAATATATAACTAGGACAAATCTTTGCTACAGATGGGTGCTACATCGTAATTCAGTACGGAATATCCGGATTTGGGCTCACTAAGCAGAGCCTAGCAAGGTCATGCGGAATGAGTTTTGGCACGGTCTCCGGGGGGATGACACGGACCCTGCCCCATGGCCAACAGCTGCAGAGAAGGATACAAAGAAGAGCATGACTTGGTGATGGTTGACAGCACCGATGAGTCCCACGATGGCGATCAGAAGCAGGAAGAACCCCACAGCAAGGACCCCTCCAATGATGTGGATGCTGGAGACAATGCCGAAGCCTTTCCCCCAGGCAGCCACGCCAATCAGCAGCAGCCCGACCAGCTGGAAAGCAAGGAGAATCAGGCGGGGAGGGGGGTGGAAAATGGAAGAGTCAGGTGGAAAAAAATTAGTCCGCAATTCCAGTATTTCCCTCTTATGTGTCCCACTGCATTAACAGACATCTGTTACCAGTCCCCACCTGTCGAGGAGCGGCTTGTCTAGCTCACTGGAGCCCACAAAAAACAATGCAACTCCGGCAATTGCAACAGTCACTAGACTTTCATAAAGAGAAATTCATTAAGCTCTTACAATGTTTCCACAAACATCAATATACCAACAAAGGTCACATGTGACACACAAGTACAAATATCTCCATAGGCAACCACTTAGGGCATGTTCACACAGAAAAGAACCTGTTCCATGTGGTGAAAGGTAAGTATCCAGTTATTTAACACATTATAAGTACATGTCTATGTCTAATATATTCTTCATGCTCCTGAACAGGTCTCCGGTAGAATTTATCCTGTTTGAAGAATTCGTCTTCATCAGAAGATTCCCATGGACATTGTCCCAAACTAAACTTCTTTAACTGAGCACTGCTCCTTCATGGCACTGCCATGGAAAACCATATACCGGTACATCACGATTAGGAAGCGTGGTTTTCCATGGCAGTGCCATGAAGGAGCAGTGCTCAGTTAAAGAAGTTTAGTTTGGGACAACGTCCATGGGAATCTTCTGATGAAGACGAATTCTTCAAACAGGATAAATTCTACCGGAGACCTGTTCAGGAGCATGAAGAATATATTAGACATAGACATGTACTTATAATGTGTTAAATAACTGGATACTTACCTTTCACCACATGGAACAGGTTCTTTTCTGTGTGAACATGCCCTAAGTGGTTGCCTATGGAGATATTTGTACTTGTGTGTCACATGTGACCTTTGTGGTATATTTATGTTTGTGGAAACATTGTAAGAGCTTAATGAATTTCTCTTTATGAAAGTCTAGCGACTGTTGCAATTGCCTGAGTTGCTTTGTTTTTTGTTGATTTCATATATTAAGCAGCTGGAGTTCCACCCCTTTTAGGTTGTTAGCTCACTGGAGTGACAGGAGCCCAAGAATACAGCTCAACCCATAAACCGGCGTAACAGATTTAATCCCTCTCAAGGCAACGTCACTGGAACTCTGTTTAAGATTGTAACTGCCTCGCTCCACAGATTGGTAGATCAGGTTTCCCTTCATTTATGGCTTGATATTACTTGGGAGAGAAGAAAAATAGGGATACACCAAGTAGGGTTGCCAGGTCCCCCTTCGCCACCGGCGGGAGGTTTTTGGGGCGGAGCCTGAGGAGGGCGGGGTTTGGGGAGGGGAAAGACCTCAGTGCCATAGAGTCCAACTGTCAAAGCGGCCACTTTCTTCAGGTGAACTGATCGCTGTCGCCTGGAGATCAGTTGTAATAGCAGGAGATCGCCAGCCACCACCTGGAGGTTGGCAACCCTAACACCAAGCAATGTGTCACCAAACCCAAAAAAAAGGGGGGGAAGATTCAAGGTGATTGGTGACAGCTTTATTGTCCTGTCCAGCCCCTACGTGTTTAGCTGTTTAAGCTTCATCAGAGGGATTGGATTTCTTTTGGCTGAACCTCTCCACAGCAATTTAATAGAATTCAAGGTTCAGCCAAAAGGACTCTGGTCCCCCTGATGAAGCTTAAACAGCAGGTTGCACATGACAATAAAGCTGTCACCCGTCAGCTGGCATCTTTTTTCCTTCTTTGGTTTGTTGATATTATTTGGGGTCATCTTGTGCATCAAGCAAACATACAAGGTTTCGCCCCCACCCCAAGAAGTATCAACAAAACAGCTGCATCGGTTACAGGGGGGAGGGGGAACCCGCATTGAATGCATGTCTAACAAAAGGAAAGCAAACACCATGTCAAACATGGCATTTGTTTTCCTTTTGTTAGACAACATGTTTTCTTCCGGTGTCCCTTCTCTCAAACGTCACGTTTTAAATTTTTAAATCCTATCTTGACTCAGATTGAGGAATTTCCTAATCATTTAATGGTTCTCGCTCTCCTTAACAAGCAGGACCCTAATATTATTGAAACCGTGGCGAACTTTCTTGTTGGTATGACTGCAATTCGTTCTGCCTTATAACAGCTTTTCTGTGTGTTTTACTGTATTTAGCTAAATGTTTGTTATGCCGATAGAGGTACCTGAACTGAACACTACTCAAATTACTTTTATAAACTCTGCAAGACTTTCCTGTGATTTAAAACCTCCTCCCCCCTCTCTCTCTTTCCTCAGTGCCATCGAAATTTATAACCTACTAGCTGTGGGTTTATCTGAAAAACAAATCATTCATGCCTGTGGAAGCAGGCCTCTGCATAGGTTTCAGTACACTTCCTTTGCTCTAACCCCAAGGTATACTCCTTATGCCAGACAACATTTACATTAACATTTCCTGTTTCCATTCTGAGATCCAAGTTTATATTTAGAATACACACGGCCCTGCCGTTTAAGACACGAACACTGTAATTTCAGAAGATGAGAAAGGACATGAAGTCTCCAACTCCAGCTGTGGCATTTCCACCTCCTGGCTGGGAGTGTCTCCTTACATATTGGAAAGGTTAGCAAGGTTCAGAAGCACAAACCAACCATTGCAGAACAGGAAAGTTCTTTTTGTGGGTGACAAAAGCAAACTCCCAGGGGTTTGCCCATTTGCTCCTGGCCTGCTGTGCTTCCAGCCTGCAGTGGAAGCCAAACGTCCAGTTTTTTAAAAGCAAAGATTGCATGGGGCTTGGTAAGTGGCATAGCTGTGTTTTTGTGCAGAGTAATTCAGGAGAAAGATCTAAAAAGGTACATAACATTTATTTCTTTGTAAAATTATTTTGATTCTGCCTTTCTAAGCCTCAAGGAGGGGCTTACAAAATACTGGGTCAAAACACATCATTTATAAAGCAAACAGTTTCAATTTGAGCCACCCAAACCAACACTTATAATGAATTTCTGCCACCAGACTATGGCTTGGATCTCACAGAAAATCTCTCCTAATAGAATAAAATTTTCATCAGCAAAAAGGGACTCCTCCCCTCTCCAGCTGCAGCCCAAACAAGCCCCCAGAAACGTTGCCCCTGGAACAGAAGGAGGAGGGTGTCAGGGGGTCTGCCATGGGTGAAGGGGGGGAATAAGGGGAAATCACCCCACCACACACAGCAGAAATTTTCTGCAGAGTCTAACCCTAAGATTATAGCCCAAGCAACTAGGGTTGCCAACCTCCAGGTAGTAGCTGGAGATCTCCTGCTATTACAACTGATCTCCAGCCGATATAGATAAGTTTACCTGGAAAAAATGGCTGCTTTGGCAATCAGACTCTATAGCATTGAAGCCTTCCCCAAACCAGGCTCCGCCCCCAAAACCTCCCGCCGGTTTGCTCAAAAATTTCTACTGGTGTCATTTATCAACCTTTTTTTTGTAGTCAAATCACATCAGACTTATGGTGACCCCCCCAATTGGGTTTTCAAGGCAAGAGACCTTCAGAGATAGCTTGTCATTGCCTGCCTCCGCGTCACGACCCTGGTATTCCTTGGAGGTCTCCCATCCTATTACTAGTCAAAGTTAAGGCTGAGATTGTGTGACTGGCCAAAGGTCACCCAACAAGTTTCCATGGCACAAGTGGGGATTCAAACCTGGGTTTCCCAGATCGTAGTCCAACACCTTAACCACCACACCACTATGGCTCTCATTATCACCCTTGTTCCCTGGCAATATAAGCTTAGTTCATAGCAGAGGCTAGAATTTGCCCTTAAGAAGCAATGCAGTTTTACATTTCAGTCCCCTATATTTCACAATACACACAGACTACTCTGCATTCCACACCACCTCCTGTTCCCCCCTCCCAATCCACCAGTCTACAAGGAAAACCCTCCATATATTTGGTATTTTCATTCACACAATTCTCTTGCGTGAAGATCTTGAGATGTTATAATGTCTCAAATCATCATTTGACTCCACTGTCTGCCTAGGGTGGCCAACCTCCAGGTACTAGCTGCTCTCCTGCTATTACAACCAATCTCCAGCCGACAGAGATAAGTTCACCTGGAGAAAATGACCGCTTTGGCAATTGGACTCTATGGCATTGATGTCCCTCCCCTCCTCAAACCCCGCCCTCCTCAGGCTCTGCCCCAAAAACCTCCCGCCAGTTACAAAGACGGACCTGGCAACCCTATGTCTGCCATGATTTAGACAAACAGGAAGGGCTATGCTGCATCCACTTATGATTCATAGAGCATCCTTGAGCTTCCTGTAGTGCAATCCTGAACAGAGTTAAACCCATCTAAGTCCACTGACGTCAGTGGACTTAGAAGGCTGCAACTGTTTAGGATTGCACTGACATAGGTGGTTCGAAGATAAGCCCTGAGAGACTTACAAGTCATAGGAAAAGGGTAATATCAAGCTCAGGTGTCCGCCTCTCAATCTATGCAAAGGACTCACTCAGCCAGGTGTGGTCTGAAGTGAAAACGCTTTATGCAAAGACAAGCAGGCTAAAACTACAGACATGACTGCTCACAGGCGCAGTAAAGCAGGCAATACTTTCCTAGGAAAGTTACTAGTCTAAAAGCACTTCTTCTGGGGTCCCAGCCCGGCGTTGCCCAGGCAACCCGAAGATAAGGATTCCCACTGCTGAAGACTCAACACAGTCCAGGAGCTTGGCCGGGCTAAACCGAAAGCACAAACACTAAAGAATCCCAGGGAAGCGAGAACAGGCTGAAGCCCCGACAGGTAATAAAGGATGAATGAGAGCAAACATAGGTGCAGGTAGAAATACAAAACTTCAGATAACATGAAGTCATCCGAGGGGGAAAATGTGTGTTTTCCCCCCAGTGGGGTGGATCTTAACTCCATTTCTCATTGACAGAAAACACTCCTAGTGGAAAATGGTGGAGTTTCATTTATTTTCCTTCCCAATGCAGCTCTCCACCCTGCCTGCCATGCTGCTCCCATAGATAGGGTCGCCAGGTCCCTCTTTGCTGGCAGGAGGTTTTGGGGGCGGAGCCTGAGGAGGGCGGGGTTTGGGGAGGGGAGTTCAATGCCGTGGAGTCCAATTGCCAAAGTGGCCATTTTCTCCAGGCGAACTGACCTCTATCGGCTGGCGATCAGTTGTAATAGCAGGAGATCTCCAGCTAATACCTGGAGGTTGGCAACCCTACCCATAGATGCATTGACATTCAGCCCAGCAACCCCACCTTTTTTTCAAAGCACCACAGCTCAGCTGTGAATGGGGGGGGAGGTGGAGCTTAGCCCCACCCCCCACCTCAGATTGGTTGCAGGAAGAGCATCCACACAGATTTTTGCCAGTTCCTGTAGACCCTCCGCTTTGCACCCCCACTGTTCCTGAAGGTCCAAAGACACACAAATACAGGCAGAATGGGGCCGGTGGGGTCAGTGCAAATGTGCTTCTGTGAGCCCGCACAGTCTGCTCAGGCTAGATTTAATCCACTTCACTGTTTTTGTAACATTACTTTAATACAGATTTTACATCATCGTAAAAGAGAAAATATTTTATGCATGAAGCTGCCTTAGTAGGGTTGCCATACAATATATAAATAAGGGAGTGGTACTCAACACACACACATAGAGAGAGAAAAAATACCACTATGCACCTGAATGTAATAAATTATATAATTTCAAAAAGGCAATTTATAATTTCAAATATCCACTATGAAGTGTGGATATTTGAAATTATAAATCACCTTTTTGAAATTATATATTTTATTACATTCAGGTGCATAGTTGTATTTTTTTTCTCACTATATATATTAGTAGGGTTGCCAGCTCCAATCTGGAAAATACCTAGAGATTTTGGGGGTGGAGCCTGAGGAGGGCGGAATTTGGGGACGGACTTCAATGGGGAATAACACCAGAGTCCACCTTTGTCTCCAGGTGGATTGGTCTCGGTCACCTAGAGATCAGTTGTAATCCCAGGAGATCACCAGCCACCACCTGGATGTTGGCACTCATGCGCCTTAGAACTGAGTCAGACCATTGGTCAGTATTGTCTACTGCTTTCTTGGGTCTCAGTATTGTCTACTGCTTTCTTGGGTCTCAGGCAGGCATCTTTCACTCCACCTACTACTGATGCTTATTTAGCTGGAGATACCAGGAACTGAACCTGGGATCTTTGGCATGCTCTAGCCACCTAGCCACAGCCCTTCCATACTGAATTTTGCTCCAGGGTTCCAATTTTTCACATTTCAGGCTTCAAGGGAAATACCATTCTTCCCCCAAATTTGTTCAGTCTTTCTAGTTAAATGGGAAAGGGACACTGAGAGAAATACTTCATAGAAAAGGTGGGATTTGATCAGTATCATAACAGAACAGAAATAGTGCTACACAACACCAGTGTTCTGGAAGGGACTGTCAGGCCGGTGGGAGGGGGGAACAAGCCAGGGCCTACCTGTTCTGGCTGGTTTGAACACCTATCTCATGGGGGGGGGGTAGGGTTGCCAACTCCTAGATTAGAAATACCTGGAAATTTTGGGGATGAAGCTTGAGGAGGGTGGGGTTTGGGCAGGGGAAGGACATCATAAGAGGATTGAACCGCAGCCATAACACTTTTCCACGGAGCAGTACTTTTTAAAATCTAGTTCAGACAGTTGTCACTGCAAGTTTGCCTTCCTGGGGTCCTACCTATAATTGAATGTAGCATCCTTCGTTTCCCCAGGCAAAACACAGCCCTTCCTTCTAATCAAGAGCACCCACTCCCCAAACATTCCAGCCTCCTCTCTACCACCCACTGCACCCCAGAAAACATGTAAAGACCCATAAACACACTCCTCTTCCACCAGCGCTTAACTAATGTATTTTATCTCATCATGTGTATGTATGTGTGTATATATATATATATATATATATATATATATATATATATATATACATACACGTGTGTGTATGTATATAAGAGAGGCTGTCAAAGATAGGACATTTTGGAGGACTTTGATTCATAGGGTCGCCATGAGTCGGAAGCGACTTAATGGCACTTAACACACACATATATGGGAGGGCATCTTGGCCATCTTCTAGGCATGGAGTAGGGGTCACTGGGGTGTGTGGGGGAGGTAGTTGTGAATTTCCTGCATCGTGCAGGGGGCTGGACTAGATAACCCTGGTGGTCCCTTCCAACTCTATGGTCGAAAACGCATGGTCGCTTTATCCTCCTTTAATCCCTGTTTTAACCAGGATCGAACGCACTTTAGGTGAAACGCACGTGTTTGATCTGAATCCTGTCTGAAACAGGGATTAAAGGAGGATAAAGCAACCATGTGTTTTCGCCCTATGATTCTATATGTGTGCATTTTCCAGAGGGGTAGCCGTGTTGTGCCTGTCGCAGCAAAACAAGAGCAGTGGTATCTGAAAAGCCCAACAAAGGTTTATTCTCTGTGCATCTGAGGAAGGGAGCTCTGACATTGGGGAAGCTTGTGCGGCAATAAGCGACATTATAGGCCGTTTAGGCACGGGAGGTTTTGCCTTGGCTTTGCCACTCTCTAGATGCACATTTTCCCCATCCGGATTCTCAAAACTCAACAATAAGCTCCCATGCAGAGTTTTGAGAATGTGGATGGGGGAAATGTGCATCGAGAGAGCGGCAAAGCCAAGGCAAAACCTCCCAGGCATAAATGGTGTGACAGTACCCCAGAGATCTCCCGGTAATAATTGGCTTCCAGACTGCCAGGGAAGGAATTTCTGCCTAGCTACAAGCCTGCTCTGTGCACTGGGTACCTGGGCTAAGAGTCATGGCGTGTCAGAGTGAACGATAAACAATGATAGGAGAAACTGGATGAAACTGCAACCGTCCTGAGTCGCCTTCCTGTCTGTAATACAATCAGAGATGCATAACTTGTTGATGTATCGTCATAACTTGAATTGGGATAAATATCTCTTCCCAGTATAATGGGTCACTTTTTCGGTGGGTGTGGGGGAAAGGGTATTATTGGATACTTTGATTATGATTGCATTGAATATGTTGTATAAATACCCTTGAATAATTTTTTTCTTTTAATATTATTGTATTTTATATTTCTTTCTCTTTTTTATATTGTATGTTTTGTTAAAAATTTAATTAAAAAAAAAAGAGATTTCTGCCCATTAGGGCCTCTGAGCCAGCAGCTGCAAATAAACTGTTTTCTTGATCACGATCTTGGGTCTCCCGCGAACCCCTGTTTTATGGCAACAATGGGGACAGTCTTCAAAACTTGGGTTTACACACACGCAGGCGGGTGGATGCGCTTCCCTCCCTCTTTTACGCACCACCTCGTCATTACCCGAGAGAGGATGACCTCAGTCTTTTCTCTCAGCCCCTTTTCATGGGGGGTGGGGGTGGGAATTGCCATAATGACCCAAAGTCTAGCCCAGAATGACACTGGGCACCCCAAAGGATATTTAGGGCACCCTGCCCTGCTCTCCCCCCCCACACACACACACAAATTACCACCACAAGAAAAACAGCCTCCCCTTTCATGCAGCGACCCTAAAACAACGCCCCCATTGCAGGCTCCCCCAGGCCTGCTTTCCTCCCTCCTCGCAGCCTCTCCCTATTAACCCCACCCTGCACCCCTTGCTAGGCCAGTGGGGTGCAAGGGGTCTGGCCCCACTCACCACGTAAACGACGTTGAGGGCGCACAGCGCGTTGCGGGAACAAGCGAAGCCCCCGCACACCATCTTCCCGGACTGAAACATCCAAGTCCCGAAGGGGGGTAAAAAACCCCAAAAGGGGGAACCGCGGCTGCTCCTGTCCCTTTAAATCTCGGCCCGCCGCCACCGCGCCTGCGCGCCACTGCCCTCGGCCGGCTCGACGCGTCCACTCCCTCCTCGTCTCTTGCACGCCTACTCTTTTCGGTCAGGGCGCATGCGCCTGTGACGTAGCGCCCCTCGTGGGGATTGGTTGTGTTCTTTCCGGGTGCCGAAAAGGGGCGGGGCGGGATAGAAGGGGATGAACACCCAGTTTAGGACCTGTGTTGATTGATGTTCAAGCTGGAGCCTCGTGACGTCTTCAAGACCACCATGTTTTCATAATGAATTTGCAAAAGATTGGGAGGCATGGACTAATTATTGTAGAGATGAACTTAAATGTGATATTAACAAATGTGTTTTGATCTAATTCAGAATTAGAAAAACAATACAAAAAGGAAAAAAAATGTTAACTAAAAGATCAGAGGAGGGGGGAGGGGAAGTTAAAGAACTATACTTTTTAAAATGTGTAATGGAATGTATAATGATTATTTGGGGGAAAAATAAAATTTTTATTAAAAAAAAAAAAAAGACCACCAAGTTTTCGTTCCAGCATAAACTTTCTTGGGCCAGAACCTGTGCATGCGTTTGAAGAAATGTGCTCTAGTCCACAGAACTTTTATGTTGAAATAAAAATGTTGTTGGTTGTTGTTCAAGGTGTTTCAAGACTCCTGTTATTTTTTGCTGCAAGAAACTGGCCAGTGAGGAAAATTCACAAGTTTTTTCTTGTTCCGGTTAAAATAGGAATTGACAAAGAGTGCGGTAACTGTGTGTGTGTGTGTAAAGTGCCGTCAAGTCGCAGCCGACTTATGGTGACCCCTTTTGGGGTTTTCATGGCAAGAGACTGACAGAGAGGGTTTGCCAGTGCCTCCCTCTGCACAGCAACCCTGGACTTCCTTGGTGGTCTCCCATCCAAACACTAACCAGGGCTGACCCTGCTTAGCTTCTGAGATCTGACGAGATCAGGCTAGCCTGGGCCATCCAGGTCAGGGCAGCGTGGTAAATACATAGGAATAAATGTAAAATAAAACAGGCGTAGAGATTCCTTTGCATTGCAGTGCTTAAAATAATTGCATTTCCCCCCCCCCCCTCACAAAAAAAGTTATTTTGGTCACTTGCCGAGCTTGCTCCCTTATTGCAATCTTGAGCAAGTTGACTCAGAAGAAAGTCCCACTGAATTAAATGGGGCTCATGAGACAGTTGCCAACTCCAGGTTGGTAATTCCTAGAGATTTTGGGGTTGGAGCCTGCTAAGAGGCAGTTGGGGAAGGGATAGGGTTGCCGGGCCCCTGTTCACCACCGGAGGGAGGTTTTTGGGGCGGAGCTTGAGGAGGGTGGGGTTTGAGAAGGAGGGACTTCAATGCCATAGAGTCCAATTGCTGAAGCTGCCATTTTCTCCAGGGGAACTTTTCTCCATCGGCTGGAGATCAGTTGTAATAGCAGGAGATCTCCAGCTACTACATGGAGGTTGTGCAAAATCGCACTCCCAGTTTGGAATCTTTTGCATCCCTACAAAAAGAACATAGGCAAAAATGCATTGTTAAATTATGGTTCATTTCACCCTTCACATTTGAAGAATAGTTTACCATATAGTCAGTTCATTAGACTTAAGAGGAACTACACTGAAGAAAAAGATTTTCATACAGCTGAGAGAATTTATCTCAATCGTTGATAGCAAGGGGATACCCAGAACGAATAGTCAATAACGCATTTAACAAAGTAAAAAATACTAATCGCCAACAGATATTATCTAGTAAAGCTAAAACTACAGATAAATCATTAACCTTCTCTTTAGAATACACTCATTTGGCCCCAGCCATAAAGAAAATTGTCCGTAACAATTGGCACATTTTAAATACCATTCCAGGCTGTGAACAATTGCCAAGAATAGGTTTAAGAAAAACCAAAGCTCTTAAGGATCACTTGATAAGGTCAGACTATAGGATATAGGTCAGACTATAGTTATCCACAACCAATAACTACCAGCCACTATTGCTGTGGACGCTGTGTAAATTGTTCCCTATCCCTCCCTGTCAAAGAGTTTGTATGTACACAGACAGGCTTTCGGTTCGTCCTCAAATCATTTACTAATTGTGACTCCAAGAGAGTAATTTATATTATAAAATGTGTTTGTAATTTAATTTATGTCGGTAAAACCTCATGATCATTAAAATATAGAATTGGTGAACACCGCTCAAGGATCCGGAACCAGGTTCTGGAAGCTCCAATGGTCCCATATTTTCTTGAAAAAGGACATAGGGACACTGACATGCAGGTTTTTGCAATCTGTCAGCTACATAAAAATATACATACTGATGTAGAAAGGATATTATGCCAGCAGGAGGCTAAATTTATTCATCTATTTAAATCAGTCCACCCTTATGGATTGAATTCCTCTATGGATTTATCTAGCTATATATATTATTCCTCCTTGCATTATTCTAATTATTCTCTTAACAATTGCCTGTCGTATAGGTCTACTTTAGGAATAGGTAGGCACATAATAAAAAAGAAACGTGATGAAAGTTTTTTAAGAATGCTTACCATGAACACTTACCGTACATCATTGAAACACTTGTTTGTGGATGAATCGCCATATTGGGATAGTTATTGGGCTTTGCATTAACGGACGTAAGAGTCATACTCCATGAACTGCAAAGTTGCGGTCGGGTGAGTAGAAATTGTAAGAAGAAATACTGATGTCAGTTTCATAGTTGCTGAGAGATGGGAATGTGGATATTATTTTATTTTATTATTGTTATAGATAAAGGAAATATATAATCTGAAGAAGCCAGTGAAACAAGATAAAAAGCGGGGTCTTGTCTTAATGTTTAAAAATCCCTGGCGAACCATATTACTATACAGTGGATTACAATATAGTTAAGTTTTTGATCTGCAAACGGCACAGGGCTGCAACTACATAGGATCTTGTTGATCTCAGGGGACTCTGTGCATATTGTTTACATCAATACCTGTTTGTTATATACTGTGTAATTGTATGAGAAATAACTCACTGTATTATTATTTTGTATGTTGGCATAATTGTTTTGTATAAGTAAGAAAGCACCTCAAGAGTAGTAAAACTAATTAGCATTCTAGTGGCTGCGTACTGATAATTTTTCCTTAGGGACTTTTTGCACAATTTCTACTTCAGTATACTACCTGGAGGTTGGCAACCCTAGGAAGGGAGGAATTTCAGCAGGGTATAATGCCATACAATCTATCCTCCAAAGCAACTATTTTCTCCAGGGGAACTGATCTCTGGAGGTCAGTTGTAATTCTGGGAGATCTCTATGCCCCACCTGGAGGCTGGCAACCCTATAATTAATCTCCGGGTTGGGAAATTCCTGGAGATTTTGGGGGTGGAGCCTGAGGAGGTTGGGGTTTGGAGAGGGGAGGGACTTCAGTGCCATAGAGTCCAATTGCCAAAGCGGCCATTTTCTCCAGGGGAACTGATCTCTGTCGCCTGGAAATCAGCTGTAATAGCAAACTTCAACCAACAGACTACTATGTAGCATTAAGAAAACAACAAGGCTGAAGAAGACATCATTGGTGAAGATGTTTCCATTCTATTATAACTGCCAGCTTGGTCTCCGTTTGAAACACCTGCAGTACATAGCCAGTGGATATAAAAGTCTGATTTCCCACTTGGACTCTTGGAAAATCTGTAGGAATTCTTTCTACTTTCAGGACCAGCTCTTACAAAGACTGAAATTATACTGGAAAGTCTTTAAGACTCAAAGAGAAACATTAGTCATAGATTTGTTGTATATATTGTTCTTTGACTTGTCTTTTGATATTTTTGTATAATATTTTTGTATAATGTTCTCTTGTTTGACTGTCGCTCACCTATAGATATTACTTGCACCGCGTTTTGTATTGACTATCTCCTTTTGAATATATGTATAGAACTGAGCCTTGTGTGGATTGTTTTTGCACCATCTGGAGGCTGGCAACCCTAATAATTAAGCATTGACTTGCTGCCTTTTTTTTAAAAAAAAAAGAATAGGTTGAGAAGGAAGCATACAGAGTGTGAGGATGTTTTACGAGACTATCCAATGTAACCCAGTGCAGAGTTAGTTCAATGTCACCTAACTGAGACTAGGCTCCACCTGGAGGTTGACACAACCCTAGAAAGCCAACACTGCCAACCCTTAACCCGCTCAGAGGATCACCACCCTGTCTCTCTGAGTAGCAGTAAGCACTGAAACAAGGGCACAAGCTGGGCCTTTTATTAGGGTTGCCAGGTAGTAGCAGGAGATCTCCTGCTAATTCAACTGATCTCCAGCCAATAGAGATCAGATCACCTGGAGAAAAATGGCCGCTTTGGCAATTGAACTCTACGGCTTTGAAGTCCCTCCCCTAACCCCGCCCTCTTCAGGCTCCACCCCCAAAATCTCCCGCCGGTTGAGAAGAGGGACCTGGTAACCCTACCTTTTATGGTGGGTCTCCCTCCTCAGCAAGGCCAATCAGAGGGGAGGCCTGGAGGGCCATTCATACTGGGCCTCCAGCTCAAAAGGCACCTCCAAATTTGAGATCTACTATATTTTTGGTATTTGATAACTTTCACACATTGTTTTTTTGTGCCTGATGCATCATCATTTTTATAAAGGCTAGTGGCCTCAAAAGCTGGAAGTGGCCAAGGCCTCTCTGGTAGGGTTGCCAACCTCCAGGTACTAGCTGGAGATCTCCTGCTATTACAAGTGATTGCCAGCCGATAGAGATCAGTTCACCTGGAGAAAATGGCAATTGGACTCTATGGCACTGAACTCCCTCCCCAAACACCACCTTCCTCAGGCTTCATCCCAAAAACCTCCCACCAGTGGCAAAGAGGGACCTGGCAACCCTACTCTCTGGACACCTAAGTGGCAAAGAACAGGTGGTATTGGTAGGGTTGCCAAGCACCAGGTGAGGCCCGGAGAGCTTCCAGGATTACAGTTGATCTCCAGACTATAGCGATCAATCCCCCTGGAGAAAATGGGTGCTTTGGAAGATGGACTCTATGGCATTATACCCCACTGAAGCACCTCTCCCCATCCTCTCCCCAGTCTCCACCCCCAAATCATCAGGGATTTCCCAACTCCATAGTTGGCGGCCCAAGGTATTGGTGACTGCTCTTTGGTGCAACCACTAATTACTTGCTCACTCACCAGAGCAGATGAATGAACAACTGATTATGGCAGCTGTAGGAGCAGCTACTTGTTTATCTGCCTACTCTTTCTGGGGTGGTGCTGGCTGTTCTTAGCTGCCATTGCTACTCATACCTCACCTGAAAGCCAGTGTGGTGTAGTGGTTAAGAGCGGTGGTTTGGAGCGGTGGAGTCTGATCTGGAGAACCCCACTCCTCCACATGAGCGGCGGGGGCTAATCTGGTGAACTGGATTTGTTTCCCCACTCCTACACACAAAGCCAGCTGGGTGACCTTGGGCTAGTCACACTCTCTCAGCCTTACCTACTTCACAGGGTGTCTGTGTTGGGGAGGGGAAGGGAAGGTGATTGTAAGATCTTTGATTCTTCCTTAAGTGGTAGACAAAGTTGTCATATAAAAACCAACTCTTCTTCTTCTCCCCAAAAGCAACAGCATCCACCACTGCCTGCTTCCTGCCTCTGAGTGGGAAACAGAAGCCCACCACTCACAGAGCGCAGAAGTATCCTAATAGAGACATACTGAAGGGTACCTTGCTGAAGGCTCCCAAAAATATGGAGTTGCCCCTGTACCCTTTACTTTCTTACAAAGAAGTGAATGGCTGCTATTAATTCCTGTGCTGAAAAGTAAAAGGTTGCATATGTGGGAATGGTGTTGCATTGACAGCAAAGGCTCCACCCAGGACACTGGGCGGTGTAGCCCTTGCTGGGAGGAAATGGGATCCCACGCAGATTGAGACACTGCAAAATACAAGCCTTCTACCGGCCACCCACACATCTCTGTTGTAATAAGACAGGCAGTTTGCTGTTCGTTGTTAGAATCCTTCTATGCCATCTCGAAACATGTCCTCCCGCTGCCTGCACTCACCAAGCAACCGCTGCAATAGAGGTGTTCCCTAGAGAGGAAATTGTAATAGCGGGAGATCTCCAGCCACCAACTGGAGGTTGGCAACCCTAATGACACATCATGTGAAGACATGAGTCAGGCCATTGGTCTATGAAGGTCAGTATTCAGGGCTACCAGGTCTCCTGCCAGCAACTCATGCTTCCCACTATCACTCTGTTGGCCAGCAAGAGAAAAATTATGTTAAATTATGTTTTTTTAAAAAAAATCACCATCAGCACCATGAGACGTCACACCACTCTAGGAATCACCTGAAAGAGTTTCTGGCGATTCCTAGTGCAGTGTGAAGTCACTTAAAGGTTTTCCCCAGAAGTGATGTCATGCCAACAGCAACCTCCCCCCATGTCCCTGCCCCCTAGGATTGCCAGCCTCCAGGTACTAGCTGGAGATCTCCTGCTATTACAACTGATCTCCAGCCAATAGAGATCAGTTCACCTGGAGAAAATGGCCACTTTGGCAATTGGACTCTATGGCACTGAAGTCCCTCCCCTCTCCAAACCCCGCCCTCCTCGGGTTCCGCCCCCAAAATCCTCCCGCCGGTGGCGAAGGAGGACCTGGCAACCCTATCTGCCCCCACCTCTCGCTTTGACAACCCTATCAGTATTGTTTGATTGGTTAATGGCTCTCTCAGGCAGAAACCTTTTCACACCACCTGATCTGAAACCCTGAAAGCAGCCCTGAGTTGGAAGCCACGTTTAGGGGTCACCTTCATGACTTCTCAAGCCGTATGCTGACTGAGATTGCATGAGAGAATCCATGTTTGGTATTAAGACTAAGAATCAGATGTCAAGCTGCAGGCAACAGAAAAGCTAACTGGTGGGGAAGTAGCTAGTTTCCCCTGGTGCTATGGGCACTCCCTTGACAATAGTTCTTTAGCTTCCTGAGGTCTCATCAAAATTCAGGCCATATTTAAAGATCAAGATTTCCTGGACCTGGGGAGGGGTGGGGCGGGTACAGGCAATCAGCACGCATGTGCAATGACGTCACTTCTAGTGTGATGCGGAAGTGCCAGCTTTATACCCGGGGGGGGGGGGGGGTGCTCTAGCACTTGCCTCCAAAACTCGGTGGAGAAAGTTTGGAGAAAGTGATAGAGCATCCCCATAGTGTGATGCTGGCGCTTTCACATCATACCAGAAGTCATGTCATCGTTCTCATGCACCGGTCACTCCCCTCCCCTTTCAGCCAGCCTGCTTCCACCCACCAATCAAGTGAGTGTTGGCAGGCAGCACCAGGAATCAGCAGGCAATTGCCTGCCATTAGCGGGCACCTGAGATCCCTTAATAATAATTGACCTCCTAGGACCATCGAGGGATATGCCTTACAATTAGAGTTGCCAGGTCCCTCCTCTATCGGCTGGAGATCAGTTGTAATAGCAGGAGATCTCCAGCTACTACCTGGAGGCTCCATCAAAAATAAACATCTCTGTACTGTTACCATAGGTTAGGAAATTAGTTCAAGAATATGCTAGGATATCTGCAAAAACAGTTTGTATTGGAAAACCAAACAAACAACAGCAAGTGCTATATACAGAAGTGACAATTCACATCAGTGAAGTGCTATGTACATAAATTGCCATAAGCATATACAGCAATCTAGGCATATATTTTTCGTATCCTAAACGCAGGTAGATGTTCAATGGATGTTCATGTTACTGAAGAACAAGATGGAATGCTAGGATACGATCGTTTCGGAGTCTTCTTCAGTCCCACATATTTCACCATAAATGTATGTATTCACTTCAATGAAAATTGACAAAGTTCCTCATATGGATACATGGTCTTGCCATATTCAAGTTTTATAAAAATCTGTAGTACTGTAGTCTCAAAAAAATTTTTTAAAGCAGACCAGATGCACAGCTTCTTTCAAAAGGCTGTAACAGGTTCCTCAAGGGATACAAAGTGTAGCAGCTGACACTTCACTGGTGTGAATTGTCACTTCTGTATATAGCACTTGCTGTTGTTGTTTGTTTGGTTTTCCAATACAAACTGTTTTTGCAGATATCCTAGCATATTCTTGTACTAACTACCTGGAGGATGGCAACCCTAACTGGAGATGAGCTGTAATTCTGGGGGATTCCCAGGTCCCATCTGCAGGCTGGCATCCCTATACGTATATATTAACAGTTTTTCTAAATAAAGAATTTGATTCTATTTTCTGCCTTTTATTTCTGTGAAAATTCCTGTTCCCGTAGCAAAGCTCGACTCAAATACGGGACCCCAGGATACACGTGGCAGTGATCTCTTAATTTTGCCCACAATTATGCATGTGTGTGCTTGCCATGCAAGGGGGATGCTCCAAATGTTGAGGCCATACATATTTAGGCCATTGGGGTAACAGGTCCTTCTAACTGGAGATTTCAGGAGATTTAACAAGGTTCTTCTACATACAAAGGGATACTCTACCACTCAATCATACTCCTACCTACCCTGAATCAAAGACTGATCTAGTAGTACTATTGTCTCAGATTAGGCATACCAGATCTCCTATTACAATGGGAGACCCCCAAGCCCTTTGCCCATTCTAAAAGGCGAGGGGGTGATGGGCTGGAAAATCAGAGTCACATGGATGGCATGAAGGCACTTCCAGAGAAAAACTGTGACGTCACTATGTAAGCATGATGTTCTAGAAGTCATCCAAAACTCTATGGTAAAAAACTGGAGTTATTTTTGGGAGGATCCGAGAGCATTGCACCAATGCTGTGAGGTCACTTCCAGTTATTTGCCAGAAATGATGTCGTGCCAGTGACATGACATCATTTCCGCCATCCCTGCCCCCTCCCCCTTCTGCTGGTTGCTAGCCAATGGTTGGCCATCCTACGTTCGACTAGGGTTGCCAGGTCCCTCTTCATAACCGGCGGGAGGTGTTTGGGGCAGAGCCTGAGGAGGGCGAGGTTTCGATAGGAGAGGGACTTCAATGCCATAGAGTCCAATTGCCAAAGCAGCCATTTTCTCCAGGTGAACTGATCTATATGGGCTGGAGATCAGTTGTAATAGCAGGAGATCGCCAGCTAGTACCTGGAAGGTGGCAAGCCTACCTTAGACTCATATTGAGGTCCAAGCTTACCTGCTTTAGAAAAACAATTATCCTATTTCCACTGGAGTAGCCATTTGTTTTTGGTCTTGGGAACTATGCAAATTAAATGTGCAAAGGATCTGTGCATTCATTTCATTGGGCTGCATGAGCATTGAGATCTGTGGTATCTAATATATCTTATCTGCAAAATCACAAGCAGAGTTCAACAGCAAGAAGATCTCCAGGGAGCAATTTGTGTCATGCACCCCCTATCATTGCCTGCTCTCCACCCCCGTTCCAGCTAGAAAATTTCTCTCTTTGTTCCTCTCCTTTTAAAACAGCAAAAAATGCTGTTTCCCAGACACACGCATCTCCCAAGCACCTGCCTCCCCCCTGCAGGTGATTTGCCATTCCAGAAATGTCCTCTGCCATTAGAAGGCACATTATTTTACTCACCTAATTTATGTCCCACATCTCAGCATGTGTTGACAGCCGAGGCTGCCATCAAGAAGCAAGCAAGTTTCATATTATGAAAAAAAGAAACCTAATGAGAGGCTGTTACCAAATAAGGGTGAGAAGAAGAATGGAAAGTAAGCCATGTGAACACATTTATATAGGTTTAAACTAAGAGCTATATTTACTGAGAATGGTTTACAATGATTTCAGTGATCAAAGTTGCTAATGGAGTCTTCTGTGGTCTCCTACACAAGTGGGATTGAATGCTGGGGAGGCCTGTCCTGAAGGTACTCATGACTGAGTGCTAAAGCATCAGACGGACCCATGCAAGATGAACGATTAACACAAAAGTATGCCAGTCTGACATCTATGCTCATGACCGATGTGGGGAACGGGTAGGGTTGCCAACCTCCAGGTACTAGTTGGAGATCTCCTGCTATTACAATTGATTTCCAGCCAATAGAGATCAGTTCACCTGGAGAAAATGGCAGCTTTGGCAATTGGACTCTATGGCATTGAAGCCCCTCCCAAACCCCGCCCTCCTCAGGCTCCGCCCCAAAAACCTCCTGCCGGTTGCAAAGAGGGACCTGGCAACCCTAGAAACAGGTCATATCCAACCACTTGGGCCTTCCCTCAGCAACAGCAGCTAGCCAATTGAGGTCTAAAGGAAGGTTTCATCATTAGGGTTGCCAACTCTGTGTTGGGAAATACCTGGAGGTTTTTGGGGCGGAGCCTGAGGAGGGGAGGGTTTGGGGAGGGGAGGGACTTCAATGCCACAGAGTCCAGTTGGCAAAACGGGCATTTTCTCCAGGTGGAGATCAGTTGCAATAGCACTAGGCAGAATTACTACTACACTCTACTATTTGTCCCACACTGGCAAATCAGTAGCTATTAGTTGCACCACTAGGATTAGATTTCTCAGGAGCTTTGGCTGGGATGTAAACTGGTAAGCTAGCAGGAAATACATGTGCTGATAATTCAAAGGCTCCTTTGGGTGCAGTGTCAAAAAATGCTACTTGTTGGATTGCTGGTCGAAACACTGCCGAGCATGCTCACAGCTACTCTCTATTAAATAATATCGACAAGGAGTTTGTCTTTGTTGTTCTGTGTAACAAAAAACACGAGACAGAAGCTGACAGGTACCTTTTTCTGACACTATGCTGGCATCCTGTAATTATTTGTAGAATAGTCAGAATCCCTACTTTTCCACACGGCATCAAATTATTTAAAGCAATCATGCCCAACAAATATATCTGCAAGATTTAATATTTTCAGAGAAGAGGAAACAAACCTTTTACAATATTTACAGTTTCAGACTATGCCTTTAGCTTACATAGATCTGTGGCCAAGAACAAACTGAAGCTATTGTACCCTATGTAATACTCCCAAGCCATGTTTTTAAAGATATCCTCAAAAGCTGCTCAGGATTGAAGGATGCAGATAAGATTTGTCATTTATTCTGGATACTGATATCACTTATCAAACATCCTTCTTTGCTTTGGCAGCCTATAAGATTCATTATAAACTTCTCCAATCAATTGCTATTCCCTGCCATGGAGAACATTTAATATCATTATAACTGTGGAGTACGCCCTAGTGTATTTTAATCTGAATATTGGTGTGTTGATATTTCCCAACTTGGAGAACATGATCCTTGCTTACTTCTGTATTACTGGTGGCTCTTTTTGGATGTTCTTTGGTTTTAAACCTGAAATTAAATAAAAGATTGATTGGCTCTGTTGAAAAGGGAGAGGCAGAATGGGTGGTAGGGGCAGTTAAGGAGTTTGCATTCATACATCCTTCCCTTGTGGCTAGAGTTCTCAACTTCGGGTTACAAAATTCCTAGAGATTTGGGTGTGGAACCTTAGGGAGGGTGGGTTTTGGGGAGGAGGGGAACCTTAGCAGATTATAATGCCATATGGTCCACCCTCCAAAGCAACCATTTTCTCCTGAGGAACTGCTAGCTATAGTCTAGAGATGAGTTATAATACCAGGAGATCTGCAGGCACCACCTGGAGGCAGGCAACCCTACTAGGGTTGTCAGGCCCCTCTTTGCTATCGGTAGGAGGTTTTTGGGGCGGAGCCTGAGGAGGGCAGGGTTTGGGGAAGGGAGGGACTTCAATGTCATAGAGTCCAATTGCCAAAGCGGCCATATTCTCCAGGCAAACTGATCTTTATTGGCTGAAGATAAGTTGTAATAGCAGGAGATCTTCTGCTATTACCTGGAGGTTAGTAAAAATATTAACAGCCACTATGGCTAATGTTTAACAACAATATATCGTCGAACACAGTTTCTTGCACTCACCGAGTATTATATTTCTTTCTTAATTAGCTAAGTACAACATATTTTTAAACAGAAACTTATATAGAATAGGAAATCAAATAAATTGACGTGGCTATAAATACATCACAATATGAAGTCATTACAGTATAAGGTCCATAGTAAATACAAAGGGTGATACAGGTTTCCGGTAATATATCCATGTTTCACTATATTCCTTCGTCAGTCACCTGTAGTTGAGCCAAAAATGTCCTGTAGAAATTCTATTGCCTCTTTCTAAGCAGTTGCCAGTCTTCCCGTTTTCGGTTTATATTTAGCAATGCAACTTTACATCAACACTCCGTTAAAGTTGCCCGTCTTCAGGACCAGCATTTCCAGAAACCTGTAGCCCAGCTTCTGCTCCAGCAGATCCTCATCCGTGCACCAGTCCATCTTCTTTATCTTGCAACACATCTGGAGCTGGCAACCCTATCTCCAAGCGACAGAGGGTCTTGGCAGAGTCTACTCAGGAGTCATCCAGCTCTCAGCAGCAGGCTCAGCAGCACTGACCTCCTGGAGGTTGGCAGCCCTAAACCCTACTTGTGTCCCCACCACTACTCTGCCCCCCAAACCACCCTCTGGCCCCACCCAGATACTGAAATTTTACAAATAAAAAATTAGCAACCAAAATCTCAGCCACTCATACGATACCCCAATATTGGGGCTTTCAGTGTGCAAAAGATTTTACACAGTCATGATGATCTCATTCATCTCGCAATTGTCATGATCGGTCGATACCCATTTTACAGATGAGGTCCTGAGTCCAAACTTCTCCAAGGCTGCTTTCTGGGTTCAAGGTTGAACTGGGCTCAGGGTTTCCAAGTAGAAGGTTCACATGTTACCAATAAGCCAAATGAGGTTCTCTAGGGTTGATGCTGCCGGGGATGCTAAAAGAAGGATGAAGCCCCGCAGTCAGTTTGATGAATGCTGATCACGACCCATCTTTATGAAGTCTGATGATTAACACATTTCACGCCTGCTGTCCCTGGGTAGACTTTACACTTTAAGTTGTCCCTTTTGATGAAGCCACAGGGGTCAGTTTCTATGCAAACGCCAAAGCAAAAGTCTTTTTTTTTTCTGCCATCCGCCTGCAAGAGTCCTCACTACCCTCTGGCGTTTCCTGGCAGTTGAATTTGCACAAGAGCGGAGAATGAGGGCAACGGAAGCTCTATTCTTTTATTATTTAGGTCAGTTCCTGGGAGATAATGTAGGCCTTTTTCATATTAATGTACAACTCCAGTTAAGCTCATTTTAGTCACTGGGTGCGGGGGGTGGTGGTGGAGGGAGACACCAAGTAGGGTTGCCATGTCCCTCTTCGCCACCGGCGGGAGATTTTTGGGGCAGAGCCTGAGGAGGGCGGGGTTTGGGGAGGGACCTCAATGCCATAGAGTTCAATTGCCAATTTGACCCACTGAATGAATTGTATTTTGGAACCCTCAGAGGTCGAAAAAGAATACTTCAAGCTTGGGCAAATTCATGTGGTCGCTGTGGCAATCGGCCATAAATGTGAGGCTCTCACCATTAGGGCAGTGTCCCTACTAAGAAGTCTTTGGACTATCACGGGGATTAATTCAACATTAATCTAACTCAACAACAACTAAAGAGCTGAAGAAGACTTCAACGAAACGCAGCCATGATCTAGAGGGCGCGTTCTCTCCCTCCTTGGAATTGTCTTTCTTCTAAATAATTCAGCCTACATTGTATATTGCAGGACTGTTCTTCCTGTTTAGGATTGTGGTGAATGTACACTGGATGGAATGAGTATGAATGAATTTTGTAAATATAATATGAGCAACAATGAGTAGTAATTTAGTAGTTTAGGTTTATATATCTTTGTTTAAATGTTTATGGTGTTAATAAACATTTTCAGGATACGCTTAATTTGTTATTGAGCTGAAGTGTTGCTACACTATTATCAGTTTATACTATTGCAACACTGGTTGTATATTTGTATTGCTACTACCTGGCAGTTGGCAACCCTAACACAAAGAGAAACAGTTATAGCTTTATTTCATGCCAAGAGGTTCTTTAAGATTTTCATCGGGTTTTGTGTGTGTGTGTTTAATTGTTGTAATGGCGTGTGAAATTGGATGGATGGGTTTGGGGCATGTACTTCGGAGCTCTCTTAGGTTGCAGAAATGTTCATGAGTACTAAGGGGAACGATCCTACTTTACCACCATGCAGAAGGCCTGGAGGATCGGAGCGTAACGTCAGCCTTGCAGGCAAGCCAGGAAGAGTAGTCCCACAGCCTGATTCAGTCCTGAAAACAAGGGAAGTCTGAAAAAGATGTGTGCACAATGCTTTCCTTAAGGTGTCCAGATGTTCAGCTGTAGTCCTGCTTTGAAAAAAAAATTAGGTTAGGAAAATAACTGCTGTAGATGTGGTGGTGATATATCCAGGGGCCTAACCCTGGTAAACATATATGAACCTGGAAATAACTCTCCGTGTATCATGGGTGCCACCTACTCAGCGCCAAGAAACTCTTGACATTTGCAGAGGCTCTATTTTGCTTTCTTGTCGCTACTTACATCTTCCAGGAGTCACCCCTGACACTGGAATTGTAGGGTTGCCATCTCTGGGTTGGAAAATTCCTGGAGAATTGAGGATGGAACTTGGGGAAGGTGGGGTTCATGGAACGGAGAGACCTCGGTAGGGTATAATGCCATATAGCCCACCCTCCAAAGCAGCTGGTTTCTCCAGGGGAACTGATCTGTGTAGTCTGGGAATCACTTGTAATTCTGGGAGATCTCCAGGCCCCACTTGGGGGTTGGGCAATTCTAGAATTAGGCCCGCCGGTAATGCTTGCAACTGCTAGGGCTTGCATGGTAGCAATCCAGATTCAACCCCATATTGAAAAATTTGGTTGAACATTAGCCTTTTTACCTCATACTTCTTCCAAGATCCACGTTCTTCCACTTTATCATCCAATACTAAAAAAAAATCCCTACAGAAAAATGATGTAGCCAGTTATCACCCTGTAATCTGCCTTTCCTAGGCAAAGTGATTAAGAAAGCAGTAGCAGACTAACTCCAGGTCTTCTTGGAAAACTCATCTGCTCTAGACCCTTTTCAGTCTGGCTTCAGGCCAGGCTATGAGACAGAGACTGCCCTGGTGGCTTTAGTTGATGACCTCCGTCTGATTGTAGACAAAGGACCAGCCTCCTTGTTGCTCCTACTGGATTTATCTGTTGCCTTTGACACAATGGACCATGCCATCTTCTTGAGGTGCCTGGAGGCAGAAGCAGGCATCAGGGGTTGCATGTTGGACTGGTTCAAAACATTAGGTAGGGTTGCCAGGTGCCCGGTGGTGGCGGGCAAACCCCTGGCAATTTGCCCCTCTGCCTGCCAACCACCTGAGGGTCGGTGGGCAAATGTGCATACACACGCACACACCGCACACATGGCACTTCCGGTTTACAACCGGAAGTGCCGCCTCACGAGGGGCCTTTTCCTCTTAGTTTGAGTGGTAAAGGGCTGCTTTACCACTCAAACTAAGAGGAAAAGGCCCCTCACGAGACGGCACTTCCGGTTGTAACCTGAAAGTGAAGCACACACACATTGGCACGCACGCGCGCACACAATCCCAACCGCAGCCCCATATCCTCCCGCTGGAGGAGAGAGGGGACCTGCCAGCCCTATGGATAGGGTTGCCAACCTCCATGTGATAGCTGTCGATCTCCCACTATTACAACTGATCTCCAGCCGATAGAGATCAGTTCACCTGGAGAAAATGGCCACTTTGGCAATTGGACTCTATGGCACTGAAGTCCCGCCCCTCCCCAAACTCCACCCTCCTCAACCTTTGACCCCAAAATCTCCAAATATTTCCCAACCTGGAGCTGGCAACCCTATTCCTCATGGACTGGACTCAAAGAATTGCCACTGGAAGCCAGTTTTCATCAGATTGGGACCTGTCCTAGAGGGTCTCGCAGGGCACAGTCCTATCTGCCATGCTCTTCACTCTTTATGTGAAGTCCTTAGGCCAAATTGTTCATAGTTTTGGGGTTGGCTGTCATTCATATGCAGATGATACTCAGCCATATCCTTATCCAAATCTCCTGATGATGTGGCACAGGTCCTAAACCTCTGCCCGGCTGCTGAGTTTAAACAAACAAACCAAAATGAAACTTGGGTAGACAGAAGTAATGCTGGTTGGGAAGGTGGTAGGGTTGCCAGGTCCCTCTTTGCCACTGGCGGTAGGTTTTTGGGGCGAAGCCTGAGGAGGGCGGGGTTTGGGGAGGGGAGGGGCTTCAATGCCATAGAGCCCAATTGCCAAAGCGGCCATCTTCTTCAGGTGATCTGATCTCTATTGGCTGGAGATCAGTTGTAATAGCAGGAGATCTCCAGCTTTACCTGGAGGTTGGCAATCCTAGAAGGTGGGGGTCTTGAAGGACATTATGCTCCCCACTTCTGGTGGGGTTCAGCTGTCCCTTGCCAACTCAGTTAAGGGCCTCAGTGCTATACTGGATCCAACATTATTGCTGGAGAAGCAAGTTAATACAGTTGCCAAAAAAGGCTGTTTTCCAACTTCTGCCTAGCTCGAATAATAGCTCTATACCTCAATATGGCTGATCTGGCCACCTGGATCCATGCCATAGTGACATCGAGACTAGACTACTGTAATGTACTGTACATTGGTCTCCCCTCAGTGTCAATTCAGAAACTCCAGTTGGAGTAGGATGCCGCAGCTCGGCTATTATTGGGAGCTAGGTGGAACATGCATATTACTCTCATTCTACAGTCACTCCGCTGGCTGCCCATCAGTTTCTGGGCTCAGTTTAAAGTATTGGTTATCACATACAAAGCCCATCATGGCCTTGAAGCCTCATATCTGCGAGACCATCTCTTCCCCTATGCTCTGCCATGACAGCTTCACTCAGTGTGGTATAGTGGTTAAGAGTGGTGGAATCTATTCTAGAGAAACAGGTTTGATAACCCACGTTGCCACATGAAGCCTGCTGGGTGACCTTGGGCTAGGGTTGCCAGCTCCGGGTTGGGAAATATCTGGAGATTTTGGGGGTGAAGCTGAAGAGGGCGGGGTTTGGAGAGGGGAGGGGCTTCAATGCCATAGAGTCAAATTGCCAAAACAGCTATTTTTCTCTAGAGGGATCAGTTTCTGTTGCCAGGAGATCAGCTGTAATAGCAGAAGATCTCTAGCCACAACCTGCAAATGGGCAAAATCAACAACTGCCCGTACATGTACCTTCTCTGCTGTGGCCCCCACCTTGTAGAATGGCCTGCCTGAGTAGATCAGGAAGGTTCCCACTCCCCTGGCTTTCCTCAAACGTTGCAAAACCAAATTATTCAAGTAGGGCTTTCCTACGCAGGCAATAAGGTAGCACTGTTACAAAAGGCTTCACAAAGTGAAGGGGAGGGGCTGCCTCTCAGTGGTAGAGCCTCTGCTTGGCATGCAGAAGGCCCCAGGTTCAATCCCCGGCGTCACAAGTTAAAGGGACCAGGCAGATAGGTGATGTGAAAGACCCCTGCCTGAGACCCTGGACAGCCGCTGCCGGACTGAGCAGACAATACTGACTTCGATCGACCAAGGGTCTGATTCAGTATAAGACAGCTTCATGTGTTCATGTGTGTTCAAGTTACTTGGATAAATTATTGGGGACTGCAGTCTGTCCTACTGTGTATAGTTTGCTGTGGGGTGGATCTCGTTGTGTAATATTGCATCATTTAATGTGTTGTGTTAGCACTTATGCTTTGTTTCAGTTCTGTTTTTTAGACTTCTGGTTGCTTCTATAACCCAAACCCTATTTCGTTGTTTATTGAATGTCCCATCTTGTTGATTGCATTGACTCACGCTGTGTAATCCGCCTTGAGTCCCAGTGAGAAAGGCCGACTGTAAATAACGTAAATAACATAAATAAATAAATAAATAAAATCTGCACAACAACCTTGTGAGGAAGGTGTAGCCCAGACGGAACAACAGCCTCCAGAATCACCCACCAAGCTTCACAGCTGTGTGAGGTTTCGAACCAAGGTCTCCCAGGTTCTCCTCTAATACTCTTAACTACTGCCCTGTTTTATGATTCATAGGGATGATTGATGGAAACAGCCAGAGTTGCCTAGTGGTTAGAACGTCTGACTATGATCTGGGAGGTTCAAATCCCCACTCTGCGATGGAAGCCTGCTGGATGACTTTGGGCCAGTCAGACACTCTCAGCCTAGCCTACTTCACAGGGTTATGGTGAGGATAAAATGGAGGAGAAGAGAATGATGTAAACGTCTTTGCATCCTCACTGGGGAGAAAGACACAATATAAGTAAATAAATCTGGATAGGCGAATGTGTGAACAAACTTTTGATCGTGTCCCTTCTTACCAGTACCAATCAAGGCAAACATCAGACTGGGTGGCGTTTGATCAGAAAAGTGGGGTGAGGGAGAGCGTTAAATACCCCTCTTCTATTTGCAGTTGCCAGCAAATCTGAAGTCACCCTGTGGCTGTATTTCAGTTTTTTAAAAAATTAAGAAGTGCAATCCTAAACAGAGTCCCACGTTTCTGAGCCTATTGACTTCCATGGATTTAGAAGGGCATAACACTGCTTAGGATTGCACTGCCAGTCATAGAAGTGCATCATCTGTAGGGTTGCCAACGTCCAGGTGGTGGCTGGAGATCTCCTGCTATTACAACTGATCTGCAGGCGACAGAGATCAGTTATCCTGGAGAAAATGGCTTCTTTGGAAGGGAGACTCTATGGCATTATACCTCACTGAAGTCCCTCCCCACCCCACCCTCCTTAGGCTCCACCACCAAAGCTCCAGGTATGTCCCAAACTGGGGCTGGCAAGCCTAATTATCTTCCACTGAAGCCCCTCCCCTTCCCAAACCCCACCCTGCTCAGGCTCCACCCCTAAAACTCCAGGTATTTCCCAACCTGGAGCTGTGTGTGTTAAGTGCCGTCAAGTCGCTTCCGACTCATGGCGACCCTATGAATGAAAGTCCTCCAAAATGTCCTATCTTTGACAGCCTTGCTCAGATCTTGCAAATTGAAGGCTGTGGCTTCCTTTATTGAGTCCATCCATCTCTTGTTGGGTCTTCCTCTTTTCCTGCTGCCCTCAACTTTTCCTATCATGACGGTCTTTTCCAGTGACTCTTGTCATCTCATGACGTGACCAAAATATGACAGCCTGGAGCTGGCAACTCTAATTAAACCCCACTGAAGCCCCTCCCCTTCCCAAGCCCCACCCTCCTCAGGCTCCACCCCCAAAATCTTCAGGTATTTCCCAACCCAGAGCTGGCAACTCTAATCATTTAGCCCTCAAGTATACAATATTCACATTTTGAGTATATATATTCTCCCCCCCCCCCCGGGTAATGAGGAATGTGTTCAGCCACAGAGATGCTTTTGCAGCGCTACGCTTACAAATCTGGACATTCGTATTCTTTCTTTTATGTGCCTGTCCCTCCTCTCTCTCTCCCCCCCCCCCGCACTTTGCACTACCATTTCCCTCCCTTCCTGCCCAGATGCGGTTTTTGGCTGACGGCAGCACAAGTCTTTGCATGTGGCTTCCCATGGCTGCACAGAGCCAGCAGGGAAGCCGGCCTTCTGCGGGATGCAAAACGATTGGCTGTTGCCTCTTGTTGCTGGACGGCGTGTGCTGCTCGTTCCTCCTATTCGTCTGACATCTAGCGGAGAGCGATTAGGATTCTAGAGGCTTCTCGGCACATGCGGCTCTCTCGTAAATTCTCCCTCCCTCCAGGTATCACTGCGGCCTCATCAAACAGCTGCACCTGGCAGGAGCTAATTACCCTCATAAATAAAGCCACCTTCTCCCTGGTTCTTCTGACTCCTTGGCCATAAGCTTGGAGCCACTTCCCAGCGAGACACGGGCTGAACTCCCTAGAGAGGTGGCAACAGTTACCAAGGGAAGCTAGGGTTGCCAACCTCCAGGTACTAGCCGGAGATCTCCCGCTATTACAACTGATCTCCAGGTAAAAAGGTAAAGGTATTCCCCTGTGCAAGCGCCGGGTCATTCCTGACCCATGGGGTGACGTCACATCCCGACATTTACTAGGCAGACTTTGTTTACAGGGTGGTTTGCCAGTGCCTTCTCCAGTCATCTTCCCTTTACCCCCAGCAAGCTGGGTACTCATTTTACCGACCTTGGAAGGATGGGATTCTGAGTCAACCTTGAGCCGGCTACCTGAAACCGACTTCGGTCGGGATCGAACTCAGGTCGTGAGCAGAGCTTGGACTGCAGTACTGCAGCTTACCACTCTGCGCCACGGGGCTCCAGGTAGATTTAAAAAAATACCACTCACAGCAAGGTTATGCCCTTGTGGAACAAACTATATAGAATCGGTTGCACATGTTCTTTTGCACTGTCCCATTTATCAGATAGGAGCCCCGTGGCGCAGAGTGGTAAGCTGCAGTACTGCAATCAAAAGCTCTGCTCATAACCTGAGTTCGATCCCGACAGGAGTCAGTTTCAGGTAGCCGGCTCAAGGTTGACTCAGCCTTCCATCCTTCCAAGGTCGGTAAAATGAGTACCCAGCTTGCTGGGGGGTAAAGTGTAGACTGGGGCACTGGCAAACCACCCCGTAAACATAGTCTGCCTAATAAACGTTGGGATGTGGGTCATGTGGGTCCTGACCCATGGGTCAGGAATCACCTGGTGCTTGCACAGGGGACTACCTTGACCTTTATCAGATAATCTGCCTTAAGTTTATCAATCCATTGTTCGCTAGTAGGGAGTGGCAACCGGATGAGCGTAAGGTGGCCTTTCTTTCTACCCAGGATGTGGCCACAATTGACTACGTAGCCAAGTTTTTGCAGCAAGCAATGAGGATTCGTGAATGCTACTATAAACAGGAACAGGTGAACTTTGTTGAGTGAAACAGTACAATTACCTTCTCAGTGGATGTTGTTTATGCCAATAAAGGTTTTGGCACATTGAACTGATCTCCAGGCGACATTTTTCTCCAGGTGAACTGATCTCTATCAGCTGGAGATCAGTTGTAATAGCAGGAGATCTCCAGCTAGTACCTGGTGGTTGGCAACCCTAAACACAGAAGTCTGCAATAGGAGGTGAGAGATGGAGAAGTTGCCTCCACTAACTCATCTGAGCTCACGCTGCTTAGGATACCACATCGGGTTGTCATTCTCCAGGTAGGACATGGAGCTCTCCCAGAATTACAGCTGGTCTCCAGATTATAGAGATCAGATCCACTGAAGGAATGATAGAGTCTATGGGAAATGGAGATCCTAGAGTGGCTACAGAGAGTGGATGTTCTGGAATTTCCATCTCCCCTATGGTATATCACAGAGATTAGGAGAAACGGATTGATTGCCACCTATAGGCCAGAGGCTGGTTGAGGATTGAGAGGGATGGGATTGCTGTTGGCTGGTGTCCTCCCATCAGACTTCAGATTGGATTTTTCTTCTTAACAGTGAGAAGAGGATTTTGAGAGATTTTTTTTAGGTTGAGTGATATGAGGTGAGAAATCTAAAATTTGAATTTTGGTGGAAGGAATTGACCTCACACAGGAATAGAACAAGTTGACCTATGACCTGGATGTGACATCATAGGGTGCAGCATCACATGACCTGATTCCATATCTCTGCTGAGCTCCCTCCCTTCCCCAAACTCCACTGTCCTCAGGTACCCTCCCCAAATCTCCAGAAATTTCCCAAGCCAGAGTTAGCAATACTAGTTTATTTACAAGTATATAGGTTGATCAGGTACTATCGATGTGCAAGCAAGAAGATAATACTAGCAGGCTTGACAAGCTTTCTGCTGGCTCTGCTCCTTTGCTTTTAGCAGCAAAATGCAGAAATGGGGCAGGCAAAGCTTTCCTTGGCATGCTGATACAGCTCTGGGAAAAGTTACAGCAGCTAAATTTCTGCATGCTGCTGTTAAAGGAAAAGGGTTAGTAAAGGGCTTGGCCGAAAGTGGTATGCCTGACAAAAGGATTGGTAATGCTACTTAATGTAGATATTTTCTCAATGCCCTGACCTGGATAGTCCAGGCTAGCCTGCTCTCATCAGATCTTGGAATTTAAGCAGGGTCAGCCCTGGTTAGTATTTGGATGGGAGACCACCAAGGAAGACCAGGGTCGTTATGCAGAGCCAGGTAATGACAAACCACCTCTCATAAGAACGGCCCTGCTGGATCAGACCAAGGCCCATCAAGTCCAGCAGTCTGTTCACACAGTGGCCAACCAGGTGCCTCTAGGAAGCCCACAAAGATGACTGCAGCAGCATTATCCTGCCTGTGTTCCAAAGCACCAAATATAATAAGCATGTTCCTCTGATCCTGGAGAGAATAGGTATGCATCATGACTAGTATCCATTTTTATTAGTAGCCATAAATAGGCCTCTCCTCCATGAACATGTCCACTCCCCTCTTAAAGCCTTCCAAGTTGGCAGCCATCACTACCTCCTGGGGCAGGGAGTTCCACAATTCAACTATGCATTGTGTGATGAAATACTTCTTTTTATCTATTTTGAATCTCTCACCCTCCAGCTTCTCACCTCTCAACGTCTCTTGCCTTGAAAACTTTATGGGGTCGCCATAAGTCAGCTGCAACTTGACCGGGGGTGGGAGGATTCCTCCGTGGGCTTTGATTGTTAGGAAGTGGCTCTACCGAAGCACCCATCACGGCTGGAAGGGGCTGTGCCCCCTCAGTGACTGAAGGAATAGAATAGGTGTGTGTCTGTGTGAAAGAATGTCTTCAGGATCACACTGTGAAAGTTGTATATCCTGTGCTTATTGAAGGACTCAAGGTAGCTTGCAGAGTCACATCCAATGCAAATTAATAAAACAGAACTCAAAACAAGATCAGAACCAAGGACACCGCAGAAAGATCTAGTAATCAACCATCTGATGTCTTTAACAAAAGCTCATCCTACAGTGCCACCCTAAGGACACTTTCCTGGGAACAAGTCCTTATTAAATTGGTTTGACTAGGATTCCAAGCAGACCTGCCTAGGATGGCGCTATAAAGAGCACTGCAATGTGGGATTTATTGAAGGGCCACAGAATACTGTTGCCAACCTCCAGGTGGTGGCTGGAGATTTCCTGCTACTACGACTAATCTCCAGACAACAGAGATCAGTTCCCCTGGAGAAAATGGCCGCTTTGGCAATTGGACTCTGTGGCATTGAAGTCCCTCCCTTCTCCAAACCCCACCCTCCTCAGGCTCCACCCCCAAAATCTCCAGGTATTTCCCACCCGGATCTGACAACCCTAGCCACAGAGACTATGATCCCCTGTCTTATTCTGGAAGGCCATTCCAGAGGCATGGGGCCACTACTGAGAAGACCTATGGCCAGGCTGAAGCAGTTCTCGTCAGTCTACATTAGTGGTTCCCAAACGCTTTGGCTCACCATCCCCTTGGTTCCACAAACTCAACCCCAGCGCCCCCTACCCTATCCTATAAACAGCATTATTCAAAATAGAGGTTTGCATGACTAACTAAAGAAGATAATAACGATAAAATTTCAAAACAATCACAATTAATTGCACATCTATTCAAAATCAAATTAAAACTTTTTAGTTGAAATTTATTCAACAAAACTGATGAAGTTGATCCAGTGGTACCAGCTCTTCAAAGTCTGGAGAAAAATTCTGATAGTTTCCACCAAATTTGCCAGCATCCTGCCATAGCTTGATCTATTGTAAATTAGTGAACAACACAATTGAAGGGGCCCACCTCTAGCGCCCCCCTGCTGCCCCCTTGCCTCTTAGTGCCCCCCTAGGAAATCCCACTGCCCCCCAGGGGGTGGTACTGTCCACTTTGGGAACCACTGGTCTACATGACGGTATCTTTAGCAGGAGCTGTTGAGAAGAGTACGGTGGGGGGAAACATGGCAGACGCTGTTCTTTTAGGCGTCCTAGTGACTTCTGGGAGTTAAAGGTTAATTCTTTGTAGGCTCTGCCTTCACCTTTGTAAAGGTTGTGTTTTCTTCAAGAATAAACCATTTTGCTTAAATAGTTTGACTATTTCCAGGCGGAGTAGGTCTGGATTACCACGTTAAAACTAAACATGCCCAAGCTCGAAGCAAAGCATGGTGTTTCGGTACACACTGCAGGAACACAGTGGTCTCTGATGTGGGCAGGGGTGCAGAAGCGGGGATGGATTTCTGGGGAAGGTAAAGAAGAGCAGAGCTGGTGACAAAGCCTGATCTACCCAGAGGGGATGCTCATTTAAATGGGCTAGCTGTGGCTAGGGGAGATACCCCACTATCTTGGGAGCTTTACATTGGCTGGGAAAATACCAGTCAATGATGAAGCAAGACTCTTGCTGTCTGCTCAAATGAAGTGGGGAAAGGGTCTTTGAGAGAGTTGTTGCTAGACCAGGGCTGTGCTTCCTGAAGTTCCGGGTGGAGTAGGGTTGCCAGCACTCAGCTTGACATCTCCAGGAAGCATTTGGGGGGCAAGGCCTGGAGAGCAACAACAATATCACCGCATTGTGCAACGCTCTAGGAATCCCTCCGATCTCTATGACTTTTCCCACCAAGACTGGGGCTATTCCAAGAGTGTCATACAATGTGGTGATGTCACTTCAGGGTGAAAACCCTGAAGTGACATTGCAACATCTCCCCCTCCACACACACACATTTTTTCTTCCTGCTGCTACATCAAACCAACTCAGGGGATGGAGAAGCAGGAGCAGGACTTTGCCCACCATAACAGGCAACCTGGAAAGCCTAGGGTGGAGGCTAGACTTGGGCAAAGCATCTCAGGCTGCCAGAGCTGCTAGTCCCAAAACAATACCAGTCCAATATCCTGAAATGCACACAATAGCTCCCCATCCAGAAATCTTATGGTGGCAGCCCAAATGAAATTACTTTCAGTCCAAGTCTCCATTACTTTACTTTCTTTACTCTCCTTAAAGACAGTGTGGTGCAGTGGTGAAGAGTGGTGGTTTGGAGCGGTGGACTCTGATTTGGAGAACCGGCTTTGATTCCCCACTCCTCCACATGAGCGGTGGAGGCTAATCTGGTGAACCAGGTTGGTTTCCCCACTCCTCCACATGAAGCCAGCTGGGTGACCTTGGGCTAGTCACATTCTTTCAGCCCCACCTATCTCACAGGGTGTCTGTTGTGGGGAGGGGGAGGGAAGGTGATTGTAAGCTGGTTTGATTCTGCCTTAAGTGGTAGAGAAAGTCGGCATATAAAAACCAACTCTTCTTCTTCCTTAACACTAGGGCCAACCAACTTCCCAACCAAAGTAGCTGCTGGAGACTTTCATTCCAGGCATTTGGGGTAGCTAATGGCTCATTTGCCTCTTATGAGGCTGCCCCCAGACAAGGGACAGATCCTCTGTATACAATAAACCCGCATGGCTGGAACATTGCTATTGTCGTAGTGGTATCCAGTGGGAACATTTCAATCTTTTTTTTAATTATTCATCCACAGAAACTACAAATATGATGTTGCTGATTGTTTTGTTATACATTTCTATAGCCCTTTTCAGGCTCCAAAGTGCTTTTGAGTTCTCATCTCATTTAACCCTGGGAGAATAACAAGATAGGTGTAGCTGAGTCTTATGCAAGGCCAAACAGAGCATTTCTCCATTGCCATCTGCACCTGAAGAAACTGGATTGCCTACATCCCTACCTGTGATGCGCCAAATTTTTCTCTCTCATTTACAATGCGCATGCAGAATATGTATTACTCATAGTGTAACAGGGTAGCTACCTTGAGTAGCTGCACATTGGGAAGTTCCTGGTTCAGATCTTCCTTCTGCTATGAATTCGTTTAGCTTTAGAGCAACCCAGAATGCCTCAGCCCTGCATTTGCCAGCCTGTTGTAAGGTATACTGAGATAATATATGTGAAGAAGATGATGATGAAGAAGAAGAGTTGGTTTTTATATGCTGACTTTCTCTCTACCACTTAAGGAAGAATCAAACCGGCTTACAATCATCCTCCCCTCTCCACAACCAACACCCTGTGAGGTAGGTGGGGCTGAGAGAGCTCTAAGAGAGCTGAGACTAGCCCAAGGTCACACAGCTGGCTTCATGTGGAGGAGTGGGGAAACAAATCTAGTTCACCAAATTAGCCTCCTCCGCTCATCTGGAGGAGTGGGGAATCAAATCCAGTTCTCCAGATCAGAGTCCACCGCTCCAAACCACCGCTGTTAAATACTCCACGCTGGCTACATTACCCTGGCTGAATGGTTTTGAACACTTTGAAGTGTCCGATAAATATAAAATATTGTTAATAAGTGGAAGTAAATTCAGTTTAGGATCACTGCAGCATTTATTGTTGCTTCCTGTAGATCAGGGGTGTCAAACATAAGGCCCGTTGGCTGGATCCGGCCCCTTGAGAGCTCTTATCCAGCCCACGAGCCAGCCAAGGCAGCCCACCCCCCACTCTCGATCTGGGCTGGCAAGGCATGGCTCAGTCCGACCAAGTGACATTTATGTCATATTCGGCCCTCGTAACAATTGAGTTCGACACCCCTGCGTAGATGATATGTTCCTTTTTGCTCTTTACTGCCACCAGTACTGCAGGCCAGAGGGTGGTACTACAGCTAGTCATTCCAAAGTTTCAGGTGACACAAAAGGGCAAGGAGAGCTCCTTCCACTCAGAAGTTTGTCTCCACCTGAGATTCCAATCTGGAGCACATTTTCGGAGGGGTGGGAGTTCCCATATAATGTTGTGCTATAGTTGCCCTGTTTCCAGATCTTCTGGAGATCCAGCGTGGTGTAGTGGTTAAGAGTGGTGGTTTGGAGCAGTAGAGTCTGATCTGGAGAACCGGGTTTGATTCCCCACTCCTCCACATGAGCAGCGGAGGCTAATCTGATGAACTGGATTTGTTTTCCTCACTCCTACACATGAAGCCAGCTGGGTGACCTTGGGCTAGTCACACTCTCTCAGCCCCACCTACCTCATAAGAACATAAGAAAGGCCCTGCTGGATCAGACCAAGGCCCATCAAGTCCAGCAGTCTGTTCACACAGTGGCCAACCAGGTGCCTCTAGGAAGCCACAAACAAGATGACTGCAGCAGCACCATTCTGCCTGTGTTTCACCGCACCCGGTGACTGTTGTGGGGAGGGGAAGGGAAAGTGATTGTAAGCCAGTTTGATTCTTCCTTAAGTGGTAGAGAAAGTCGGCATATAAAAACCAACTCCTCCTCCTCCTCCTCCTCTTCTTCTTCTTCCTCAATAAACTCTTTATTGTAAAAGAAAGAATGAAAGAAAAACATGATCCATGCATGTTTACACACCATGTGGAAGGAACGCACACATTTTCCTGCCCTGCAAAGGTACTACCCAGATTGGCACCATTTTCCCTTGGTCAGCCTCTTGTGGGCACCATTTTTCCCTGCTGTGCCACCAGAGGGCTTTTGGAGGTCTTCTGTTTTTAAAATCTATATGTAGCTATAGCACTATAATGATCTTTTGCCAGTTATCTGTTCCCAATTTTTAACAACCACCGTAGCATGTGCGTGAAGAAAAGAACACCAAAAAAAGGGGATGGGACACAATCATACTCTGAGAGTGAGTGTAGAGTCTCTGCACAGCTTTTGTGGAAAAGAAACGTTGGGGGAAAGATGGAGGAACATCTGCGGAAAACTCCCCATGAGGAAGCTCCATTTCCAACCTGCAGGCGCTTTGCGTTCACAGTGGCGATGGAAGCAGCATGGAGAATCCTCGCCTTGTGGGACCGGCTGAGGTTTCCACCTCCCGTCGTAAAGAAAGCTTTGTGCCTTGGTCTGATCCTTCAGTGTGGGTCTCTTGTTGCACGACTCAAAACCATCCCTTTCACAGAGCTCCTGAACTCTTGCATGCGAGCTGAAATAGTGAGGCATCAAGATTTTAAGAACATAAGGAAGGCCATGCTGGATCAGACCAAGGCCCATCAAGTCCAGCTGTCTGTTCACACAGTGGCCCAACCAGGTGCCTCTAGGAAGCCCACAGACAAGACGACTGTAGCAGCATTATCCTGCCTGTGTTCCACAGCACCTAAGATAATAGGCATGCTCATCTGATCCTGGAGAGAATAGGTGTGCATCATGACTTGTATACATTTTGACTAGTAGCCATGAATACCCCTCTCCTCCATGAACATGTCCACTCCCCTCTTAAAGCCTTCCAAGTTGGCAGCCATCACCACCTCCTGGGGCAGGGAGTTCCACAATTTAACTATGCATTGTGTGAAGAAATACTTCTTTTTATCTGATTAGAATCTCTCACCCTCCAGATTCAGCAGATGACCCCGCATTCTAATATTATGAGAGAGAAAAGCTTCTCCCTGTCCACTCTCCCCATACCATGCATAATGTTATAGACCTCTATCATGTCTCCCCTTAACCGCCTTCTTCTCAAACTATTTTGCAATCCTGAAGCCTAGCTCACTTATTCTTTACATGGAAGTCCAGCAGCTGCTCCGTGCTTAACGTATTCTTTGCTTGTAATGTTCACTTTTAACTTCCCAGCAGCGTGCGGTTCCCCCCCTCCCTTGTCCTTTACAAGAAATGCAAAAACTGTACACTGGCCACACGAGAGCTGTTTGTGTGACCTGCTGGTGCCCAGATGACAGCACAGAACATTGTTGACCTGCTTGCCCTGAGGAGTCCTGGAAAAATCAGCATCGCACAGGAAAGCTTGGTGAGGCAGCTCCGTCTTCTCCGACTGCATACAGGGAATGCACAATGAACACAGTTGGGATCAGCAAGGCCTTTGTGAATAATTAAGCTTAGATTTGCAGCTCTGCCTTTAAAAGATGAGTGTTGGATGTAAATGCTAAAGACAGGAGCCAGTTCTCCACCAAGCTGTCAATTTAGGTCTCATTCATTTTTTAAAAAGGCGGATTATGTTCTTTGCCGCACAGCTTCTGAGTCTTCCTGTTTTGCCACCCAGCTGGACAAATCTCAGGGCCACATCTGGCAGGGTGGCAGTTCTGTGTAACGTGAATGACCCTGCTCCTGGAGAAAGAGAGGGATGATGCTGTACAGCAGGGGTCCCAGAACTTCTTGAGCTTGGGTGTACCTTTGGCATTTTGAAACAGTGTGGTGGGCACAGCCACAAAATGGCTCCCACAGGAGGCGAAGCTGGCCACACAATGGCTGCCTCCGCTTACTTTCAGTCACACAGGGAAGATCTTTGCGTTGTGAGGGCAGCTGCTGCCCAAGTAGGGTTGCTTAGGCTGCTTCTGCACATCATTGGAAAGCACGCTTGTTGTTGTGTGACAAGAATAGTCTGAGACTGGCTTAGCTTGTGCACACAGGAGAATTCACTCGTGACTGGTTGCTACTGCACAACAGTAGTGCAACATCCACTCATGTAGCTGCAGGATCAGGGGTCCCCAAAGTGGTGGGTGCCATAGACCCCAGGGGTGTCATAGAGCCCACCGACAGTTTTCCTGGCAACCACCAAGTTTTGTAGAAAGTGGGTGGGGAGAGGTGGGGCTTGCCTTTTTGGCTTGTGGCAGCAGTTGAAGCTTTTCATCACATAGATGATGAAGAAGGAGGAGTTGGTTTTTATATGCCAACTTTCTCTACCACTTAAGGGAGACTCAAACCGGCTTACAATCACCTTCCCTCCCCGCAACAGACACCCTGTGAGGTAGGTGGGGCTGAGAGAGCTGTGACTTGCCCAAGGTCACCTAGCTGGCTTAATGTGTAGGAGTGGGGAAACAAATCCAGTTCACCAGATTTGCCTCCGCCGCTCATGTGGAGGAGTGGCGAATCAAACCTGGTTCTCCAGATCAGAGTCCACCTCTCCAAACCACCGCTCTTAACCACTACACCACGCTGGCTCTTTGTAAAACAATAGCCCTTTTCAGACGTTACATCCACAGGAACCAGCGGCCTGGCTACTGTGCATACCGGGAGTGCACACCACCCTGAATGCTACTAATATGCACAGTCAAAAGAGGGTGATGCATGTATTTTATATGCTCACAGAGCTTCGGCATGCAAACCGGAGCTCTGGAAAATCCGGTGGTTGGTTTGTGCATGCCAAAGCTGTGCACATCATCTCCAGCTGATACCTGCACATTAACACAGTTAAGGGCATAGCTCAATAGCCCATCCTAGCCCTCTCTCATCAGAGCTTGGAAGCTAAGCAGAGTTGCCCACAATCAGAAGAAGATTATGATTTTATATGCCAATTTTCTCTACCTTTTAAGGAGAATCCAACTGGCTCACAATCCCCTTCCCTTCCTCTCCCCACAACAGACAACTTGTAAGGTTGGTGGGGCTGAGAGAGTTCAGAGAGAACTGCGACTAGCCCAAGGTCAGCCAGCTGGCTTCATGTGGCGGAGTGGGGAAACCAACCCGGTTCACCAGATTAGAGTCCGCCGCTCATGTGGAGGAGTGGGGAATCAAACCCAGTTCTCCAGATTAGAATCCACCGCTCATAATCACTACACCACACGGGCTCAGTTCTTGGATGGGAGACCACCAAGGAACACTGGGGTTACTATGCCGAGGCAGGCAATGGAAAACCATTTCTGCTTGTCTCTTGCCTTGAAAACCCCATGGTCTGGGGTCACCATGAGTCAACTTGACGGCGCAGAGTTATTACTATTAAAGGCATAGCTGTAGAGGTTGGTTTAAAAATTGACAATCCTAAGTACATCCGGTTCATGTGGGGAGCTGGAACGGTAGGAATATGAAACCCCAGTCAGCCACCTAGTCTTCTCATATGTTTTCGCCGGCCTTGGCCTAAAATATTTTGTGGAAAAGAGAATTCTGCTGAAATCTTTCTTTTAAGTACAAAAAAACACCTCTATACTAACTACTACAGACAGAAATTCGGTATAAGCGGTCACACAATTAACTGATGGTATTAATGTGTGCTTTATAAATAGTAGCCCTATGATTCCATCAAATATTACACAACAAACTCCAATAGGAGTCTTATTCACCATACAATATTCACAATATTCATTTCTACATAGTCCTTAAATTAAACTTGCTATGGAGCCGTGTAGTTGTCAGCTGTAGAAATCCATTTTTTGGCACTGTAACAAACAGTATAAATCAGTGGTTCCCAAACTTTTTGGGTCACCACCCCCTTGGTCGCACCAACTCAACCCCAGCACCCCCTACCCTATCCAACAACACAGTTGAAGGGGCCCACCTCTAGTGCCCCCTGCTGCCCCCTTGCCTCTTAGTGCCCCCCTAGGTAATCCCACCTCCCCCCCCCCAGGGGGTGATACTGCCCACTTTGGGAACCACTGGTATAAATCATCAGACCCCTGTTCTTTTTTGCATCTCCCCACCCTTTTCTCACCTTGCAGAATTCTCTCATATTGGCGGCATCCTTTGGCCACAGAGGGAACATCTGTTTCTCATTTTTATTTTTATTTTTTACCAACACAGTCTGTAAGCAAGGCTGAATACCAAACACAGAGCCTGAAAAAAATGGACGCTGAAGGCATCTTCAGCAGTTTCCAGATTTCCCCCCCCCCCTCTGCATACTGCAACAGTTGCTAACATCGGCACATTAAGTCTTTTGTGGCATGACAGACACCTGTTTTGAAATAGGAATGTGGAAGATTCATGCTGTGCTGCTTGTTAAAGAGCGTCCGGGCTGAACTCTTTTTGGAAGCCAGGCTTCTGGAGCTGGAATCTCTGCCGGCCGGCCCCAAAATTGTGGAGGCCAGCCGCGATGAGTCAAGGCCAATTTTGCACTATTGAATTATTGTGCAGAATGTGTGGGTTGAGTAGACAGATCTGCACTAAGCCAAGTGTGTGCCAAAGAACTGGGTGTGAGATTTGTTTCGTAAGTAGCAGGAAATTCAGGGCAAGGCAGCCACCAAATGATATTTAAAATCAAAGTAGGACTGCCAACTTCTCAACTGGCTTCCGTTGCTATGTTTTTAGCAGCAGGTATGATCCGCTAGGGATTAGTCAGCAAATGTTTTTTCCTGCAGTGTCAGAATAAATATTACCATTTTCTAATGGTTGTTGATTGGGCAGCTGTTCAAGACATGCACTCCCAGGTTCAATGTCCTTCCCTCCCTACCACTTTTGTGTTCTCCCACCTCCCTCCCACAGACCAAAAACATCCCAGCATTAATCTCACACATATGACTGAGTAATGAAGAGGCAACAGAGTAGGGTTATCAACTCCAGCTTGGGAAAGTCCTGGGGATTTGGGGAGGGCAGTGCCTGATAAAGCGGGTATGTGATGTCACTCTAGGACTTCCGTTTCTTCCGGACTCTATAGTGTGTCATAGATTCCATCCTCTGAAGCTGCTCCAGGAAAATGATTTCTCTGTACTCTGGGGATACTGTAATTCCAGGAGAACTCCAGGTTACCCTACACTAGAGTCATGTTCCTTCTGGAAGGCCCCCAAAGCAGTAAGCAATTCAGGGTTTGCCAGTTAACATTTATTGCTGTTCCACTGAGTCACCTCTCAAGAGGTCTGTAGGTATTCAAGGATGGAAGACACCACTTTGCCTCTCCCCTCTTCATTGCTTTGACTTGATTCAGGTGTATGCCCTGCATTTCAGGCAGTTTGCCACTAAGGCCATCTGTATATGATTGGGTTGTCAGGCCATGGACCAGAGATTTCTGTTCTGTTGCAGCTAAGATACCATAAGCATAGTTCATCCATTCATAGTTCAGCAATGGTTCTGCAGCCTACCGGTCTGCCATGCGACAAAACGTATAGTGGTTATGGAGAATGGATGGTAGGTAATATACCAGGGAAGATGCATAATCATTTTTATCAGCTGCAAAGTTTTCCAAGGGACATATATGAGCCAGGACAAAAGAGCATGTTGTTCCCAGATTAACTCACAGGTTGCTAGGCTAGAGAAAGCATCTTTAACTATGCACCTGCAGCACACAAAGCTGCCTTGTCCCAAATCAGAGCAAGGTCAATACTGTCTACTCCAAACAGCAGCATCTCTCCAGGGTCTCGGGCAGAGGTGGTTCATATCACCTCCCACCTGATCGCTTTACCTGGAGATGCTGAAGATTAAACCTGGGACTTTCTGAACACAAGGCAGGCACTTTACCACTGACCCACAGCCGCTCCAGGAAAATGTGTTGTTGCCACCCCAATTTCTTCCTGGATCTTATCACACTATGAGGCAAAAATGAAACCCACTTGCTTAAGCAGATGAGGGGGTGGGGAGTGAAAGGACGTTCGAAGGAAGGGTGTGAAAAATGCAGCAGTGCTAAATTATTGTATTGATAGAGGGATCTCTGACAACCCTAATAAGATCTAATAACAATTATTGATTGAAAAAACCCCAAATCCCTCTGGTGGTGGTGGGGAGAATGCAAATGGCTGAAACAAGGATTGTTGTTGATGTGGGCAGGACCTACAGTTGCCAGCTGTCTGCTTGCAACCCCCAGGACACTTTGCGGGACAGGGCATGGAGATGTCTCAGTCCATGACACTACAACATACCAGGAAGTGTCATCATGATGTTGTGGTGATGCTCTAGGACTAGGGTTGCCAACCTCCAGGTAGTGGCTGGAAATCTCCTGCTATTACAACTGATCTCCAGGTGATAGAGATCAGTTCACCTGGAGAAAATGGCTGCTTTGGAAGGTGGACTGTATGGCAGTATACCCCAGTAGAGTTCTTCTCCTCCCCAAACCCCGCTGCCCTCAGGCTCCACCCCCAAAATCTCCAGGTACTGCTCAACCCAGAGGTGGCAATCCTATCTAGGACATTCCCACCCACACAGCTTGCTGACATACTGGAAACTACATACTGGAAAGAACACATTGCAGACAGGAAAAGCCTGGAAGTCAATGATTAGAGGATGGCATTGTATGGATGCTCCAAAAAAACCCAATGCTGTATTTTGGAAAGTGTGTGTGTGTGTGTGTGTGTGTGTGTGTGTGTGTGTGAGAGAGAGAGAGAGAGAGAGAGAGAGAGAGAGAGAGAGAGATTTACTTACCAATGTTTTAACTCTTCCGTGCCTCCAGGGGGCAGGAAGGGGTAAGAAAATTCACAGAGTGATTCTAAGCAGCCCAAAGCTGATGATCCACCCACTACATCCAACCAGTTTCTCACAAGGCAAGGGATATTTCTCCCCTCCCCTTGCCGTAATAAATCAGACAGCTAATGTCTGCTGAATAGAGGGCTTGGTCCTTCAGCCCTCAGGCCTGTAATAGTGATGACCTTTGTCTGCGTTGCTGAGCGGTGTGGCATAATTTCTCCCTTGCCGGCTATCCATCAATAACCCTTACATTCCCCTACAACACCAAAGAGAAATAGCCACAAGCCCACAGAGTGGTTAGAAGTAATGCGTAAAGACCGTACTTATAAGCCATGGCTATGAATGTTAACTGTGGGTAGACTACTGCATGTGACTGTGGTCTGTTGTGCATAGGGTTGCCAGCTCCGGATTGGGAACTACCTGGAGATTTTGGGGGTGGAACCTGAAGAGGGCAGAGTTTGGGGATGGGAGGGACTTCAGTGTGGTATAATACCATAAAGTCCACCTTCCAAAGCGGCCATTTTCTCCAGGTGAACTGATCTCTGTTGCCTGGAGATCAGTTGTAATAGCGGGAGATCTCCAGCCATCTCCTGGAGGCTGGCAACCCTAGTTGTGGAGGAGAAATATAAATAGAAGCATACACAAGGAGGAGGTGTGAGTTTAATGTTTGATTTGCCCTATTCATGGGATTGGTGAGGTGTAGGGTTCTCAACCTCCGGGTACCAGCTGGAGATCTCCTGCTATTACAACTGATCTCCAGGCGACGGAGATCAGTTCCCCTGGAGAAAATGACCGCATTGACAACTGGACTCTATGGCATTGAAGTCCCTCCCCTCTCCAAACCTCACCCTCCTCAGCCTCCACCCCCGAAATCTCCAGGTATTTCCCAACCTGGAGTTGGCAACCCCAGTGATATGGTTAAAGTGTGGGACTAGGATCTGGGAGACCCAGGTTCAGATCCCTGCTCTGTCATGAAGCTTGCTGGGCAACCCTGGGCTAGTTACATTCTCTCAGCCTAACCTACTTCACAAGTAAATACATAGAGTGGTCCTGGAATAGCCTTGGGGACTTGTTCCTGCTCCCACTGGCTTCAGGGTGTGGAGATGGAATACGGTTGCCAGCTCTGGGTTGGGAAATACCTGGAGATTTTGGGAGCAGAGCCTCAGGAGGGCGGGGTTTGGGGAGGGGAGGGACTTCAATGCCATAGAGTCCAATTGCCAAAGCAGCATTTCTCCAGGGGAACTGATCTCTATCAGCTGGAGATCAGTTGTAATAGCGCGAGATCTCCAGCTAGTACTTGGAGGTTGGCAACCCTAAGATGGAGCCAGGGAATCAAATTGCCCCCTCCTGAAGCTGATGGGGCTGTGGGAGTGGGGTAAAGTTGCCATCTCTGGGTTGGGAAATTTCTGGAGATTTAGGGGTTGAACGCCTGGTGAGGGTGGCGTTTATGAATGGCAGGGCCCTTAGCGGAGTATAATACCATAGAGTCCGCCCTCCGAAGCAGCCATTTCCTCCAGGGGAACTGATTTCAGTTGTCTGGAGATCAGTTGTAGTTCTGGGAGATCTCCAGGCACTACCTGGAGGTTGGCAATCCTAAGGCTGAGGGTACAGGGTTAACTGGTTTTTAACTGGGCTCCGTAGCTATGCTTTTAACATAGACTTGCAGTGTAATTCTAAGTAGAGTTGTCCCTTTCTGAGTGCACTGAAGTCTGCTAAGGATTGCACTGTTAATGTGCAGACATTAGTAAGTGATAATTATTTTCTTGCTTTGAAAAGCTTTACCTGCTGATTTCAGCGCATAAAATGTCCACTAAGGGTACAAGAGAAGGCCAGGCTATTTCACTAGTCAGTTGACAACCACAGGAGGGAGCAATATATCATGGGGCTGAACCAGACAGGATGTATGAAAAACATTTATTTTCTTTTAAATAACTGGGATGTGGGCCCCTAATTTAGATCAGGAATGTGGCTTGGTTGAGGGTCTTCCCGCTGCCATGTCCTCTGTCCGAAATGACCCCTGGTCTCAGACCAGTTCTCAGCATTCTGTTCACAACTTACAGAATAATGCATACCTGACGTTTCTTTGTATTTACATTGAGTAAAGTTGTGTTCACAAGCTACAGTGAGTACATGTACAATTTGTGTACTGTGTATACTTGATTTTGCTTTATTAGTATCTATATACTAATAGGATCTGTATACTAATACGAAGTCAGCCAAATCTACTTAAATCCAGTGACTGGAGCTGTGAATGGGCAAGGCAGACTTTTCTACAAATCTGAACAATGCTCCAGGTTTGCAGAAAAATCTAAAATTTTTAAAAAATACATTGGGGGTTTAAAAAACCCCGAATTATAAAAGGAACGCCTGTAGCTTTGTTGCAGTAAAACGGGTTCGCAGGGGAGAGGGAGACCCAAGATCGTTATCAAGAAAACAGCTTATTTGCAGCTGCTGACTCAGAGGCCCTAATGGGCAGAAATCTCTGCGTCCCGATTATACTGGGGAAGAGATATTTATCCAAATTCAAGTTAGAACGATACATCAACAAGTTATGCATCTCTGATTGTATTACAGACAGAAAGGCGACTCAGGACAGTTGCAGTTTCATCCAGTTTCTCCTATCATTGTTTATCGTTCACTCTGACACTCCATGACTCTTACTTAGCCCAGTTACCCAGTGCACAGAGCAAGCTTGTAGCTAGGCAGAAATTCCTTCCCTGGCAGTCTGGAAGCCAATTATTACTGGGAGATCTCTGGGGTACTGTCACAGCTTTAACAAATGGATTTCCTCAGTGGCCGTTACTGTCAGGATCAGGCGTCTGTCCCTAGCATCCCATAACCAAACTCATCCAGGCAAGTAGCTCTGAAGCAGTAATACTTTATTAGGAGCAAAAAGACAGATTTAAGAACTGACTGCCTAAACACAGGTAAGGCCAGTAATGGTGAATACAGGCAGGTTACATGCTTAAGACACTACGGACTGGAAAAGTAAACATTGCTAGGCAACCCCGAGATAAGCAGTTCCCAGGAAGGCAGACTAAACATTATCACAGCTGCAGAAAACAGGATGAGCGAAACTGTACACAGACGTTCAGAGGCATGAGAACCAAGGACTTGACGTGTGGCCAGAACCTGGCCTAACTCATGTCAAGAGCCTTTGCTCCAGCTAAAAGGCAAAGGCAACCACAGCATTCCAAGGCTTGGTTTCTGTGAGTAAAAGGCAGGGGGAGGGGATAGGGTCTTTTCCAGGGCTGTTTTGGCCTTTGAGGAAAGACTTATCAGGACCAGGTATGACAGCAACCACTGGGTGACTTGATACCACCCGACTGCGTGACTCACTTAGGCCTGGCTGCTTGTTCTCTTCAACATCAACCACCCTATAAAAGCCAATGTAGTGTAGCAGTTAGAGCTTCAGAGTAAGTATGGAAGACCCAAATTCAAATCTCCATCTTGCTGTGGAAGCTCACTAGGTGGTTTGGGGCCAGTCACATACTTTCAGCCTAACCTACCTCACAGGGTGGTTGTGAGGAGAAAAAAGGAAGAGAGGAGAATAATGTAAGCTGCTTTGGTCCCCCTTGTGGAGAAAGCAGGTGTATAAATGAAGTAAATAATAAATATAGCTGAAGATGGGAGACAGATAAAAGGTAGGTTGAGGAATGGCTGAGAAGGTGAGAATGAGGCAGGGAAAGGGGAGATGATATGGGGACTGACAAGAGGAGGGAAAAAGTAAATGGTTTGGGGAGGGGAGAGTGAAGTGCCCTCCCAGAAATCCTTAAGGGTTCACTACCATGCAAGTGGGCCTGACCCACTGGCCAGCACCCCACAACTGGCCATAGTTCTCCTACATAGAGGCTGCAGGGGAGTAGGAAACCTGAATACAAATGGAGGCTGGGTGTTGTGTGGGAATGGAAGAAGGAAACAGGAAAAGGCTATGGGGTCTTTCAGGAAAGGGAAAGAGGAAATAGTGGGGGAGAAATGATATGCCTCCGGCAAGTCCTTGCAGGTTCCCACTTGCACATTCAACAATTCTCATGTTACATTCAACATATGTACAGTTGAACTTGTGATGGAAACCCCACAGTTATCCAGGTACTGGTCCCTGGTTTCATTTGTAAAGCAAACATGTGTTGGCTCTTTCACAAGCCCTGTTCACAAGTTACAGTGTACACACGTACAATCCATGCATAGTTAATTGCTTTTTATATGCACATTGAGCGATTCTCATATGGCATTCAACGCACATAAAGCTGAACATATCGACAAACCCCACACTTACCCAGGTTTCGTTTGTAAAGTAAACACACGTTCTGTCTTTCTTCTCTTTCCTGTGGTTCCCTGTAACGTGTGAACAGGGCTAGAGATAATGGGCATTCGCTTTATAAAAGAAGAAGAAGAGTTGGTTTTTACATGCCGACTTACTCTACCATTTAAGGGAGACTCAAACCGGCTTACAATCTCCTTCCCGTCCCCACAACAGACACCCTGTGAGGTAGGTGGGGCTGAAAGAGCTCTAACAGAGCTGTAACTTGCCCAAGGTCACCCAGCTGGCTTCGTGTGTAGGAGTGGGGAAACAAATCCAGTTCACCAGGTTAGCCTCCGCCACTCATGTGGAGGAGTGGGGAATCAAACCCGTTCTCCAGATCAGAGTCCACTGCTCCAAACCACAGCTCTTAACCACCTTACCATGCTGGTGTGCACATACAAATAAAAATCAAGGGTACAGTGTACACAGATTGTACATGAGTTCACTGTAACTTGTGAGCTGGGTTCCCGTTTGCCCAGGTGCTGGTCCCCAATTTCATCTGTAAAGAGATTATGCATTTACTTTTTCTTACAAACACATATGTGCATGTATATGCAGGAAGTATGTGAATTCATTGTAATATGTGAGCAGTGCTTTTGACCTTCTTGGTATGTAATCCTAAACAGAGTGGATGTAGAAGGGTGAAACTGTGTTTAGGATTGCAGTGTGTTACAAAGGCCCTGCATACACAACAAGTGTCTGACTATGTCTAATGTCTCCGTCTGCAAGCAGATTGGATCTTGTGAACGGAGACCATCTGTGCATATCATGTCTGGCAGGGAAAGGGGAGAGGATATGGGGAAAGGGACTCTGATCTGGAGAACCGAGTTCGATTTCCCACTCCTCCACATGAGCGGCAGATTCTAATCTGGAGAACTGGGTTGGTTTCCCCACTCCTACACATGAAGCCTGCTGGGTGACCTTGGGCTAGTCACAGTTCTCTCAGAACTCTCTCAGCCCCACCTACATCACAAGGTGTCAGTTGTGGGGACAGGAAGGGAAGACAACTGTAAGCTGGTTTGAGACTCCTTAAAGGTAGAGAAAATCGAGGTATAAAAACCAATGCTTCTTCTTCTTATCTGCCCCCCTGAGTTTCACAGGATATTTTAGTTATGAAAATATTTGCAGCCCACTGTTCAAGCAAAGGAATGATCTAACACACATACAGAATGTGCATCATCTCTGTTCAGAAATCCTGGTGAACATTTGGAGGTGGTGAGAAGTTGGCATTTTGATATGTGTGGAGGGTGAAAGAGATATCAGGCGTTTCCTGTTAAACACACATGTATACATATCCTCACATACCATCTAGTCAGCTAAAAGCCGGAAGTAGGTATGACTCAGACCTGCAGCTTCATTTCTAACCTCAGATGGTACCTTTTCTAACCAAGCCTTGTGGAAACCATGAGGAACCTCAGACTGACAGAGGACTTTCCTGTAATTCAGGGTTCCGTGAAGGCCCAGCCTTCCATTCATGTTTTTTCCTACAGCGGAGAAGGAAGGATGTGCTGCATTAGAAGAAGAAGAGTTGGTTTTTGTATGCCGACTTTCTGTACCACTTAAGGAAGAATCAAACTGGCTTACAATCACCTTCCCTTCCCCTCCCGACAACAGACCCCCTGTGAGGTAGGTGGGGTTGAGAGAGCTCGAAGAGAACTGTGACTAGCCCAAGGTCACCCCGAGGGCTTCATGTGTAGGAGTGGGGGAAACATATCCAGTTCACCAGATTAGCGTCCGCCGCTCATGTGGAGGAGTGGGGAATCAAACCCGGTTGTCCAGATAAGAGTCCACCGCTCTTAACCACTTCACCATGCTGGTTCTCCAGACTGGAACAGAACTGAGGAAAATACGACAATTACTGCTGCGGCTCTATAAAACTGCAGTGGGAAGCCAGTCTTGTGCCTCTCATTTGCTAGGAGAGACTCAAAAATCATTGCAGGCAAAATGAGGAGAATGGCGCCATGGACAGAATCCTCATTAAGTCACCCTACTGCACACATAGTGCTGCTTCTAATAACCAAAGGGAGAGACAATCATATCTGCCCCACAGGAAAACCATGAGCTTGCAAGAGGGGAAAGAATAGGAATGAGATTTGTAGGTTGACAACAGTGCTGGGAGTGACTAACCTTACTCTTCCCCCCCCCCCCCCCGCACACTCAAGTAAGACAGAGCCAGTGAAGGACTTCCGGTGGTGCTGCTGGGGAGAGCACTCCATTTCCCCAGGCTGTCCTGGGAGAAATCCAAGTTTGCGTTATTTCTGGGGTACATAGATACCCCAATCCGACCCTTGCAAGTGGGTTGGAAAGCAGGAACTCCCTGCAGCCCGCAAACGCGGTTTGACCTCCTAGGTACTCTGAGGGGGCTTTTTAAGCCCCTCGGAGTCCTGGACGCCGGTCCTGCGAGGGCACTAGGGAAGGACATCGCCAAAACGCAACTTAGGCATCAAGCTCCACCCTCCACCACCTTAATACCAACATAAGGACTACATAAAGAAAAGAACCTCACCTCTTGACACCCAAGTGAGTACAAAAGAACTCTTCGTCTACTTACTGGAAACTTGAACAGACGGGGGGCTGATAAGAATATTCCTGGGACCCCCATTCCTCCTTAATCCGAATTGAAAAAGTTTGATCTGAGTTAGCCATCGGGATTAGCGACAGGAGCCTTATCAATCCGATCAACCTAAACCATAATAAAGAGTCGGAAGGATACCTTTTGATTGACAAGAACTATCACCAATGGGTCCAAGGGAAGGGGAGGGTGATTTTTCTTCTTGATTTTCCGGCGAAGAATATCCTGCCACGTTTGCAGTAAGGGAGCGCCTGGAACGGAAGACCCTCTATAACAACCTATCTATCATCGGAACTAAAATAACAGGAAGTAGTTGTAGGACCGATTACGCGTCGCACTCGAGTTACTTGGAAATCATTCCTGAAGGAACAACCAACGAGAAGAGGCGGTAGAAGGTCCACGGCACTAGCAACTTCCTGTATACTTCCTGATCAGCCCGACCTAGAGCGACCGAAAAAAACTCACTGGTATTTCAAAACTTTAAAACGCAATTCTAGAGCCAATTTCGACTCTTTTCAACCCGAAAAATTATAAGGCTGATGTTTGAATTATTATCTTTTAATTAGAACTTTAAAGGCCCTGTCTGTGGACATGTATTTTACCAGCTTCTTTTGGCTTAATACATAGCCCTGCCCCTATGAAATCAAAGGGAATTTTACAGAATTCAAACATGGAAAAAAAAATACAGGACATGCTTGCTAAACATTCTGAGGCGACAATTAAACAATTAAAACAGATTTCAACACAGATGGCTCAACTGATTTCAATGATGACGACTCTTGACCAATCATCACAGGTAGGCAATCAGAAGTTGGATCTGGTTATAGAAGACATAAAAGTCTTGAAAATTCAAACGATGACCACAAATACAGACATACAAGCAATGGACTCTTCTGCCCAAAAAGTCATGGAAGAATACAAGGATACAAAGAAGAAGACAGAAGTTCAAGAAAGCAACCAGCCGGCGATAAAGAGATCAGACATACAAGAAATAGACTTTTCATTTAAAAAAGTCATGGAACGACGTGTGGATATAAGGAAGAAGAGAGCAGGTCAAGGAATACAGATTGAAGCCACGATGGAGATGAAGCCCAGAAAGAGTTATTTTTGGATACGTATCCTGTCTGAGGAAATGAGAGAGAACAAAGAAATCCTGTTCCCATACCTGACTGGCCTATTTCAGTTACAGAAGGAAGTATTAGACCATGGTTAAAGGATTGACTTAAACATGATTGCTGGATCCAAAGGCTTTGATAGTGTGGACGGGTGGCATGGCTATTAATGATGTAGTGGAATTAAGATTAAGATATCATTTTGGGAATAAAGGGCTAGAAATTCTTGAGAAAAAAGACTGGATTGTTAAAATGTTTGAAGTGGCAGAAATGGCAAAACTCACAGCTATTCTAAATGAAGAAAATGACGTTCGGTTTCTGGGGGAATGGGGGGCGTGGATGCATTATTGTGAATATGAGTTAAAATTGGGAAGAATGGAAGAATATTTTCTAATCTGATCCAGAGGATTATTTTTGGTTTTTTTTATAATGAATAAGCATAATTATATTTACTAACAGATTATGGTTTTTTTTTATACAGGATATTGATAGTTTATTAAGATTAGATTAACTACGACGAGATGAACTTTTTATTAAGAGGAAGATAGAAGTGAAGGGGAAGTCAAAATTTTCCATTTCTTTTTTTTTTCTTTTTTTTTCTTTATTATATGTTATGGAACTATAACAACTTTAGGTTAGAATTGAAATTTTATATTGTCATAGATGTTGTTTAATGCAATGGAAAATTTTTAGTATAAAATCCAATAAAATCTATATAAAAAAAAAAAAAAAAAAGTAAGACAGAGCCAGTGGTAGTGTAGTGTTTGGACTATAGGGTTGCCAGGTCCCTCTTCGCCACAGGTGGGAGGTTTTTGGGGCAGAGCCTGAGGAGGGCGGGGTTTGGGAAGGGGAGGGACTTCAACGCCATAGAGTCCAAGCGGCCATTTTCTCTTGTATAAAAAATTTTTCTTGTATAAATTTTTTAATTGTTTTCCTTCATTTAATACATCCATGTAAAAATCAACATTTAACTATAAAAGTTAATAGAAGTAGTAAGAAATCTATAAGAAATCTATAATAAGCATATAGTGACTTCCCCCTCACTCTCTTCCATCTACAAATAAAGTGTATATACTTTTGCTGATTAAACTAATCCCCATATTATTTAATGAATATATATTTAACTTATCTTATCTGACATTATTCATTATCTTATTATAATCATAATACAGAGTATATATGAGAAATTAAATCAAAGAGTATCGTTTAATGGTCCCATCAAAAATTGATTTTCACAGTAAATTCTCCACGCCTCCCATTCCCCGCAAAATTGTACATTATCAGTCTGATTTATGAAAGCCGTACGTTTCGCCATCTCCATCAATTCCAGCATCTTATTTATCCAGTCCAAGCGGCCATTTTTGGCTGGAGATGTAAAAGTACCTGGAGGTTGGCAACCCTATTGGACTAGGATCTGGGAGACTAGGGTAGTCAACTCTGAGTAGGGAAATACCTGGAGATTTGGGGGACGGACCCTGGGGAAAACAGGATTTGGGGAGGAGAGATCTCTGCAGGGTACAATGCCATAGAGTCTACCCTCCAAAGCAGCCGTTTTCTCTGGGGGAACTGACCGTTGGCATCTGGAGATCAACTGGAATAGCGGGAGACCTCCAGACCCCGCCTCGAGGTTGGCAACCCTATGGGAGTCCCAGGTTTGAATCCAAACTCTGCTATGGAAGTTCAGTTGGTGCTGTGGGCCCAGCCACTCTCTCTCTCTGTCTCAGTCTAAGCTAGGCTCACAGCGTGCTTGTTGGAAGGATAAAACAGATGAACGGATAATGACCTAAGCTTACTTTGGGTCCCCACAGGAGAAAAGAGGTATAAATATCTAAGTAAATAAAGAAGAGTTATTTTTTATATGCCAACTTTCTCTGCCACTTAAGGGAGACTCAAACCGGCTTACAATCACCTTCCCTTCCCCTCCCCACAACAGATGCCCTGTGAGGTGGGTGGGGCTGAGAGAGCTGTGACTAGCCCAAGTGTATGTGTATGAGTGGGGAAACAAATCCAGTTCACCAGATTAACCTCCGCCGCTCATGTGGAGGAGTGGGGAATCAAACCTGGTTCACCAGATCAGACTCCACCACTCCAAACCACCATTCTTAACCACTACACCACATGACATTCATCGACAAGGTGCCCTTGGGTCCCATAGCACCCACTACTACTTCCATTGGTGCCCACCAAGTTTTCCAAAAAGTGGGCAGGGGGGGGGCATTGTAAGGCAGGGCTTGTTACTGGCTGCCCTCATTCAAATGAAAGGGTTTTCCACTGGAGGATGAGGAAGAATGGTCAGGACTTGGGCTTTCCTTAGCCAGTGTGTGGTTCCATTCTCCCCCCAGGATTTCCTTCTTTCCAAGAGGTGTGAGGCAAGAGGTATTCCATCTGGGTTTGCTTCCTGAGGTAGCCATTTTGGGTTTGGTTCCACCTCTCACTCCTCCACATGAGCAGTGGATGCTGATCTGGTGAACCGGGTTGGTTTCCCCACTTATACACATGAAGCCAGCTGGGTGACCTTGGGGTGGTCCCAGCTCTCTTAGAGCTCTCTCAGCCCCACCTACCTCACAGGGTGTCTGTTGTGGGGAAAGGAAGGGAAGGTGATTGTAAGCCAGTTTGATTCTTCCTTAAGTGGTAGAGAGTGTTGGCATATAAAAACCCACTCTTCTTCTTCATCATCTCACCTCTCCCACCTGCTTTAGTGAGCAGGGCTCCAGGTAACAGAACTGTGGTAACAGACCTCCTGATAACAGAACTGTGGGAAGAGTGGGGTAAAGCAGACTCTTCTCCCACTGCATCAGGGAATTTGGAAGTACACCACAGATCTCCAGGTCGCAACCTGGCAACCCTAGTTGTGGTTTGTGGTGAAAATTCGTTGGCACATATTCAAAAAATTCCATGTATACCAAGCAGAACTGGCTCAAGTGTTTTATGGGCTTTCAGTGTGTCACCCCTTCCCTCTAGCTCATTTCGTACCAGGAAAACCCTTCTTGCTCATTTCCTTGACTCTTAATCCTTCCTTGCTGCTTGTTTCTTGAGCAGATGGAGAACAGCTGGGAGTTTAAATTAGGGATTGCATCTCTTCCATGGGTCAACACAGCGGGCCCTTCAGACATCCATGAATAAAACTGTCCAGCAGTGCTGTTGTTGGGGAAATGAAGAAAATTAAGTTGAAGGGGTTTAAGAAAAACAAGTATAAGTTTAAAGAAATTAGTCTCTCTCCACCTCTCTTAAGAATCTGCTATTAGTTGTCAGTCACCTATGGCCTACATACACAGTAGCTTCTAAAATGCTTGAATATTGAAAACAAGTATTAATAATTAATAGGTCACAGATTACTTTGATACCCCAAGCTTTAAGCAAACATGAATTTGGGTAAATAAGAGCTTTTTTTGGTTTAAACATTAGAAATATTGATTTTCACAGACACAGAAATTATGCTTTGCCAAATGTAAACATGGCAATGACACAGATCCTTTAACTATATAAGTCTTTTCTGTGTGTGTAAAGTGCCTTCAAGTCGCAGCCGACTTATGGTGACCTCTTATGGGGTTTTCAAGGCAAGAGACTAACAGAGGTGGTTTGCCGGTGCCTGAGGTTACTGGCCTCTTAAACTGAACTTATCAAAGGGGTTGTCTCCCTCATTCTATGTGTGTAAAGAGCTGAAGTCACAGCCGACCTATGGCAACCCAGTAGGGTTTTCAAGACAAGAGACAAACAGAGGAGAAGACTGAGAGGGGATATGATAACCATGTTCAAGTACTTGAAGGGCTGTCATATAGAGGAGGGTGCCGAGTTGTTTTCTGTTGCCCAAGAAGGTCGGACCAGAACCAACGGGTTGAAATTAAATCAAAAGAGTTTCTGTCTAGACATCAGGAAGAATTTTCTAACAGAGCGGTTCCTCGGTGGAACAGGCTTCCTCGGGAGGTGGTAAGCTCTCCTTCCCTGGAGGCTTTTAGGAAGAGGTTAGATGGCCATCTGTCAGCAATGCTGATTCTGTGACCTTAGGCAGATGATGAGAGGGAGGGCATCTTGGCCATCTTCTGGTCACTAGGGGTGTGTGCGGGGGGGAGGTAGTTGTGAATTTCCTGCATTGTGCAGGGGGTTGGACTTGATGGCCCTGGTGGTCCCTTCCAACTCTATGATTCTATGATTTTATGAGAGGTGGTTTGCCATTGCCTGCCTCTGTGTAGCAACCCTGGACTTCCATGGTGGTCTCCCATCCAAGTACTATCCAGGGCCGCCCCTGCTTAGCTTCTGAGATTTGATGAGATTGAGCTGGACTGGGCAATCCAGGTCAGGGATCCCTCATTCTACAAGCATGCAAATATACCCTTCCAGTTCAATTCACTGCCCAATAGATTGTTTCAGACTTCACCATGTAGTGATTTCTTTGTGTACCTTTTTTTGGCCATCAAGTCATAGCTCTCTTACGGTGACTCCGTGGGGTTTTCATGGCAAGAGACTAACAGAAGTGGTTTGCCATTGCCTTCCTCTGCATAACGACCCTGGTATTCCTTGGTGGTCTCCCTTCCAAATACTGATGAGGGCCAACCCTGCTTAGCTTCCGAGATCTGGTTAGTTGGGGCTATGCAGGTCAGGCGTGTATGAAAGGCATGAGGTGATGCTTCAGTCAGAGGGATACTATTTGTGAGTCAACATTGTGCACGTGGGAAGAAAAATTAAAGTAAGGGGCAGTGAGTTGCATAAGGCAGCTGTGACAATCAGGCCCCCAAGAGCCACTGTATACATATAGAAGGGAAAGGTTGGAGGGGAGCGAGAAGAAATTGCACAGAAAATGCCCCATACAGAAGCTATGTCAGCAAAGCGCATGCCTCTGCATGCATAGGCCTTTTATGCAGGGATGTTTCCCTGCGGTCACCCCTGCTCACTGCTTTGGGGCTTCCTTATGATTATGCATGCCTTTTCTGCTCGTCAGAGGTCGCCTCCCTCTCCCTGCACGTTTTGTCCGTGTTTTCCAGATGCTGTTTCAGCAAGAATCTGGAAAATGCGGGCAAAACGCTGGGGGAGAGCGAGGCGACCTCTGACGGTTGGGAAAGGCATGCATAATCATAAGGAAGCCCTGGAACAGTTGGCATGGGTGACCACGAGATAGGAACCTACATAAAAGGCCATAGAAATGATGAATGCAAAGCTTTCTTTATGATGCGGAAGCAGTAATCGTCTCGTTTTTGTTTTTCCAATAACCCTGTGTATTTTCCCTGTTGATACTATATGTGTCTTTGTGTGTGTACCACTTGGGTGGAGCGGATGGTGAGATGTTAAGAAGAGGCTAGTTGGCCATCTGTCAGCAATGCTGATTCTATGACCTTACGCAAATCATGAGAGGGAGGTCACCTTGGCCATCTTCTGGGAATGAAGTATGGGTCACTTGGGGTGTGGAGGGGAGGTAGTTCGGAATTCCTGCATTGTGCAAGGAGTTGGACTAGATGACCCTGGTGGTACCTTCTATGATTCTATGTAGCAGTTTTGTGAGCCAGAAGCAACTGCTGACACCATGTCAGGCTGTAGGGGCCACAAATCTGAAGACAAGGCATGACTGCAATGTTTAGATTGTGGAATCCAGACAAAATGACTCCTGTGATGAGTTTTCTTGCCTGAGCAATGTCCTTAAGGAAAAACACAAGAGCCTTGCTGTATCAAAGTACTGGTTTATCTAGCATTCTGCTTCCACTGATGGCCAGCCAGATGTACCAGATGAAACCCACATGGCCATGAAAGTACTTAACATCACCAGCATCTGGGGCGTCCTCCAGGAATAGGGTTGCCAGATCACAACCAGGAGATTGCACCTTTATTTTTAACAATGTGCCCAGGCTTCTTCTACCTTCCCTCTCATTGAGCCTCGCGGTGACCCTCAGCCAATCGTTCTGTCAGCCTAACTTATTTCATTGAAGAAGAGTTGGTTTTTACATGCCGGCTTTCTCTACCACTTAAGGGAGACTCAAACCGCCTTACAATCACCTTCCCTTCCCCTCCCCACAAGACACCCTGTGAGGTAGGTGGGTCTGAGAGAGTGTGACTAGCCCAAGGTCATCCAGCTGGCTTCATGTGGAAGAAGGGGAAAACAAATCCAGTTCACCAAATTAGTGTCCACTGCTCATGTGGAGGAGTGGGGAATCATACCTGGCTCTCTAGCTCAGAGTCTCCAGATTAGAGTCCACCGCTCCAAACCACTGCTCTTAACCACTACACCACGCTGGTGGTTGTGAGGATGGGTGGTTGAGAGGATAAAATGGAGGATGGAGAACCCTATAGGCATCTTTCCTCTATTCTCATTGGAGTTAAGAAGTGCTTCAGAAGACACAGGCAGGCATCAACTTTGGGCCTGCAGAGAATACTTATTTTGAAACAACTGTCTGAAGCATAGGAAGATGGTGGTTTGGAACCTCCCGTCATATGACTGGCCCCAGGCCTCTATAGCAGGCATTTTGTGGCTGACTACCCACACCAAACATTTGCAGCTGTTTTGTGGTAGCACCCAGTACCTGTTCTCAAATTCCAAGAATGCCCAGAGGCTCAACAAGTTTGGGGACCGCTGATTTAGACCAATAAGCAAGCCTGAGCCAGAGGCTAATAACCAGTAAGATTTCTTTTTCCATGAGTCAGTCTGTGACTGCAATTTTAAACATTTATATCCCACCATCGCAGTGCTAGACTATAGCCATACTTTGGTGGATTGTGAAATTCCTGGAAATTTGAGGGCAGAAATTGGGGGTGGCAGTTTTGGAAAGGAAGGAACCTGAGCAGAGAAGTGATGCCGTAGGGTCCATCCTCCAAAACCAGTTAACGTGATCTCTCTAGTCAGTAGATCAGTTGTAACTCTGGGAGAACTCCAGGTCTCACCTGGAGGCTGGCAACCCTAGCAGTAGTGCATGGGCCAAACCTTTCTCCATTGAGATGTCTGAGGTCACGAGTTCAAGTCCCACCATAGACTTGAACCTAGGGTTGCCAACCTCCAGGTGATGGCTGGAGATCACATGCCATTACAACTGATCTCCAGGCGACAGAGGTCAGTTCCCCTGGAGAAAAAGGCCGTTTTGGCCATTGGACTGTATGGCATTAAAGTCCCTTTTCTCTCAACCCTGCCCTCCTCAGACTCCACCCCCAAATCTCCAGGTATTTCCCAACCTGGAGCTGGCAACCTTACTTGAACCCTTCTCCTTGTCTGTCAGTAGGGTTGCCAGGTCCCACTTCACTACTGGCGGGAGGTTTTTGGGGCGGAGGCTGAGGAGGGCAGGGTTTGGAGAAGGGAAGGACTTCAATGCCATAGAGTCCAATTGCCAAAGGGCCTATTTTCTCCAGGTGAACTGATCTCTATTGGCTGGAGATCAGCTGACATAGCAGGAAATCTCCAGCTAGTACCTGGAGGTTAGCAACCCTACCTGTCAGTAGGGTTGCCAGGTCCCTCTTCACTACCAGTGGAAGGTTTTGGGGGCGGCCACTGAGGAGTGTGGGGTTTGGGGAGGGACTTCAATGCCATAGAGTCCAATGGCCAAAGCAGCCCTTTTCTCCGGGTAAGCTGAACCCTGTCAGGAGGACAGTGTTATGTCTGCAGAGATGAAAGTGAAATGGGTGTGGGTTGGCTCCGGTGTGTCTGCACGTATAGAGGATGACTAGGTGCTTTTGGGGCCTTCTGGGTTGCTCTCCACATGGCTCTCTGTTTACCTGCACGCTGCCAGCACTCATGTGCCATTTCTGCATGGGGGTTTTGGCCTTGGATTTGCCCCTCTCTAGATGCACATTTTCCCCATTCGAATTCTCAAAACATGGGGGCTTATTGTTGAGTTCTGAGAATTCAGATGCGGGAAATGTGCATCTCTCTGTGTGTGTGACTTATGGCGACCTCTTATGGGGTTTTCAAGGCAAGAGACTAACAGAGGTGGTTTGCCAGTGCCTCCCTCTGCACAGCAACCCTGGACTTCCTAGGTGGTCTCCCATCCAAACACTAACCAGGGCTGACCCTGCTTAGCTTCTGAAATCTGACGAGATCAGGCTAGCCTGGGCCATCCAGGTCAGGGCAGTGTGGTAAATACATAGGAATAAACGTAAAATAAAACAGGCATAGAGATTCCTTTTCATTGCAGTGCTTAAAATAATTGCATTCCCCCCCTTACAAAAAAAGTTATTTTGGTCACTTGCCGAGCTTGCTCCCTTATTGCAATCTTGAGCAAGTTGACTCAGAAGAAAGTCCCACTGAATTAAATGGGGCTTATGAGAGAGTTGCCAACTCCAGGTTGGTAATTCCTAGTGATATGTCTGTAATATTGTATTAATTCCCAATGACAATAACACAGTAGGAGGTTGAGAGTTCAAAGCAGTCTGTTTATTAGGCCCAATACACACACCGGGTGAGAACTGCCCCAAATGCGCAGGACAATTCACACACCAGAACAAAGGATTGCAACAACGTTTATAACTTCTGGTCAGGGGTGTTGCACATACGTAATATAGTGCGTAGAAACACAAAGACCCAATAATGGATACATTTGGATTAGCATATTGTATCAGTGTGGTTTTGAGGCGTGGATTTAGGTGGCTACATGATCTGTAATGGAGAAACGAAACTTAACATTCTTATCTGACCCCCCTTAAATCACTGCCTTGGGCCTCATTAGGGCGGCTAGCTGTACCAGGCCTGCAAGGATGAGCTCACTGGCACCTGATTCATAATGGCTGCTCGTTTATGCTAACTCAGTGATCACACAGGAGTGAATAGGAACCAAAGAATAATACTTGACCCCTTATACCTGGGGTATTGCCATTATATATGTGTGCAGAATATGGTATTATGCTAGATGCTAACCCTTATGCCCCGGGCTTAGCATCTTTATAAGTGTGAGTATGCGGACTGAGTAAAAAAGCATACATTTCCAATAATAATGAAGATTATAGGCATTACACTAGAGATTTTGGGGTTGGAGCCTGCTAAAAGGCAGTTGGGGAAGGGACCAGTTGGGCCAGCCAGGTCAGGGCAACGTGCACCTGTGTGTGTGTGTGTGAAGTGCCTTCAAGTTGCAGCCGACTTATGGTGACCCCTTATGGGGTTTTCAAGGCAAGAGACTAACAGAGGTGGTTTGCCAGTGCCTGAGGTTACTGGTCTCTTAAACTGAACTTATCAAAGGGGTTGTCTCCCTCATTCTATGTGTGTAAAGGGCTGAAGTCACAGCCGACCTATGGCAACCCAGTAGGGTTTTCAAGACAAGAGACAAACAGAGGAGAAGACTGAGAGGGGATATGATAACCACGTTCAAGTACTTGAAGGGCTGTCATATAGAGGAGGGTGGCGAGTTGTTTTCTGTTGCCCAAGAAGGTCGGACCAGAACCAACGGGTTGAAATTAAATCAAAAGAGTTTCTGTCTAGACATCAGGAAGAATTTTCTAACAGAGCGGTTCCTCCGTGGAAGAGGCTTCCTCGGGAGGTGGTGAGCTCTCCTTCCCTGGAGGTTTTTGAAGCAGAGGTTAGATGGCAATCTGTCAGCAATGCTGATTCTGTGACCTTAGGCAGATGATGAGAGGGAGGGCATCTTGCCCATCTTCTGGTCACTAGGGGTGTGGTTTGAGAGGTGGTTTGCCACTGCCTGCCTCTGTGTAGCAACCCTGGACTTCCATGGTGGTCTCCCATCCAAATACCAACCAGGGCCGACCCTGCTTAGCTTCTGAGATCCGACTAGATCAGGGCCAACCTATCCCTAACAGGACTCTTCTTGGGAAAAGCACTACCAACTCTACTGCAGCTTTGATTTAAAACCACAAAAACAGGATGAGCGAGTAAGAATACAACTGTATGCGTGCTGTCAAGTTACATCTGACTTATGTTGACCCCTGGTGGGGTTTTCAAGGCAAGAGACGTCCAGAGGTGGTTTGCCAGTGTCTTTCTCTGCATAGCAACCCTGGTATTCCTTGGTGGTCTCCCATCCAAATACTAACTCAGAGACCTTTCCATACACTACCTGAAACGGGCTAAAACCAGTGGACTGATGGGAGGCATTATTATAAGCATACTCAGCGGCCCCCCATCCAAATACTTGCCGGGGTTGACCCAGCTTAGCTTCTGAGATTTGATGAGATCAGGCTAGCCTGGGCTATGCTTGTGTGTTATGTAAAGTGTTGTCAAGTCGAGGCCGACATAACGACCTCTTATGGGGATTTCAAGGCAAGAGACTAACAGAGGTGGTTTGCCAGTGCCCGCTTTCATGTCATGGCCCTGGCCTTCCTTGGCGGTCCCCCATCCAAATACCAACCAGGGCCGACCCTGCTTAGCTTCTGAGATCTGTCGAGATCAGGCCAGCCTGGGCCAGAGGGGGCACCTAGAGAGGGGCAAACCCCAGGCAAAACCTACCCTGCGTAAACGGCCGTGGTTCGTCACGACACCTGTGGGCAAGGCAGCCTTACCAGGCACCTGCCGATCCAGTCTCTCCTGCTTTGGGAGGGCCCGTCCCCGCCTGAGGCCCCGGAGGCCGCGCCACGGGAGAAGAAGCCGGCCCGCGTCCCGCAGAGCGACGCCCTTTCCTCTCGGGAGGGATGAGGCGCTGCGAGGCCGCGGCCCTGCACAGCGACGCCCTGCTCAGGAAGCCGGGCCGGCCGAGCGGGGAGCAGGTGCGGCCGCCCAGCCCGAGGGGCGCCGCGGCCCTGTGGCGGGCCTGCCGCGGCTGCCTGGCCCGCCCGAGCGGCGGGGCGCGCCACGGGCCCGGGGCCTTCTCCCCCTCCCGCGGCGGCTGGGGCGGCATGAGCGCGCAGAGGCAGCAGCAGCAGCAGCAGCGGGCCTCCGCGGCCGCGCGGGCCGAGGCCCGGCGCTACGAGGGCGTCAAGGCGCAGCTCAACCAACTTTTCCGGCTGGTGGAGCTGGTCGAGGCGCCGGAGCTGAGGAGCCGCCTCAAGGCCTCGCTGGGCGTCGTGAGAGGTACGGGGCCGAAGTTGTGGCGGGAGAGGCGCTGTGTGGAGAGAGGCTCGGCGCGAACTCGCCTCCAGCGGGCCGCAGCGGCTCACCCACCTCAGCCTCCTCTCTCGCGCAGGGGTTGAGCGGGCAACGTTCTCAGGGAGAACCGTTTCTAACGGCTCAACGGTCGCCGCACTGGGTTTTTCATTCCGTTGCGTTAACCTTTATTGGCATACCAAAAGACAGAGAGAGAAAAAACAACAATATACCTCCAAAGGGCAATACATATAAGTTACAAGTCGGGTTAATAAAACTTTTCTTGTTCTTTAAGGACTCCTGTAAGAAGTGCAGCCACGGTAGCTGCAATTTTAGGATCACGATCGCTCGAGAGAAATTTGCATTTCACTTCATTACTCCTGCCTCTCTTGTACTGGAGCAAAGTAAATAGCGGTTTAGCCCTCACATAGAAGGGGCAATCGAAAAGGAGGGGGTCAGTTGCATCCAACAAGTTTAAACAGCATATTGTCGAAATATTGTCGAAGGCTTTCGCGGTCAGAGTTCATTGGTTCTTGTAGGTTATCCGGGCTGTGTGACCGTGTGCATAGGCGTTCATGTCTAGGGATCTGGAGGTATCGGCCGAAGAGCATCCTAGATGGGAGTGCGTTAACCCTAGCTTAATAGAAAAGCGCGGCGGCGTTGAGAAGGTATCTCTAGGTTATCTAGATACCTAGCCATTTTACCCGATCCATTATTAAGTCCTAGGGCCGCAGGAGAACAGATGGGGGGAAGAGCTGGGTAAAGCGATGTTTTTTATAACATTTCCAGGCTGTGACCGCACTAGGTATTCCCAGCGATGTATCAAGAGTTTGGAAATGTTGTAAAAAAGTACTGTTCGCACTTACTTTGACCCCTTTAGCTGTGAAGACATCTTCCAACCATTTTTTAGCTGTGGTATCCAAAAACCCTTTTAAAGCGATGTTTTTTATAACATTTCCAGGCTGTGACCGCACTAGGTATTCCCAGCGATGTATCAAGAGTTTGGAAATGTTGTAAAAAAGTACTGTTCGCACTTACTTTGACCCCTTTAGCTGTGAAGACATCTTCCAACCATTTTTTAGCTGTGGTATCCAAAAACCCTTTTAAAGCGATGTTTTTTATAACATTTCCAGGCTGTGACCGCACTAGGTATTCCCAGCGATGTATCAAGAGTTTGGAAATGTTGTAAAAAAGTACTGTTCGCACTTACTTTGACCCCTTTAGCTGTGAAGACATCTTCCAACCATTTTTTAGCTGTGGTATCCAAAAACCCTTTTAAAGCGATGTTTTTTATAACATTTCCAGGCTGTGACAGCACTAGGTATTCCCAGCGATGTATCAAGAGTTTGGAAATGTTGTAAAAAATACTGTTCACACTTACTTTGACCCCTTTAGCTGTGAAGGCATCTTCCAACCATTTTTTAGCCGTGGTATCCAAAAACCCTTTTAAAGCGATGTTTTTAATAATATTTCCAGGCTGTTACATCGCTGTGAATAGAAGTGCGGTAACCCCCATAGAAAGTGCAAACAGTATTTTTTATAACATTTTCAAAGTCTTATTACATCGGTTCTTGTAGGCTATCCAGGCTATGTGACCGTGGTCTTGGTATTTTCTTTCCTGACGTTTCGCCAGCAACTGTGGTCTTGGAAAGAAAATACCAAGACCACGGTCACACAGCCCGGATAGCCTACAAGAACCGATGAGCTCTGACCGTGAAAGCCTTCGACAATATCTTAATACATCACTGGGAATACCTAGTACGGTAACCCCCTGGCTTGCAGTTATCATCATCTTCCTTCCCTCCTCTTCTTAGACCGAGGTCTTGAACAATGAAACCAGGCTGGTCCAAACTGCGGCCCAGGACGGCCATGAATGCGCCCCAACACAAAAAAATCGTAAACTTACTTAAAACATTATGGTCATTTATGCATGGGAGGTTCTGCCTTGGATTTGCTGCTATCTAGATGCACATTTTCCCCGTCTGAATTATCAAAACTCTGCACTGGGGCTTATTGTTGAGTTTAGAGAAATGGATGGGGAAACGGTGCATCTAGAAATCCCAAGCGAAACCTCCCATGCAGAAATGGCCTTTGAATCAGCTGTCGTTAGTGCTATGATGCACTTTCACACAGCCCAAATAATGCACTTTCAATCCACTTTCAAAGCATTTTGAAGGTGGATTTTACTGTGTGAACTGGCCAAATCCACTTGCAAACGATCGTTAGGTGCAGTGAAAGTGGATTGAAAGTGCATTATTTGGGCTGTGTGAAAGTGCCCTAATTAGTGTATTTTATGTGTGGCCCGTGTTAAGTGTATTTTATGTGTGGCCCAAGACCATTCTTCCAGTGTGGTCCAGGGAAGCCAAAAGATTGGACATCCCTGATAAAACCATAACACTCAAATAAGACCCATCTCTAAAAACACCTCCCTTTGTCTCTTCTCTGCAGCCTACAGTCTTCATCATCTTCATCACTTTTTGTATGACGGGGGAAAAAGTTCATTCTAATGACAACGTAATTTGAGCCTTAAAACTTTTATAAATGCAAACTTCAACCCTTTAAGACCGTTTAACCTGCAATGGTTTTATTTTCTCTCTCTCCCCCCCCCCCAATCCTGCTTATCAAAAAGCAGAACATTTGTGAACTTTCATTCAGGGTTTTAGTGGGCAAAATTTTCAGGGAGAAGCATTTTTAACAGCTTACCTGGTTTGCAATCATCATCACTTTATTAAGGCCATTGACCAGTATTACAGAGAACAAAAAGAAAACAGCAGTTCGATCCAATGGCAACGTCATTGGAACCAATGCTGATTTCTCCACACCCATCTCTCCCCTGGACATCACAGACTCTTTTGCATATCACACCTAATCCAATCAAGCCTGCTATTCACATTTACATACTGTTCCTCTACTTAAAGACCAAGGGATTCACATTCTAGCTGTATCTGAAGAAGTGAGCTGTGGCTCACGAAAGCTCATACCCTACCAGAAAATATTTTTGTTAGTCTTTAAGGTGCTACTGGACTCTTGCCCCTATTGGAGCCTTAAAACTTTAAAAAATGCAACCTGCAACCCTTTAAGACCGTTTAACCTGCAATGGTTTTATTCCCCTCCCCCTCCAATTCTGCTTATCAAAAAGCAGAACATTTGTGAACTTTCATTCAGGGTTTTAGCGGGCAGAGTTTTCAGAGAGACAGCTTAACTGGCTTGCAATCATCATCATCTTTCTTTCTTTCCCCCAGTTCTTAGGCTGAGGTCTTGAACAATAAAACCATAAAACTTAAATAAGACCCCCTCTCTAAAAACACCTCCCTTTGTCTCTTCTCTGCAGCCTACAATCATCATCACTTTATTAAGGTCATTGACCAGTATTACCAGTGGCGGACTGGTTCTAAAAATATTGGTTGCCACCCACAACTATAAGGCTATCATTTAATTTTTATTAATTTTTATTTTTAACATATTGTCTAATGATTAAGGGGGCCCACTTCATCAGGAGCCTACAGGGCCCACTCGCCATCGGGCAAGCTGACACAATGGCCAGTCTGCCACTGAGTATTACAGGGGGGGGAAGGAAAACAGCAGTTCAATCCAATGACAACGTAATTCGAGCCTTAAAACTTTTAAAAATGCAGCCTGCAACCCTTTTAAGAACATTAACCTGCCATGGCTTTATTCCCCACCCCCCGCCGGAATCCTGTTGATCAAAAAGCAGAATTTGGCTACTTGGAGTGATATCTGATGGGTTTTGTGCAATAACAGAAAATCCAGTTTAATTTCATCAGTTTCACCAGAAATCCTATCTAATGGAGGCTTTAAAATTTTTAATCTAATCTCCTTATAATAAGGACATTTCAAGAGCATATGTTCCGTTGTTTCACTGGCTTGCGATCTGTATACCACAAAACTACAAAAACAAAACACCCCTTGATGTACAACGTTTTAAGACTCCTTAACTGCCTCTCAGTAAAACCTGCTTGACCGACCGAGATGTATTTTAGGCAAAAATTAAGGATGCTGCTGGCCATAATTTTTAAGATGAAAGCCCTGTGTTTGGACGATAAGCTTGTGCCTTCATTATGGGCAATTATTTTAATTCCTAAAATGTTTCCAAAAAACGATTAACTGTCTTTCAATTTGCACACCACAAAACCCTCAAAGAAGGTGCCGCTGGAAGGAAGGGACAGCAGAACAAACCAGGCAACGTTCTGAAAATTTTGTTTCAAGGCCTAGTGTTGGTTCAGAACATCCAGATGTGAATGTGATTGATAGTGCTATTTGGATTTCTTACATTGCTGGTTGTACTTGAAAATCAAGAGCCTGTGTGGTGTGGTGGTTAGAGTGCTAAATGGGGACCAAGGAAATTCAGGTTCAGACCTATTGGGATGACCTTGGGCCAGTCTTTTTGCCTAGCCTGCCTTACAAGGCTGTTGTGAACATACAGTGGAGAAGGGGAGAACCATGCTATGCCGTCTCAAGCTGCTTGGAGGGAGAGTAGGGTTGCCAGGTCCCTCTTTGCTACTGGCAGGAGGTTTTTGGGGTGGAGCCTGAGGAGAGCGGGGTTTGGGAGGGACTTCAATGCCATAGAGTCCAGTTGCCAAAGCGGCCATTTTCTATAGGGGAACTGGACTCTATGGCATTGAAGTCCCTCCCTGGCCCAAACCCCGCCCTCCTCAGGCTCTGCCCCAAAAACCTCCTGCCGATGGCAAAGAGGGACCTGGCAACCCTATCTCAGAGGGTTTCAAGACAAGAGACAAACAGGTGGCTTGCCATTTCCTGCCACTGTGTGCCAACCCTGGACTTCCTTGTTGGTCTCCCATCCGGGTCTTAACCATTGCTGACCCTGCTTATCAGCCAAGATTTGATGAGACCGGGATAGCCTGGGCCATCCTGGTCAGTACATGGAATGGAATAAAAATACACTAAAATAAATACATTTTGCTACCTTCTTGTGTGAATAGAACACATAAATCTTTACTTTCACGCCATGTTCTGTTCCCTCACACCAGATTTCCCCCCCATTTTATTTATGTATTTTTCCACCATGGGCATATCGATGGAGCACAAAGCAAAAATTACGTTGAATTGACGTAAAAGAAACAAATTGGGAATAAAAGCAATGAACATGGGTGGGATAACGAAAGCAAAGAGAAATGAGAAAAGGGGGGTATATTCAGCCATAGTTATGAACACAAAATGCCAGGAAAAACTGCTTCTCGGTGGAAGAAAGCAGCATGTCTGAATGGCCTGTAAGATGTGTTGCCCGTTTCTTTCCCAAATCCTGCTTGACTGGGAGGCATTATCAACTCAAGTTTGCCTCAGTGCTATGAAAAAGTGTCACGGTTTTGTCAAGGTGCTGTTAAAGGCAGGCAAAATTGTTTTTTGGGGGGGGGAGGGGGGTTGAAAACCTTACCTGTAGTGCCTTATACCCTTCTTGCTTCTTGCGAGTTGTGCCAATTAATGAGGTCAGGAGGAATTTTAATCTGCAAGTAATGTTTTAATTGAGGAAGCATGCCGTCTAAATGAATACACCTTTAAATGGTATTTCAGTTCCCTTCCTTGTATTTTCTGTCTCTATAATATTTTCTTAATTCCACTTTTTAAAAAAAGGATTCAAATTCAGCCATTGTGAAGGACAAAAGTCCCATCAATTTCGGTGGGAGAATGTTAAGCATTGTTAACTCCCAACCATTGGAATCAATAGGATTTCAGTGTGCTTAATTTTAGCTAGGTTATGCCCAATCTTAGGGAATAAACAACATGCATGCTTAGGGTTGCCAGGTCCCTCTTCACCACTGGCGGGAGGTTTTGGGGGCAGAGCCTGAGGAGGGCGGGGTTTGGAGAGGGGAAGGACTTCAATGCCACAGAGTCCAATTGCCAAAGCGGCCATTTTCTCCAGGTGAACTGATCTCTATCGACTGGAGATCAGTTGTAATAGCAGGAGATCTCCAGCTAGTACCTGGAGGTTGGCAAGCCTATGCATGCAGCTTTCTACCCAATAAATAGAAGACAACCTATTCTCAATCTTCAGCGTTCTGCCCAATGAAGGTGAAAGCACTGGGATGATTGATAGGCTCTGCAATGATTGATAAGCGTTTGTACGTGTAATTAATTAATACATTCAAAGGCGTAGTTTTGATGATGTTAGACTACTAGTATTTAAGCGAAGTGGTTTTGCAATGATTTACGGTTCCTCTCCAGCCCACATAGTTTCTGGCTACTGGCCTGCGTGGTGTGACATCAACATTGCTATGATATTTCAGTTGCATAGCAGCCAGGCAATGTATGGGACTGAATCCTGAAATTTACTAGGAAACAATGCACATAGCCAAGAAGGGACTTCTCATCTCTGAAGGCTGACTCTATACAAGGAGGAAGCAATTTGCATAGGGACTTCTCATGTTCATAGCTCAGCTTTGAGTGCACAAAAGTTGCCTTTCTGGGACATGTATTCACAAACTGGGGTCCCTTTGGCCAAATCCTGGCTTCGGGAGTGGCTATGTGGTATGCTTCATCCTATGTTATCTCCACTGCTAACTTTCTTTTCCCTCACTCACCTCTTCAGTCCTGAACCAGCTCAAGGATAGGTTACAAAAATCATATAGCACCCTATAGGTCATACTTGATGGTCGCAAACATGTCCATGAAGTGATTTATTTAAAGGACCATCGCAGGTGACAATGGACATTCCTGCTAGAAAGGTAAGATTGTAAAGAAAAACAATGTTTTCCAAAACAGACAGCACGTACCTGTATGAACTGTACTGGAATACATTGTGGTTCTGTACGAACTCACTCAGGGCTAACAATCCCAGGTTTTCATGCCAAACAGCGACATATTAGATTATTTTCTTTGGCACATGTATCTGGTTTGCTGCCCAAGCAACTGAGGTGAGCCCCAGAGATACTACTCAGACCAGCAGTGTAGGAGAAAGCTGTGGACGGGGTTAATGCCCATTTTCATCTCCCTGACCTGCGCGACACCAGTTGGGTCTGAGCTCAGCCCCCGAGGCACTGGCTATTCTGCTGGGGCTCGGCTTCTTCCGGATCTGTCTGGCCAAGTAGAATCCTTGTCTCCCTTCTTCCCTGACTGTATTTGACAACACACGAACAACTTCACAGCTTGATGTCACATTTCCCCCCCAGGATACGAGCCAAAAAAGATTGTCTTCCTCTGGTCTCACCCTTTCTGGATAATAGCTCCACAATACTGCAAGGAGATTATGGTTATACATGCCAGTTTCACACCATTTCCTACATGGGGCGTGGAGAGAATGTGTGGTTTGCTTGTATGAAGCAGCCAGACTGGAACATGTGAGTGAGAAGAAGTCTTAACTTCTCTGCATGGACTTTCCCCCACCGCATGGACCAGTCTATTTTAGGCGCTGCAGCGGGGAAGGGAGACCAAGACAGAGAGAGGGGAGGGGCCTGGAAGGTGGTTTTAACATTTGCTAACACTCTACTTTGGCAGCATCCCTAACCTCCCCAGCATGCAAAGTAGACTGCTGACAGTATTTGAGAATATATATGGGTTTACAGCTGCAAAGGCTGCTAGAAGTCTTGTTTCATTCTTCTTCCTTGTGCATTCTAGCCATAATTAACTTGCCCGTGCAAAACACTCGCAAACCGGATACCCACCTTCATGAACATGTCGCAAAACTGAGGCCTGGCAAGAAATTCTGCTTGGTCAAGCAGCTCAGTCTCGCAAGGCCCACTTGGCTTCTCCAAACAGCAAAATAAATTGCTTGTAAACCACCTGCCCCAGGAAGGAAATTCTTGATAGCGGGTGAAAGGAAACATCAGAACAGCAGCAAGGTTGCTGTTATCTACTAGGGGGTAGATAATGAGCTCCCAATGAGGTAGCGATGCCACTCAGTAATAGGTAGCTGGGACTATAATTGTATTTGTTTGTTTGTTGGGCTTGGTGTAGTGGGTAAGGGCGGTGGTTTGGAATGGTGGACTCTAATCTGGAGAACTGGGTTTTATTCCCCACTCCTACACATGAAGCCAGCTGGGTGACCTTGGGCTAGTCATAGCTCTTAGAGATCTCTCAGCCCCACCTACCTCACAGGGTGTCTGTCTGTTGTGGGGAGGGGAAGGTGACTGTAAGCTGGTTTGATTCTTAAGTGGTAGAGAATGTCGGCATATAAAAACCAACTCTTCTTCTTCTACTTCTTCTATGCCGCCCATTCCTGACTAGGTCAGGCTCTGAGTGGCTCACAACAAGAAAATGCATGCAATAAAATAATTAAATACAATTTAAAATTAATTTGTATCAGTTAAAAACATCAAATACAACAAGCACCTTGTTGTATATCTCCCACTTTACACCTCAACAGGAACCCAAAGCAGCTTACATCATTCTCTTCTCTATTTTATCCTCACAACAAACCTGTGAGGTAGGTGAGGCAGAGAGTATGTGACTGGCCCAAGACCACCCAGGAAGCTTCCATGGCAGACTGGGGATTTGAACTTGGGTCTCCCATTGCATCCTTGCCCTCAACACTAGTTTAGCTGATTTTGGAGGCAGAACATTTTAAATTTGGGCGGGGGAGGGTAACAGCAGGATTCTCTCTAAACGGTCCAGCTTTGCTCAACATATACTCAACATTCAGTTTCAACAAACCAGTACATCTCAAGAACTCTGGTTGTTGTTTCCTTTTCCATAATTCATAATGGTGATGTTACAAACGCAGGGAGCCATTGTGGTGTAGTGGTTAAGAGTGGTGGTTTGGAGCTGTGGAGTCTGATCTGGAGAACCGGGTTTGATTCCCCACTCCTCCGCATGAGCACTGGAAGCTAATCTGGTGAACTAGATGTGTTTCTCTACTCCTACACACAAAGCCAGCTGGGTGACCTTGGGCTAGTCTGGGTGACCTTGGGCTCTCTTAGAGCTCTCTCAGCCCCACCTACCTCACAGGGTGTCTGTTGTGGGGAGGGGAAGGGAAGGTGATTGTAAGCCGGTTTGAGTCTCCCTTAAGTGGTAGAGAAAGTCAGCATATAAAAACCAACTCTTCTTCTTCATCATCCTTCCCTCTTTTTCTGTACCGAAGAAATTATACATTTGGCAAGCACACCCAGTATTATTTTAAAGATCCACCTTTTCATCATACCTGGTCCTCCAAAGTGGCTTACAAAGTCCCAAAAAATACAAGTGTTTCTGTGCCCAGATGTTTCAATGTTTTCTTCCAAGGTCTCCCTATCATTACTGCCCTGGCTGTTGTGTAGCCTTCCAGCTATGATGGCAGTAAGGGTTGCCAACTGATTTTGACTAGTCCCTGCTCCTGTGCCTTCAACAACATCCAAATTTGCACTCCTTAACAGGTGATGATGGTTAAAGGCAAAGGTAGTCCCCTGTGCAAGCACCAGGTCATTGCTGACCCATGGGGTGACGTCACATCACAACGTTCACTAGGCAGACTACATTTACAGGGTGGTTTAACATTGCCTTCTCCAGTTGTCTACACTTTACCCCCAGCAAGCTGGGTACTAATTTTACCAACCTCGCAATGCTGAGTCAACCTTGAGCTGGCTACTTAAAACCGACTTCTGTCGGGATTGAACTCAAGTTGTGAGCAGAGCTTTGACTGCAGTGCTGCAGCTTATCACTCTGTGCCACTGGGCTTGTTACTGCCTGAGGAAAAAAATATCCTGCCTCTTGAATAGAGGCTTAATATGTGGAAATGGGCAGCTGAAACTGGAAGCTTGAGCAAAGCTATTTTAAATGCTTTTAAGAACATGTAGTAACAAACATCTGTAGAGGGCTGCTTAAATCAAATCATGCATTGACTATGTATATTTTCTCTGGCAATCCCTTTTAGGTGACAACTTCTTTACTTTTATTTTTCCTCTCCTGCACAGCAGGTTTTAAAGCCCCAAAGACACTTGGGTCCTTTATGCATGGGTATTTTCACTCACATTCACCCTGGTCTGTCTTGGTTGTTCCTTGGAGTTATGCATGAGTTTCCCGTCCATTAGAGATGGCCTCGCTGCCAGCCCTCACACATCCTGGACTATCCTGTTCCTCTGTTAACCTGATTCTTCCTTCTCCTCTGAGCTCAGCCCTGGTGAAATCCCCGTGCATACGGCAAAGCGTGGGACATGCAAGCTTGGTTTCTCTCACAGCTTATTACAAAACAATGTGTAAAGAGGCAGGGATTCAAATGCTTCCTGCTTCCCGCTTCCCCAGAGCTCTTTCTGAGCAGAAGAAAGGCTTTTTAAAACTGAAGCTTGGATTTCTCCCTCTCCCTCCTTTCAGATTACTCCGTTTTTTGTTTTTGTTCTTAAAATGATTTTTTATGCAGCAATTGAGTTTTTTTGGGCGGGAATTTTCTCCCACAGTAAACTCTATTGAGTAAGCCAATTACAAAGCAGCATATAAAGGGGCGGGGACTTGATTTGAGCTTGGAGACTGCTGGTGCATAGATTCCCAACAGGAAAGTGTGGGTCCAGCGAGCAACGAACCTCAGCTAAAACTCCCATGCATTAAACGACCTTGGTGGTCTTAACGAATCAGTTTCTTCCTGTTTCTGTAGCTCCTGTATGGTGCAAGAGAGCCAGCAAGATGTAATGGTTAGAGTGTTGGACTAGGATCTGGGAGACCCAGGTTCGAAGCCGTACTCTGCCACGGAAGCTCACTGGGTGACCTTGGGCCAGTAACTCTCAGCCTAACCTACCTCACAGGGTAGTTGTAAGCATGAAATGGAGGTAGGGAGAATGATGCTATAAGCTGCTTCAAATCCCATTGGGGAGGAAAGTGAGATGAACCCATATATTAAAGCAGCATGCGAATGACTAGTGAAGAGAAGGGGCCCGCATGCATCTCTGTTGGGTCCCCAGCAATGTGGTCAGGTAATGAGAATCCAAAGAATTCTGTGAAGAAGAGAAATCAACCAGGGGAGCTTTTTCTTCGTGATGGAAGAAGTATCCCCTGTGGATCTCTACCATTTTTGCAGCTGCTTAAGACATAGAACTCTGTTTATATGTATTTAAAAACAACAACAGCGCTAACAGTATGCAGGACCTTTTCAGCAATGTTTGCCCTTTCCCAGAGGCACATCCTGCTAGGTCAGAAACTCCAAAATGCAGCGTGTGGGATACTAGACTGCAGTGAAAAATTAAACTGTGAAAACTTCCTCTGAGCTCCGCATACCCATCTACAGACAAGACTGCCTGCTGCGTCTCTGCATAACTCACTGCTCTGATCTGGCATCTGTCCAATGACCCTGAGCTGGACTTGGGGCAATTCTGCATGTTTGGATCAATCCTTGCTCCTGTAGAGACCTAGCTAAAAGGGGCTACCAGTTGAGTACCTGCTGTGCTCTGGGTTTGCCCTTTTCTAATGAGGAGACATGCTGAGAATACAGACAGAAGGAACAGGGGCTCCACTTGAGGGTGGGTAATTCTTAAAAGGTAAAGGTGCAAGCACTGGGTCATGGGGTAACCCATGGGGTGACATCACATCCTGACATTTACTAGGCAGACAATGATTACAGGGTGGTTTGCCATTGCCTTCCCCTGTCATCTTCCCTTTACCCCCAGGAGCAAGCTGGGTACTCATTTTACCAACCTCGGAAGGATGGAAGGCTGAGTCAACCTTGAGTCGGATATCTGAAACCAACTTCCATCGGGATCCAACTCAGGTCGTGAGCAGAGCTTGGACTGCAGTACTGCAACTTTCCACTCTGCGCCACGGGGCTGTAATTCTTACAGATTCCAAAACAAAAAACATTTTTTGTGGTTTAAAACTGGCATATGCCTAGGATTTTAATTTTTTAAAAAGTGTGTTTCAGCCAGCAGAAACTTGGGAAATACTGAGGTAGAGTTACCGGATACAGGAGATGATGGAGCTGATCCTGTGCCTTCAAAACATGATTCCAGCAAGTGCAGTAGCTTGTGTTGGGCACTGTGGTGAAAGGATGAGAAAAGCTGCCCTGGTTACAACCCCTTCTTCTACAAAAACAATTAGAACACAAGAAAGGCCATGCACGATCAGACCAAGGCCCATCAAGTCCAGCAGTCTGTTCACACAGTGGCCAACTGGGTGCCTCTAGGAAGCCCACAAACAAGACGACTGCAGCAGCACTATCCTGCCTGTATCCACAGCACCTAATATATTAGGCATGCTCCTGTGAGACTGCAGAGGATTGGTATGTATCATGACTAGTATCCATTTTTACCAGTCATGAATAGCCCTCTCCTTCATGAATATGTCCACACCCCTCTTAAAGCCTTCCAACTTGGCAGCCATCACCACATCCTGGGGCAGGGAGCTCCACAGTTTAACTGTTTAACTATTCAAGGTACATGAGCGCTCTCTTCCTTGACCTCTGGTTACCATACTTTCTGGGATGCCAGTTTCCCCTTTGACACAAAAGCACCTTGCTAAGAACATAGGATGGATGCATCTGAACACAGAGTTGGTTTTTATATGCAGACTTTCTCTACCACTTAAGGGAGGCTCAGACCAGCTTACAATCACCTTCCCTTCTCCTCCCCACAACGGACACCCTGTGAGGTAGGTGGGGCTGAGAGAATGTGACTTGCCCAAGATCACCCATCTGGCTTCATGTGGAGGAATGGGGAAACAAACCAGGTTCTCAAGATCAGAGAACACCGTTCCAAAGGATGGATGTGTCCTTACTGACGCTCCTTGAGTTCAGTCTTCTGTCATTGCTACAAAAACGTCTCTGATTAGTAGAGAAGGCTGTCTCTTCAGCTCCAGCAGGGGGTTTTCAAGCCTGTATGTGGGGTAGAAGGAGGACTATCTGCCCCCATGGCCTGCCCAGTCTGTGCGCACTGGACCTTGAAATAGCAAGTGACAGGGCCCAGCCCCCCCCCCCCTCAGCCATTCAGCAGCCCTCGCTGGGCTCCGTTGTCACTTCCCATTTTGGGGCCTGCTGCGAGACATCCGTTGATCCTTCACAGCTTGAAATGTATCTGCTGAGCAGTAGTACAGCTGGCTGCCTGGAAGGCCGCAGCAGTGGAGAAGCCCCTTTGCCTGGGTCTCCCATCCATAGGGGTTAGCTTCACCCTAGAAATGAACGGCCTCGACACTACAGAGTTTCTTCCCGTCTTGGCTCTGGGGAGCTCTTCTGTGTACACCTCAGACAAAGAGTTTAATGCACTGCATGTACGAGCAGAGACCACACACCCTCTTACACACACACACACACAGGTATGCTGGCATCCCCCCCTCAAACAAAAACACACGAAGAAATGCAAAACCTATGCACACACACAGCAAACATGTACAGCATTATTATTTTTACAACTGTTTGAACATAAGTCAAAGTCAAATTTATTAATACGGTCAGCTGACCAATCACATCCCAGCACATCAAAGTTTCCAGACTCAATAGTTTTGCACCACAGAATCACAGACTGCCCGTACAAATAAAGATGTAAGATCAATAAAAGCAACCCCTGGTTAAAATTATCACTTTAAAATTGATAATATTGTAAAATATTCTAATGATCATTCTCTAATAAAGTTCCGCGTATTTTAATAGCAACATCGCAGAAAGTTAAACATATTTACTAAATTATATTCAGACTTTTCAAGGCGCTTTCAGGGATTTCTCAATGAAAATAACTGATCGAGTTTATACCCAGTTTGGTTAATTATGTTGCAGCCTGTTGCAGTGGTACCTGGCTCATCATGGATCCCACCATGGTGTAGGGTTAGAATTCGTCAAACCAGGATCTGAGAAACCCAGGTTCAAATTGCCCACTTTGCCATGAAATTCACGTGGACCATTCTGCCTCAACCCAACCTACCTCACAGGGTGGTTGTTGTGAAGATAAAATGGAGGAGGGGAGAACAAGATTGTAAGCTGCTTTCCATTGGCAAGAAAAGTGAAGTATAAATGTATAAATTAGTACATATTTAATAGATGCAGAGTATAGTAGTGCATTGGTAATGTATGGACTTCAGAAGTAGATATCCACCCCTCCCCCACAAATCAAATGAGAATAGATATTATAGTAAGCAAAAAAAAAAAAATTTAAATCCTGGAAAATGCCCAAAGATATTTACAAAGATTTACTAACTGTGTGTGTGTGTGTGTGTGTACTCCACTGCTATACTGCTTGGCTTATCTGTGCATACTGATGCCATGCAATGAACTTAGCCTGGAACATCTTTTGGCATTTTGTCACAACTACTCACAAAACTGTTTTGTGGCAGAGTGCCAAAAAATAGCCAGAACTAAGTTAGAACATAATTTCATCATGCCTTTGATTTGCATAGTGCCTGACAGAGTGACTAGAAGTCAGCATTGATTGCTGAGACATCTGGAAGCTTTGTCTGAACACCATTGGCTATCTGAACTGTTCCAATAATATTGCTGAATGACCAAGGGGGGGAATGGGGGGGAATGGGGGGGAACGGGGGGGGGGAACAGACTAACCTGCTCCTGTGTCTTTAACATAACTTGGTTTGAAGCAAGGATCCGAGTCATTCAATTGGGTCCCGCCGGGTAAGGTTTTACTCAATTCAGTTCTGTTTGTGCACAATAGGTACAAGAGCTAGCTTTGATCAAGCACTGATTTTTAATTTCTGATAAGAGCTGTTTGGGTACAAATGGCTACACTCATTACTGTTCGGTTGGGAAGCACAATATGATTTGATGGAAGAAGGCCATTATTGGGAGGGAGCAGGGTTGCTGAACTATTGCTCTGTCTTACACAAGTGGAAATGCAGGACAGGATATGGTCAGAGAAGTTGAGCGCTGCTGTACCAGTGAACCCAGGACAGGAAGCTTTGTTAATCAAAGTGAAGAAACTTGATATTTGACACTTTTGGTAAAAAAGAAAAAGAAGGCAAGGTTTGTGCAAATATACTGAAGCCATTAAACCAAATTCAGTTATGTTAATGGGAATGAATCTCTGAATTTGATTCAAAAAAAGCTTGTAGGCCTGATCCATTTAAACTTTACTGCTGAGTGAAAACATAAGCTATCACCAAATTTCTCATTTAAGGAAGGGACTTCAAACCACACATGGTTATTTCTCAGGAGTTATAGTTGCCAACAGGTCATTTTTTTTATCCAGGCTGAGGAGCAGTGGGATTTTGCCCAGTACAGTAAATATCCAACCTACTCCTGATCAAACTTTGAGAAAACAACTTTGTTCAAAGGGCTTCTGCAAAAAAAATAAAAATCTTTAACTAGTTCCAGAAGGCTTGTAAAGACACCAGTTGCGCCTCCTGGTGGAGGTAGGGTTACCATTGGCAGGAAACCGGGCAGGGTAGGGAGAGGGGCAGGGATGGGAGAATGATATTGGAAGGGACCACCAGGGTCATCTAGTCCAACCTAGGGTTGCCATCTCCAGGTTGGGAAATACCTGGAGATTTGGGGGTTAGAGCCTAAGGAGGGTAGGATTTGGAGAGGGGAGGGACATCAATGCCATAGAGTCCAGTTGCCAAAGCGGCCATTTTCTCCAGGGGAACTGATCTCTATCAGCTGGAGATCAGTTGTAATAGCAGGAGATCCCCAGCCACCACCTGGAGGTTGGCAACCCTAGTCCAAACCCCTTTCTAAATGCTCAAGGACTGACTGACTGATGATTTTTTTTCTAAAACATTTCCAGGTATAGGGATCCTGGAAGGTTTTTTTTTTTCTTGCCATCTTCTGGGCATGGAGTAAGGGTCACTTTGTAATGTACAGCGAGGAACAGGAATCAAACCCACAAAAGCTTCTGCTACCATAAATGTGCCTTGAAAGTGTCCCAGGAATCTTGGTTTGGTTTTGTCCATAAAAGGGCGGGGAAGGGATGTTTGTTATTCCTTGACAAGCTGTGACCTCCAGTGGGGGCAATTAAATTTCATGGTGGTGTGAAGAGTTGCGCATCAGAGACCAGGGAGTTCTGCAAGGCAATTAAATGGTGCTTACACACCTTTCGCTTCTCCCCTCTCATAAGTGAAAGGTGGAGGTCTGGAAAAGGTGGACTGGAATTCTGGATCCAGACTCTGGTATGCCAGTGATCTGAAGGTCCCTGCTTGTGCTTAGTGTGGAAGAGTCTGAAGACTGTTTGGAGTGCAGCTTGGCCTCAGTGTCTGCATGTCCATTTGTCCTGGGGGCACTCCACTTTGGAGCAGTTGGCAGCCTAATCCACTTGGTGGGCAGTTAGGGTTGCCAACCTCCAGGTGGTGGCTGGAGATCTCCCGCTATTACTGCTGATTTCCTGGCAACCGGGATCAGTTCCCCTGGAGAAAATGACCGCTTTGGCAATTGGACTCTATGGCATTGAAGTCCCTCCCCTCTCCAAACCCTGCCCTCCTCAGGCCCCACCCCCCCAAAATTTCCGGGTATTTTCAAACCCGGAGCTGGCAACCCTATGGGCAGACCTTTGGATACAGCAGTGTATTATGAAGGAATGAGCAAGTGACACTTTTCAAACCATTACTGCACACTCAGTTTCTGTGTAAGGAACTTTGATGAACAGTTGTTTGATGAACAGTTGGCAAACCTAGAAGGGATTTATGCTGTTATGGCAGTAAGGCTGCCAGCTTTTCATACTAACTCTTCATACTAACTCTTCTCCTGTGCACTTAAGAATAACCTGGTACTCAAATGGGTAACAAGCAAGTCTTTTTCTTGAGGTGGAGATAAAGAGCTGAGAGACCAGTTGCCAAAGCAGCCATTTTATCCAGGAGAACTTATCTCTGTCGCCTGGAAATCAGTTGCAATACCGGGAGATCTCCAGCCACCACCTGGAGGCTGGCAACCCTACATGAAGAGGAGGGAAGGGGCCCATAGGAAGGAAGTTTTTAAACTGGTGGGTGAACAACAAAAAGGCCATGCAAGGGAGACTTCAAATTTCAACACTTGAGAGACGTGATACTACCAGATTGGTAGCACAAGATAGAGGCAGCTGTGTCTGACAGGAAAACCACAGCGCTCAGCAGCTGTGCAGAGCAACCTGAAAAGCTGACGCTCTTCAGTGCCCCTGTTCCCTGAACCCCCTCCTCTACGTAACAGGCTAGAAAGCCACTTCCTGCTATTTTTGCATAAAGCACAATCGCATACGCAAGGATCAGACAGTGAAAAACAGATGCTTTATGGTTATTTATTCAGTACATCTTTATCCTATCCTTCCTCCTTCTCAGAGGTCAGGGGTGCCATCCGCGGTTGTCCTCTCCACTGTTTTATGCTCACAACAACCCTACAAAGTAGGTCCAAAGTCACACACACACAAGGAAAGGATTTGTTGTCTGATCCTTAACTTCTACAGGCCCTGCTCCAGACCGTCACACAGAAATTAAGGAGATGAAGCTTTTCTCAACCCTATCTCCATCGGAAGGCAGGCAAAAGTTGTTTTTTTGCTAGAGAACTTTAGGAGGCTCTGTGCTACATTCTGCTTTTGATTGTTTTTTTTTTTTAATTTTGTTTATTTATTAGATTTTTAACCTGTCCTTTCCCAACCAAGGTCAGGCTCAGGGTGGCTTACATCAGTTAAAATACAATATATCAGCAATAAATATATATCATTAAAACCAATAATAATACATCTTCACAGTTAACCAGCCAAATCAAGAGTCCAATGACGCCATTTAAAATGGGTAGTGGCGTCCTAAAGGTAAAGGTCCCCTGTGCAAGCACCGGGTCATTCTTGACCCATGGGGTGATGTCACATCTCGATATTTTCTAGGCAGACTTTGTTTATGGGGTGGTTTGCCAGTGCCTTCCCCAGTCATCTTCCCTTTACCCCCAGCAAGCTGGGTACCCATTTTACCGACCTCGGAAGGATGGAAGGCTGAGTCAACCTTGAGCCGGCTACCTGAAACCAACTTCTGTTGGGATCAAACTCAGGTCATGAGCAAAGCTTTGGACTGCAGTACTGCAGCTTACCACTCTGCGCCACAGGGCTCCTAGTGGCGTCCTAGCCAGGTGGAAAGGCTGAGATTGACCAATGCAAAAAGATGCAGAAAATGGCAGGCTGGGCAGCAGGCACAGGCAGGTCGGTCACGGTGGAACCGTCACTGCCCTCAGCCATGGGCCTGGCAGAACAACTCCATCTTACAGACCCTGCGGGATTGAGTTACACCCCACAGGGCCTGTGTCTCAGCCGACAGAGAGTTCCACCAGGCCAGAGCCAGACTAACAAGGCATAGAGCTCAAGACTGGTGTTTTTCCCCAGCACTGGTATTCAGAAGCTTACTGCCTCTGAATGTGGAGGTTCTACTTAGTCACCATGGCTGGTAGCCACCGATGGACCTCTCCGCCATGAATCTGTCCTGCTCCCCTTTTAAAGCCATCTATGCTCATAGCCATAAGTATTCGTCAGCCTGAAGCCCCGGCCATGAGGTGCTGAACGGCTGCTTGTTTCCCTGTCATCCTCAGCCAAACCAGGAAACAAAACGGGCTTGAATGTTTTGAAAATTCCCTAAGTTTTCTTTGGGCATCAGAAACATGCTCAGTGATAGAGCCTCTGCTTGGCATGCAGAAGGTCCCAGGTTTAATCCCCAGCATCTCAAGTTGAAGGGACCAGGCAAGTAGGTGATGTGAAAGACCCCTGCCTGAGACCCTTGAGAGCCGCTGCCGGTGTGAGTAGACAAGACTAACTTTGATGGACCGAGGGGGGTCTGATTCAGTGTAAGGCATCTTTATGTGTTCTGGGGAAGGGCTGTAGCTCAGTGGTAGAGCATCTGCTTGGCATGCAGAAGGTCCCAGGTTCAATCCCCGGCATCTCCAGTTAAAGGGACTAGGCAAGTAGGTGACGTGAAAGACCTCTGCCTGAGAGCCTGGTGAGCTGCTGCCGGTCTGAGTAGACAATACTGACTTTGATGGACTGAGGGTCTGATTCAGTATAAGGCAGCTTCATGTGTTCATGTGTTCATGTGTACATCCACTGGCAGTGCATTAAGAACATAAGAAAGGCCCTGCTGGATCAGACCAAGGCCCATCAAGTCCAGCAGTCTGTTCACACAGTGGCCAACCAGGTACCTCTAGGAAGCCACAAACAAGACGAATGCAGCAGCACCATCCTGCCTGTGTTCCACCGCACCCAATATAATAGGCATGCTCCTCTGATACTAGAGAGAATAGGTATGCAGCATGACTAGAATCCATTCTAACTAATAGCCATGAATTCCCCTTTCATCCATGAATATGTCCCCTCTTAAAGCCCTCCAAGCTGGCAGCCATCACCACATCCTGGGGCAGGGAGTTCCACAATTTAACTATGCGTTGTGTGAAAAAATACTTCCTTTTATCTGTTTTGAATCTCTCACCCTCCAGCTTCAGCAGATGACCCTGTGTTCTAGTGTTATGGGAGAGGGAGAAAAACGTCTCCCTGTCCACTCTCTCCAAACCATGCATAATTTTATAGACCTCTATCATGTCTCCCCTTAGCCACCTTCTTTCCAAGCTAAACAGCCCTAAGCGTCTTAACCGCTCCCCATAGGACAGTTGCTCTAGTCCCCTAATCATTTTGGTTGCTCTTTTCTGCACCTTCTCAAGTTCTGTAATATCCTTTTTTAGGTGTGGTGACCAGGACGGTACACAGTATTCCAAGTGTGGTCTCACCATAGATTTGTACAAGGGCAGTATGATATCAGCAGTTTTATTCTCTATTCCTCGTCTAATTATGGCCAGCATGGAATTTGCCTTTTTTACAGCAGCGGCACACTGGGTTTACATCTTCATTGAGCTATCCACTACCATTCCAAGATCCCTTTCTTGGTCTGTCGCTGCCAGCACAGATCCCATCAGTGTATATGAGAAGTTGGGATTTTTTGCCCCAATATGCATCACTTTACCCTTACTCACATTGAATCTCATTTGCCATTTTAATGCCCATTCTTCCAGTATGTAGAGATCCTTTTGGAGCTCTTCACAGTCCGATTTTGCTTTAACCACCCTAAATAATTTCGTGTCATCTGCAAACTTGGCTACTTCACTGTTTAACTCCAGCTCCAGGTCATTGGTCCCACAATTACTCATTGAGTAAAGTATGGTCAAACATTAAAAACCTTATGATGCAATTCAGAGCAACCAACTAACAATAAAACTTAGCAGCATTGTGACAAAAATCAGACGGTCACCAAAACACCTCCTACCAGCCTACTTCATTAGGGAAGCAGTGCTTATCTACTGCCGCACTGTCTCTAGCCCACCTAGTCCAAGCTAAGCCTTCTGCATCCCAAAGCAAATTCATAGCTACCTAGGCAGGAGTTCCACAGGTCAATGGTTACAGTCCCCTCCAGGAATTTTATCAGCAGTTGAGGCACAGAGCGTTTTCCTCCCCAGAGTGAGAGAACTTGAGGCAGGTGGCAACCAGAGGGCTTTTTCAGTTGTGGCACCGCCTCTGTGGAATGCCCGGTGCCAGGCCAAAACATTTCTTTTTACCCACACTTTTAAGTAGGAGGTTGATCTTTTAAATTGTCTTTTTTAAACAATCTGTTTAGCCTGGGGACTGTTAAAAGAATCACTTAGGCTGTTTTTATGTTGGCAAAGGTGCATGGGGAAGTTATTTGCTCCACTGGGCAAATTTCCCTAAATAAATAAATCCAAAACACTGGATATCACAGTGGTTCCCAAACTTTTTGGGCCACCGCCCCCTTGGTTCCACAAACTCAACCCCAGCTCCCCCTACCCTATCCAACAACACAGTTGAAGGGGCCCACCTCTAGCGCCCCCTGCTTCCCCCTTGCCTCAGTGCCCCCCTAGGTAATCCTACTGCCCCCCAGGGGGTGGTACTGCCCACTTGGGAACCACTGCTTAGGCCCTTTGCACCCTTTTCCTTAGAGCCAAACTACAGGATACTAGATATTATTTGTCCTGTTCATGGAGACACATACACACACACACTGCCAAGTGGGGGAATAATACCTCTGGGCTGTTTTGGGTCATGGGAACAGCATGGAGGATGGCTGAAGCCGCTACTCCCTCTGCGCCGCAGTCCTGATCCAAATCTGGCCCTTGTGGCCCCTGGGAAATTTATTCCCAGCAGTTGCTGTCTGATTGAATGGAATGAGAGTCGGGGCACAGTAACCTTGACCAAGCTTATTAAATATTGTAACATCTCCTTTGGCCCTTAGTTAGAGACATACCAGATGTGATAAAAAATTCTGTTCCTGGCACCTGCCTTCCCAGTTTCATAATTTATCCTGGCATGTGTATGTGCAGTGTCTTTTCTCAAAACAAGCTCTTAATTATTCACTTTTTAAAAATCAAACAAAAGGAACAGGCGGTTACTTGAGGTCATTTCTGCCGTAGTTAATGTTTCCAGTCCATGTTGCTGGTCTGAACTTTCTTCCACTTTTATTTCAGTTTGGCCACATGCGGTAGGAGAAGGCACATCTTACGCTCCTTGTTCTCCTAATTGGCTGAATTCCTTTGGGCTCTTTCCCAGCTTTCCCAGAATCCCTGAGTAGCTCAAGGCTACCCTCAGTCATGCTACTGCTTTCACTAAGCAGAATATATTTGTGTTCATCACTGTTGCATTTGCACTGAGACAACACTTAGGCCTTCTTCAGAGAGGCAGAACAAGATTTCTTCAGACAGGTTTACCAACATCCAGGTGAGGCCTGGAATTCTTACATAAATACAACTGGTTTTCAGACTACAGGGATCAGTTCCCCCAGAGGAAATGGCAGCTTTGGAGGGTGGCGTCTATAATATACCATAGAGTCTAGGAGACACAGAAGTCCTGGAGTGGTTACAGAAGGTGGGATGCTCTAGGACTTACTTTTCCTATGGTATATCATAGAAACTCTATGGTATACCATAGAGCAGGGGTGTCAAACATGTGGCCCGGGTGCCGGATCTGGCCTCTTGAGAGCTCTTATCCGGCCAGCCAAGATAGCCACCCCCCCCCCCAATCATGATCTGGGCCGGCAAGCCCGCTGCAGGCATGGCCAGGCCCGACCAAGTGTCATTTATGTCATATCCGGCCCTCATAACAAATGAGTTCGACACTCCTGCCATAGAGACTATGAGAAATGGATGGACTGTCATCTGTAAAGACCCTGAAGGCCAGAGGCCGGTTGGTGATTGAGAGGGGGCTCAATCTCCTGTTGGCTGCCGTCCTCCTAAGGGTCTTCAGAGTGGAATTTTCTCCTTAACAGTGAGAAAAAACTGAAGAGGATTTTGACAGGCTTTGTTGGTTGAGTGGAACATAATTACACAGCAGCCAGTTATACTAGCACAAATATCAAGGATCAAAGTGTTACAACACAGAATACATGCATACAAATGGGGTAAGGTGGGAGAAAATAGTGGGGTAAGTTTAAATTTAAAATTTGAATTTTGGTGAGAGGGAGTTCCCTTGAAGTAAGGGGAAGAACTGAAGCAGTTAAACTTTGACATGGATGTGACATCACTGGTGTGCCATCGCAGGATGTAATATCACACCCCTACTGAGCTCCCTGCCTTCCCCAAACGCCACTCTCCACAGGCACCCCCCCAAATCTCCAGGAAATCCCCAAACTGGAGTTGGTAACCCTATGTACAGGGTACCTTCCATCTACTAAGTAGTAAGTTCTATTTTATTCATTGGGGCTCACTCCCAGGAAAGTATTCTTAGGATTTCAGCCACTGTCGCCTTATTCAGAGAGGACAAAATTAACATTTTGCTGGATATTTGTTTAATTTGTGACCTAAAAGGTCCATTTCCTCAGCAGCTGGCCAAATCACCACTATTGGCACACACTCTTGATTGGCTGGCTTGCTTAGATGATTCATGCCCCTGGGGTCTTCATGTTCAGGCCATGCATTCTTTAAAATCAGCTTCATATACTGCTTTTATGCATGTATTAATTAAGTTTACACATGCTCAGAACTTACTGGATCAAACTACGGTTTCCAGATGGCAGTGAGAGAATGAGCAACGCATGTGCAATCCAGTTTAGTGCTGTCATTCTTCACATTTCACACACACAAACTCCCCACTGAGTCTCAAGAAGTTATATCTCCACATGCGTCTGGGCATCTTGATCCTACTGAGCATAAATGTAAACACATGAGCATGACCACTGAAGTGTCACGTAGTATATCATTTTACATACTCCTGCTGGTGAAACTCATTGTGAAATGCTACATATGATCACATATCAAACAAGCCGGGGTGTCGGACATATGGCCCGGGCGCCGTATCTGGCCTCTTGAGAGCTCTTATCCGGCCCACAAGCTGGCCGAGGCAGCCAGCCCCCAATCATGATCTGATTTTTTAAGTTTTCAGATTTTTCTGCAAACTTGGGGAGTACCCCCAAGAATCTGTCTAGCTTCTGCATGGTCCCGATCTATGGATTTAGGTATCCGCAGATGGAGGTCAAAGGTCGCTATTAGATATATAGATAAAACAGGGATGGAGAGTGATTTAAAATGGAACCATCAGTCTCAGCCATATCTCTCCCGCTGGGACTTACGTCTGCTACTGAATCTTCATTGTGTTGAGGATAAGAGGTGCAGGATCACAGAAAGCTCACTGTGGTTTAGGGTTACTAACTCTGGCTTGGCAAATTCCTGGAGATTTGGGGGATGATGCCCAAGGAGGGTGGAATTTGGTGAGGGAGCTCAATGGGAATGTAATTCAGTTGAATCCACCCTCTGAAGTTGCCATGTTTTCCAAGGGAACTGACCTTTGTAATGTAGAGATCAGCTGCCATTCCATGAGAACTCCTGGAGGCTGGTAACCTTACTGAGGAGGGATACCACCAAAAAAGAGCTTGAAATGTTTCATCAAAAGCTTGAAGCAGGCCAAGAACTTAAATAGTACTACAGGAGCTATGGATATCCAGACCCCATCTCCCTGGAGATTACTGCTGGGAGTTGAACAGACCTCTTTCAATTCCAGAAGCATATTCTGTGGTGGGACTGGGATACCTCCAGGCGTGGAAGTGGAAGGACATAGGGCAGCATCCTCTGGGGATTTCTCCTCAGAGGAGGAAAAAAGGGCTACCTTCTTGGAAGCTGTGCCTGAAGGCATCTCAGTTGTTTAGAACTCCTTCTGTTTCTCCAAGAATAGTCACGCTGAGTGGTGGCCTCCTGAGGTGGATTTTGGTTCTAGGTGTCTTCTGGCATCTTCTGACTTGGGTAGGAATGGGTTGGAATGAGTCAAGATACCTGGGAGGAAATGTCTTGAGGAGGAGGATGTGAGCAAAAAGTAGTAGATGGGGGATGGTTCATCACTCTTTCCTGCCCATCACCTCTGTGCTTTAAACTGCTCTGTACAACTACGTACATAAGTGTCGTCAAGTCACAACCAACGTAGGGGAGACCCCAGCAAGGAGCTTTCAAGGCAAGTGAGAAGCAGAGGTGGTTTGCCAGTGCCTTCCTTTGCAGAGTCTTCCTTGGCGGTCTCCCAAGTACCGATTGTGCTTAGTTTTTGAGATCTGATGAGATCAGGCTATACCATACCACCTCCCCTCCCCTCTGTATATTAAATTCAGTGGCAACTGGTATTTTAGCTCATGGTTCTACCACTGTCACGTGTAATTAGATATTTCAACAGTAGGACCTCTGGAACAAAGCAGTTGCCTCCAAAATGGGTCCTGTGAATGCCTTTCTTTGGGTACATGCCAAAAGAAGATAATTTTTTGAAGTTCGTTCAGGCACGTCAGGGCGAGAAAGCAGGAGGGCAAGCAGAAGGCTAATCAAGAATCCTTCCTTTGGTCTTCATTAAGTTCTTTTTTGTGTGTGCTAATGATGGTTCCACAGAAGAAGGAGAGATGTATGTTGGTAGACTAGGGGTGATCAGATTTTTTTCCCCCTTTAAAAAGTTCACCATGCAGTACCAGAGTCTTTTATAGCCGATTCTAGGGAGCCAAGATGTTCTGAATTAAAGTACATCCATATGTTCTATGGAAATGCCACGTTCTGGAATGTAGAACATGCCCATAAAATATCGGACAGCTGGCCTCCCTGAGACAGGGCCTAACAAACAGAACAGGAAGGGCCCACAAGATGTTTATTATGAAGTCCTCCCTGCTCATCCAAGCTTTAGCTCGCTGGTAGGATGCATACTTTGCATATGCATGGTCACAGGTTTAGTCCTTGGCATCTCCTGTTTAAAGGGCCATGAAGGAGAGCTAGGAAAGATCTTTGCTTACAACAACGGAGAGCCATTGCCAATCAAGGTACAGGCAAGTCAAATACAGAGTGCTTTTCTCCAAGGCCAGATTAAATGCACTGCCATTGGGGGAGTTAGCAGGCAGATTTTCAGGGGTCCCCTTTTCCGAGCGACTTTGTGATTGTGGATCAGGGACTTTGGACACTGTTTGGCATTTTTTTGTAGAGTGTAAAAAGCATGATCTCGCCAGAGACAAATGGATCACAATATACATTCAGAGGTGGGGACCTGCCCTAAGGCAAGATATAGTTGCAAAGTTATTGGCTGATACTGACCCAAATGTAACCCTCGCTGTGGCAAAAATTTTATATATGGTTTTTAATGATACCTCCTCTTAACTGTACTGTTTAGATATTATATTTTTGATTGGTTGTTTATGTATTATGGAATGTATTTAATTTGTTTTGCTTATGACCTGTTGGTCCAAAAGCATAAAGAATGGAATAAAGGAAAGAAAGGTACAGGCTAGTTATACCACTGGTATAAGGTACTTCTTTATACTTGCTTCCTGTTTCCCAATTCTGTCTGTCCGCTTCCACTTTGCACAACTGATGACAGAAATTGGAGGGCTGGATAGGGCGGAGAGTTGGTTTCCCCCTTTTGTCTGTCTTGATCTGCCAATAAATTTCGTTGGGTGCCCCAAGTGCTCTTTATTTTGGGAGAAAGTGATAGCATTTCTTCGTTGCACTTCTATCCTGGATTTTGCACTGTCTCGTTGGTATCCTTAAAAATATTGCCACCAAGCGTCTGCAGCCAGGCTAGCCATGATCCCAATAAGTAATCTGGAATACGCATCTTTATTCATTGGGGCCCTAAAACCATTGCTGGGATTGGTCCACACCCAAATTATTTTTATGAATTATTTATGGAGCACTTTATATATGCAAGGTGCTTTTTGGTCCATGCGGCTAGTTGTAATTAGGGTTGCCAGCAACATGGAGAAAAAATGCCCTACACCTTTAATAGAGGTTTCATGGGATGTTATTTACCAGGTGATATTATGTACTTGGATGCCTTGGGAATTTTCACCTGCTCATTTCCATACATTAAGACATAGTAAATTATTTTTGCTTGTTGGCAACCCTGTTTTAATTAGGCCACTTCATGGAGTATGTCCATCAGTGGTCAATAACTAAAGAGAATCTCCACATTCAGAGGTGGTAAACCTATGAACACAAATGTTGGCAGTGCCAGGGAAAAGCCTTGGCCTTTCGCCTGGTTTGTTGGCCCTCCAGGGTAAGTGGTTGGCCACTGTGTCAAACAGTGGACTAGGTGGACCATTGGTCTGATCCACAGGGGTTCTTCTGGTTTTTTATGTTCTTCTGTCTATAGTCTAGTAGTGGATTGTTACAAAGGCTAAGAGAGGATGATTAGCTCAAGGCCATCTAATGAATTCATTGTTTTGCAAGATCTGAATCCATGTTTAGCACTCTGTCTGCTGGACCCCACTGGCATTGGTAGGGCTACTTGTTGTAAGGAATGAACTTGCTTTGAATGGCCTCAGTAATGGTGTTTCTCCGTCTCCAAGGTCTGTGGCTGCCACAGGCTAGTGTGCTTCTGGTCTGGCCTAGCTATTTTACCAAGCCTGGAAGAAAGCTGAATAGTGTGCTTTCCATTGTTCGGCCTGAGAGTATCAGCAAGGTGGAAGCCAGGGCCAGAGGCTGTGTCTCAATCTATCCTTCTACACATATCAACGTTTGGTGGAAATGGAGAGTCTCTTGAAAATTGCGAGTTGGTGTTTTTTGATCGTGGCATTTGAGTTGTCAGGTTGTTCAGGAACAAGCCTCTATTTCTGCCCTCACTACATTTTGTTTTTAATATTGAGGTGACTTCAAGGTGTCAGCTTCCCGGTGGTAGTAGCAGCAAAACAGGAAGTGGAATGAGAGGTAGCCCAAAATAGAGACTCCTACTAACCCAGAGCATTGGTGCCATTAGTATACCAGTGTAGTGTAGTAGGTAGGAGTGGTGGACTCTAATCTGGAGAACCAGGTTTGATTCCCCTCAACATGAGCAGCAGACTCCTCCACATGAGCAGCAGACTCTAATCTGGTGAACCGGGTTGGTTTCCCCACTCCTCCACATGAAGCCTGCTGGGTGACCTTAGGCTACTCACAGTTCTCTTTGTGCTCTGTCAGCCTCTGTCTACCTCAAAAGGTGTCTGTTGTGAGGAGAGGAAGGAGATTGTAAGCTAGTTTGATTCTCCTTAAAAGGTAGAGAAAATTGGCATATAAAAACCAACTTCTTCTGGGTACCACAATTACTGTGCCCCCTGAACCGATCTGGATAGTTTCTCAGTATTAGCAAAACTCAGCATAGACATTGGCCTGATCCCTTGTTTTGGGGGACCAGGCTCACTGGTTTAGTGCACCTGACATTCACAAGACCAGGGGAGGGAGTTTAGGAAACTGTGCTAAAAAAGTTGGTCAGCGGGAGGTATGCAGGCTGTGGTTTGCAAAGGGCACAAGAAGACAGACAAGAAGGAGGCTGACAACAGTTAAATGTGCAGAGCAGTAAAGGAGGCAAAAGAGATCACATAGTCTGGGGAAGGAAAGGGAAAGATCTTTGACACCGAGGACTAGAAGCTTGACTTTGTAGAGATTCCCATTTCCATGACCAAAAGAAGCTACCATGGCCCAATATTCCAAGCAAGAGGGATGGCTAGGGTTGCCAGGTCCCTCTTCGCCACCGGCAGGAGAGTTTTGGGGCGAAGCCTGAGAAGGGAAGGGTTTGGGGAGGGGAGGGACTGAATTCAATGACATAGAGTCCAATTGCTAAAGTGGCCATTTTCTCCAGTTGATCTGATCTCTATCAGCTGGAGATCAGTTGTAATAGCAGGAGATCTCCAACTACTACCTGGAGGTTGGCAACCCTAGGGATGGCCTGGAATTTTCTGTGTTGCACTCTCACATTATTTCAGTTTCACCACACCGGTTATTAAAACGTTAACACATTTTACAATCCTTTTCCGGATTTCCCTCCCAAATCCCCTGAGAGGCTGACAGAGGGAGGTGTGTACGTGACGCCCACAGGTTGTTCAGTAAGCTGGGATCTGAAGCTGGTGTCCCCCTCCGTCCCAAACCAACTCTTGATCCAGCGGCGTGTTGGTCACACCAGATTTGAACCGTGCCCTGAAGCTCCTCACATCCTTTCCCCACGGCACCCTCTTTCGTTTCCCTACCCCCCTGAGTAATCGTGTGACGCAGGGCTCCTGTCTCCTAGGCCCGCCGCAGCTGCCATTTCACCCCGCCTCTCTGCCCCCGGCTGTTCTCCAAACTCCAAGCTGACACACTTGTTATACCAGCAGGGTGACACAGTGCCTGCCATTTCCTTTACCCCCCACCCCCATGGCAGGACCATGGGGCAATTCAGGTTTTCTTACCGGCTAGTGCTTTTGCCATGCCTGTTAGCTTCGGGCCAGCAGTTAGCATTGGCTTTTGATCTTGGCCTCACTTAAAGCCATGTGGACGGGCCCCATCTCCTCCTTCCCTTCCTCCCCAGCACCCCAGACTTCGCTGCATCTGCTGCTCGAGACAATTGCTGCCATCTCCCACGTAGCAACCCAATGTTCTGCTGCCATGACAACCGGCCAGCCTAGGAAGGATAGAGGGTTGCTAGGATGCTGTGTGGCACCTTTCTTGGGAGGTGATTAGCCATAGCTTGGGTACAATAGTCCCCACAGTGTAGAGGTGGTTGAAGCCTTGGTTAGGAAATGTTTCCTGCTTGAAACACAGCACACAAACCTTTCCCCAGATCTCCACAGGTGATTGAGCCTGGTGAATTCCAAAGGCATAGCGCTCCACTTCAACTTGGAAACAGGGCAAGTTTTGCCTCTTGCCTTTAAGGAGCCGGTTAAGACTCTTGTTCCAGACAGACAAAAGGAAACACTTCTTCATACGATGAGTACTTGGCCTGTGGACCTTTTTGCCATGAGATGTGGCAGCTGTCACTGGCTTAGAAGGGTTTAGAGAGCCAGTGTAGTGTAGTGGTTAAGAGCGGTGGTTTGAAGCGTTGGACTCTGATCTGGAGAACCAAGTTTGGTTCCCCACTCCTCCACATGAGCGGCAGACACTAATCTGGTGAACTGGGTTGGTTTCTGCACTCCTACACATGAAGACAGCTGGGTGACCTTGGGTTAGTCACAGCTCTCTCAGAGCTCTCTCAGCCTCACCTACCTCACAGGGTGTCTGTTGTGGGGAGGGGAAGGTGATTGTAAGCCAGTTTGAGTCTTCCTTAAGTGGTGGAGAGAGTTGGCATATAAAAACCAACTCTCCTCCTTCTCCTTCTTCTTCAAAAGGAGGTTGGCCAGATTTATGGAGGATAGCTCTATTGCTGACTGTTAGCCATGACAGCTGAATAGGATCTCCTGGTCCAAGGGCAGGCTGCTTTTGGTTGTCAGGTGTTGGGAAGCAGTTGGTAATAGAAGGCTATTGTGAGCAGGTTTTGCTTGGGGGCTACGTTGCATCGTGGGTAGGAAACAGCATGCTGGATTCAGCGGTCCATTGCTTTGATCAGGCATGGTTACTCTTATGGTCATATGTCTTTGAGGATCAAACCAAATGAGACATTTTGAGTTCCGTGAATGGAATGTAAAGAAAAATCCTGGGAGATCCATTGACAGAACTCCCAGTGTGTTGCCTGGTTTGGCCCTCAGTAAGTCTTGTAGATAGGGTTGCCACTCCAGGTTTGGAAATTCCTGGAGATTTGATGGTAGAGCCTGGGGAAGGTGGGGTTTGGGGAGTGGAGGAAGCTCAGTGGGGTATAGTGCCATAGAGTCCACCCTCCAAAGCTGCCATTTTCTCCAGGGAAACTGATCACTGCTGTCTGGAGATCAGTTATACTGCTGGGAGATCTCCAGGACCCACCTGGATGCTGGCTACCCTACTTGTAGAGCTTCACCTGGTATTCAGATCTAGGCTTTCCTTGTCAATTTCCTGCTATGTTGATGTCTTTGCAACTGATTGAAGCAACAGGCTGACTGTGAAGTCGCTGCTCTGTGATTTCATCTCGTCCTACTCCAGTAGTGTAGAACTGCACAAATCATGCAGCAGCCGTGGAATCATGTAAAAAGAGTCAGGCTGATTTCAGAGAGAGTGGACAGAGGGGGTATCCCCTCCCCAGTACTGCAGAATATTTTCTGCATACCAATCAGCTTTGCCAATAAACCTGCAACCAGCCTTCACCTGCTTCTTTGCCATAGCCAAAGTGAAATCTGAGCCTCTTTTGGGAGTTCATGTTCATCTTTTCCTAGGACAAACCTGGCAATGCCAATCATTTTGATTTGTTTTAAAACTTTACTCTTGCCATTGCAAGGAATATTAAGAGTAGCGTCAATATTTTTTATTCATTGTTTAAATACCATTTTAAAATATGACTCGTTTTTAATTTGTTTTGATGTATTTGTTTGGGTGTCTTTACGTTTGCTTTGATATATTAGTTTGGGTGTCTTTACATTTGTTTTGATGTATTTGTTTGGGTGTCTTTAGGTTTGGGCATTGTTCTGGAAACACATGAGCTTCCAAAGCAGTGTACAAAAATAAAAACAGCTATATTGTCACACATCAAAATAAATTTGAGAGCGAGTGTGGCTCAGTGGTTAGAGTGTCAGACTAGGTTCTGGGAGACCCTGGGGCTTACCGCACTTTGTATTTCCAGCGATGTATTAAGAGTTTGGAAATGTTGTAAACAAATCTGTTCACACTTTCAATGTTTTCCCACCGATTTATTAAGAGTTTGAAAGTGTTTTAAAAAATGGTGTTCGCACTTACTTTGGCCCCTTCAGCTGTGAAGACGTCTTCCAACCGTTTATTGGCCGTGGTATCCAAAAACCCTTTACAAGCGGTGTATTGGTTTGCTCCGTTTAAGTGACGTCACTAATAATGGGGTCTACTCCCACTTTTCCCATGTGCCCCGCGTAACGACCCGGGGAACTTCTCGGCGCAGTGGCGGCGGGCCCTGGGAGTCCATCGAGAAGCCCTTCCGCCCCCCCTTCTCCGGGGCGTCTGGGGGTGAGGCGGGGCAGTCTACCACGGAGAGTATCTCCCCTTCGCCCCTCCCCCCCTCCCTGGGCTTCTCGGCGCGGCGGTGGCGGGCCCTGGAGTCCGGCGAGAAGCCCTCCTGCCGCCCCCCCATCCCAGCCAGCCGTGCTGGAGTAGAAGAGTGCAGTAGGAAACACATCGGAAACTATTTATTATATAACGTTGTCCAACTTTAAAAAATCCCCTAGAAGGCTGAGTGCGGTAAGGCTCCCAGGTTCAAATCCCCACTCTGCTATGGAAGCTTGCTGGGTGACTTTGGGCCAGTCACATGCTCTCAGCCTAACCTACCCCACAGGGTTGTTACTGTGAGAATAGAATGGAGGAGAGGAGAACAATTTAAGCCACCTTGTATCCCCACTGGGGAGAAACATGGGGTATAAACGACATAAATAAAACATTTCAACAGTTCAACTACCAAAGGCACAATTAAAAATATAAAGATATGAACTTGCCTCTGGGAGAGGTAGCTTTTCAGAGTTCTGGAGCTGCCATAGAAAAGACCCAGCTCCTGGTGGAGGTCAGCTTGGCTTTAAAAATATGATGTCAGGGAATTCCAAGGCAGGATGGAACTATGGTGCATATAATGTATAATTTGAAGTCTGCCAAACTGAAAGGGCAGAAATAGGGATCAAGATAAGTGAGGACGATATCTGTTATACCTGTATGTTTTCCTTACTTTCTTGGAAGTATGTAAAGAAATATGTCCGACAAAGTCTTAAAATCCAACAATGCAGTCCTAAGCAGAGTTACACCGTTCTAATTCCATTGAAGTCAATGGGCTTAGAAGGGTGTAGCTCTGTTTAGGATTGCACTGTAAGCCTTTTAGTAATTAGGGGACAGTGTTGTAACTAGTCATATTTACACCCAAGGCAAGCTCCCAAATTCTAAGTCTTTTGTCTCTCTCCCTCAGTTAATTGAGAATAGTTGCAAACCTTTAAAGATGCGGTAGCGGGACGTTCCATCAAATTGCGGCCGACTTATGGCAACCCCATAGTATTTTAGAAGAACAAAGGTGGTTTGCCATGGCCTGTCTCTGTATAGTAACCCTGGACTTCCTTGGTGGTCTCCCATCCAAGTACTAACCATGGCCGAACCTGCTTAGCTTCTGAGATCTGACAAGATCAGGCTAGCCTGGGACTTCCAGGTTGGGGGCACCTTTAAGGATACTGCTCTCAAAGTTCCTGGTTCTTACTGCTCCAGTTTAGGAAAGCTGTTGTTCAAAACTAACAGTATCTGCTGCTTCCAGTGTCTCTAGTTTTCTCCTCCCTCACCAACAATATTTCGTAGCTGGATATGCTTTACTGTGTTAGGTAGTAGGCATAGATAGGGTTGCCCTGACCTGGATCGCCCAGGCTAGCCTGATCTTATCAGATCTCAGAAGCTAAGTAGGGACAACCCTGACAAGTATTTGGATAGGAGACCTCCAAGGAATACCAGAGTCATGATGTGCAGGTAGGCAATGGTAAACCACTTCTGAATGTCTCTTGCCTTGAAAACCCCACTAGGGGTCACCATAAGTCAGGTGTGACTTGATGGTAAAAAAAAATAGATAGGGTTACCATCTCTGAGTTGGGAAATTCCTGGAGATTTGGGGGCATAGCCTCAGAAAGGTGGAGTTTGGGGTGGGGCAGGAGCTCAGCAGGATGTGATGCCATAGAATGCGCCCTCCGAAGCAGCCATTTTCTCCAGTGGAACTGATTTATGTAGTCTGGAGATCAGTTGTAATTTTGGGAGAACTCTAGGCCCCACTTGGAGGCTGATAATCCTAGATGAAGGATCATTCTACCAGTGTATACCCATCTTTTGGAGGGACTTATACTTTTGACCGCCAGATGTTCAGATATGGCAAAGGGGTATATCTATAACCCTTATCCTCTGCTTGAGACTCTGCCTGAAGTATCAGTGTTGTGCTATCAGAACGATTATCTAGAATTGACCATGTCTTACAAGCCCATCTATGGCCTTTCTTAGGATCATACATTCTTAGGATTTTAGGCTCAGGGGGCCATGGTTCAGTGGTAGAGCATCTGCCTGGCATGCAGAAAGTCCATGCTTCAATCCCTGGCACCTTCAGTTAAAAAGACCAAGTAGGAGGAGATGTGAAAGACCTCTAACTGAGACACTGGAGATCTGCTGCCAGTCAGAGTAGACAATAGTGATTTTGACTGACCAATGGTCTGATTCAATGTTAGGTAGTTAGCTCTCTCTCTACCTCATACTGCTTCTTAACTTATTAGTTTTAAGCAGGTTACTAAAATACAAAAAACTTGACCTCATCTGAATGACTGCAAAAATCAATCACAAGGGCATAAAATTTCACAACCGAGAGAATGATAGTTCTACTATTATCTTCTAATAAAAGAGGTAATGTCTCTGCTTGATCTATATTTTGTAGCAAATGAAAAATTAAAAGATATCTAGCCTCAGCAAAATAGTTGTGTTCAAAAGTCATGTGATGCAGAGTACCTATACTACCTGCACCGCAGTCACATACTCTATCAGAGTAGGGAATCTTAGGATACCTCCCTTGCAAGATTCTAGACGGTAAGGCATTTCGGCGCGCCAACATAAAGGCACGCCTATACGGAGGAACAGTCAAATATGAATGGTAGTCAGGCAGCTGGCCAAATGGAAGGATACCGACAAATTGGGTAGAATAAACACATTGTGTTCTGCAGGTTGTACTGTTGTAATCGTACCTAAATGAACGTTTCTTAACCGTACTCATAGGCCATTTATGCAGGGTCAATTCTGATGTTCGTTCAAAGCTCTTTTTAAAAATGCGACCTTTAAAATGCTTATTCACGGTCCCGACGCAGAAGGAGAAATTCCACCACCCCCTGCTTGCCTGCTCCTTCATTCCTTCCATTAGCCAACCGCCATGTGCTAACGTGTGGCTGTCATTTTGCATGCTTCCTTGAGGAGATGCTTTGCTGTGGGGGCAGAGCAAACACAAAAGGTCGCGTTTAAGGGGCTCTTAAGAAATGCGAAGCAGGTATGCGCCGGCTTCGCAGTCACTTCCTGAATGACGGTTCAGCGTGAAAAACTCAAAAAAATATGTGGGGCACTTCAGCCTGGAACGCGCTGCTAGTTACCAAGCATAAACAGCCATAACTTCCTGTTCGGTGACTGATTGAAGGGAGTTTGTGGAAAGACTGAGGAGCTGAAGTCATTGCTCTACAACATTATCCCAGTTAGGCAGCTAGCTGCATGTGTGTCTTCATTCTCCAGGCCTTTCTTTCTATGTGTGTATTCCCAAACGTCCTGCCCTTCATTTCTCTCTTTTCTTTGCCAAAACAATTCCACGTACTCTGAGAACCTGGATCTCGAAAACATTATAAGCAGTGCAAAGAAAGAAGTACGGGCTGATTTGCTTAATTTATTCCACACGCAATTCCTTGTACTACCACTCCTCTTCCACTTTTTTTGTGCGCCACACACACCGCGCTGTCCCCTTCCCCTTTTTTGGTAGTAAATCTAGCACTGCCCATTAGGGGACCTTGCTGGACTTTTCCTTAATCTGTTTGGATCTGCTAGTCTCTTAACTGGATATTAGCGCTGCACCTGTTCGGGTCAGATGTATGCGCTTGGAGGGCTGCGTCTATTAATCCTCTAGGTTTCATAGGAAGCATAAGGCAGGATACATCTCATGGGCCTTCCCTCCCTTGTTTAGAGGTGACATTGGTGGGAGAGAAGTCTTTCCGTCCCTCCGCTGCCAGGCCTGAACTCGGGCAAGCTGTTGGCTTACATTGCATCAGCTCTCTCTCTTTCTCCGTCTTGCAGACACAATCTCAAAACACCACAGTTCGCCAGATGGAGCTGCGGCTCTGGTTTGCCTGGCTGAATCCTGAGCCCTGCTGTGTGGGCTTTATTCCCTCCCATGATTCATTTGCTGCTTCTCTCATATATGCCAATGGCACAGCAGAGTTGCCAACCTCCAGGTGGGAACTGGCAGTGTCCTGGAATAACAACTGGCCTCCAGAATACAGAGAAAATGGCTGCTTTGGAGGACATGACTACTTTTGAGGGTGGACTCTCTGGCATTATACCACAATAAGGTCCCTCACCTCCCCATACACCGCCAAATGGAGCCCCTACCCTTTGTGGCCAAATGGAGTCCCTACCCTTAATGGCAGCAGCAAACTTTATGTTTACTTAAGCCAGCCAAAAACACCCAAACCAAATGAACCCTGAGCAAATCCTATCTGAAACTTTATAAGCATATGTCAAGTTATATGTTCCTCCTTCTCCTTGGGGCAGAAAGGGAAATGAAATAAACCAAAAAAAATTAAAATTGCAATTATATCCTGGTTGTGAAAGACACTTTCCATTCCAGTGCAAAAAGAACACCTGTATGCAAATGAACATTTAGGCGTAACTTGATTATAACTTTCAGCATATCTTCAGAGCGGCTGTTAAGTAGTAAACTATGGATAGAGTAACAGCCTTATCATTACCAGACATTAGATAGTTTAAGTGGTAGTCATGAGAATATACAGGGAAGTGTGAAATCAAGAAATCCAGTGGATAGGGTCACTTTGACCTGAGACTTACTTGATGATCTTTGGCAAGCCTCAACCTCAATTTTCCGTGTATAAAAGGGCAAAGTTTACCTCCTGGTGTTTTTGAGAGGGCAGGTTGAAAGAAGAAGAAGAATTGGGTTTTATATGCCGACTTTTTCTACCACTTAAGGAAGAATCAAACTGGCTTACAATCACCTTCCCTTCCCCTCCCCACAACAGACCCCCTGTGAGGGAGGTGGGGCTGAGAGAGTGTGACTAGCCCACGGTCACCCAGCTGGCGTCATGTGTAGGAGTGGGGAAACTAACCCGGTTCACCAGATTAGCCTCTGCCGCTCATGTGGAGCAGTCGGGAATCATACCTGGTTCTCTAGCTCAGAGTCCACCACTCCAAACCACCGCTCTTACCCACTACACCACGCTGGTGAAAAGGATGATAAAGGACATGGTATGCAAAGAATACTGTGTGTGTGTAAAGTGCCCTCAAGTCGCAGCCAACTTATGGCGACCCCAGCAAGGGGCTTTCAAGGCAAGTGAGAAAGCAGAGGTGTTTTGCCATCGCCTTCCTCTGCAGGGTCTCCTCAGAGGTTTCCCTTCTAAAGTCTGACCCTGCTTAGCTTCCGAGATCTGAGGAGATAGGGCTGTACCATGCCACCTTCCCTCCCTAACACTAAAATAGACCCCTATTTAATCGTGCTAAATATCCCTGCTTCTGCATCTTCCTGGAGACTTCATAATGGTTGGGTGCAGTTAGCAAGGCTGTTGTCACAAACGAGGGTCTCTGACAGGCAGGAAATTATCCCCAAGTACAGTCGGCCAGCATGGCTGAGGGGAGAAAAGGTATGCAGTGCTGTTGTGGCGCGTGGAGGCTCTTCTCCAGGATGAAGAGTGAGTCAGACATGCGCTCCTTTCCCCCCATCATGTTTCAGCCCCTTTAAGGACGTCCTTGTCTCGTGTGTGTGGGGGCGAGGGCCGTGTTTGCTGCTTGTTCCTCCACATGGTAGGAAAGAAAGGGAAGGGGGGGAAAGGGAGAGAAGTGCCCTTGCGGAGCGTGACTGAGACGCTCGCATCCCACACAGCTCGCTTCTCTGCCTGTCAGAAGCCCGACAGGCTGTTGGAGAAGCCAGCCCCTTAGAGCAGCTCAGATGGTGGCATGGGGGTTGGGGAGGGATGGGGAGAAGGTGAGGCTCATAGCAGCTTTTCCTTGGAGAGGATTTGCTTGGGCCAAATGGGGTGGGTGGGGTGTCTGGCAAGGCCGGTGTAGCAACAGACGGCAGGTAAAGATGTCAGGTTTTAGGGGTACCATTCAAAGGCAGCAAAATGCAGGCAGCAAATTAACACGCCTTGGATTGAAATGATGGTTTATTGGGGATCTTCTGTACAATGAAGGGGAAGGGCCATATCTCAGTGGTAGAACATCTGCTTGGGATGCAGGAGGTCCCAGGTTCAATTACCGGCATCTCCAGTTAAAGTCAGTATTGTCTACTCAGATTGGCAGCGGCTCTCCAGGGTCTCAGGCTGAGGTCTTTCACATTACCTACTTGACTAGTCCCTTCAACTGGAGATGCCGGCGATTAAACCTGGGACCTTCTGCATGCCAAGCAGATGCTCTACCACTGAGCCACAGCCCCAAACATGGATGCTAAATCAAAAGTTAAGCAGGCCTTACTGGATAAAGGCAAGCAGCCAAATACTGCTAGTCTTTAAAGCAAAAGCTCACCCCAAAACAAAGGGTACATCCTTGGTGCTATTGAGCCAGCTGAAAAACTTAACCTCCTTTGCTGGCTACATTCCAACTGACCAATTACTTCTCTCTAGCTGTAAACTATATCACTTACTCATAGGGTTGCCAGGTCTCCCCGCCCACCACCACCACCACTTGGCAGGTTGGCAGAGGAAAAACGCAGAAAAAAATCACTGTCACAGTGATGCTGGGACATCATATCTGGGGGAAAACCCTGGAAGTGATTTCATGCTGCTCTAGGATTCAGTGTAAACTCTACAGTAAAACCATAGAGTTTCAGCTCAATCATCAAGCAGCATGATGCCACTTCCAGGTTTGGCCCAAAAATGATGTCACGGCATCACTGCAGCTGCAAATTCCCTGCTGCGTTTTCTCCCCATGTCCCTGTCTCCCACTGGGTGCCAACCATTAGCTGGCAACTCTACTTGCGCATGTGCCATTTGACCAGGCTTGGTCGGGATTCTGTATTGTCTTTTCTGCAATCTTTTGTCTTTCTTTTGCAATCTATCCCTAACTTGCTTTGGTGTAATGTTTTGGAAAAGATCACGGTAAATTCTCAAAAAAGTTTGGGCTTTCCTGTCCCCGTTCACACTGCAGCCATTTCCCCTTTCCCAGTCCCTGCAGTGACTATTTCTCCAGCGTGGTGTAGTGTTTAAGAGTAGTGGTTTGGAGCAGCAGACTTTAATCTGGAGTACCAGGTTTGATTCCCCACTCCTCCACATGAGTGGCGGGTGCTAATCTGGTGAACCGGGTTGGTTTCCCCACTCCTCCACATGAAGCCAGCTGGGTGACCTTGGGCTAGTTACAGCTCTCTTACGGGGATTGAACCTGGGACCTTCTGCATTCCAAGCAGATGCTCTACCACTGAGCCATGTCCCCTCCCTTGTAACAAATGAGTTTGACACCCCCGTTACAGAGATTTGGATGTTGATTGCTATAGATCCTTCCTTTCCAATGGTTGCCATTTCAAAAGTGTTTTTGATGTACAAGATAATAATATAATAAACAGGATAACCTATGATCCTGTTCTCTTTATAAAAGTGCGTTCCCAACCCATTCCATTAACCTATAGCCCTATTCCCTTTATAAAAATGACCTCCAGAACAATTCTATTTTACACAGTCTGCAGAGTGACACAGGTGTGGGAGTTTTCCTAACCTCCTCAGGCAGGCCATTCCACAAGGAGGAAGGCACAACAGAACAATAGAATCATAGGCCATTTATGCTTGGTAATTAGCTGCGCGTTCCAGGCTGAAGTGCTCCACATATTTTTTTTTAGTTTTTCATGCTGAACTGTCATTTAGGAAGTGACTGCGAAGCCGGCGCATACCTGCTTCGCATTTCTTAAGAGCCCCTTTAATGCGACCTTTTGTGTTTGCTCCACCCCCGCCTCGAAGAATCCCCTCAAGGAAGCATGCAAAATCACAGGGTGTCTATAGGGCTGCCAGGTTTCCCACTATAGTTGACCCCCAATACTGCTTGGAGGAACAGTGGATAGAAAAATGTGTTGAAAATTGCTGGCTGGCTGACAGTGTGATGTCACTTCCAGTACAAACCTGGAAGTGATGTCATTGCATTAACGCAATTCTATGGTTCAGCCTGGAAGTGACATAATGCAGTCAGAATGATACCCCCCCCCCCCAGTCTCCTTCTGGGTGCCATCCATCCAACCCTGGATCTTACTAGGCTTGGCACAAAGACAGACAATGGTGTCCTTCTTGGGGGGAAAATTAAATTAATTTTATCTATATCTTACTTTTCCTTCAAGGAGCTCAGAGTGGCTTAACCTGTGGCTCCCAATTGAAATTTCAACTTGCTTAAGGCCCGAGCCCCTTATTTTCAGTAACTGAACCTTATCATGTGCTTTCAGCAGGGTTGCCAACCCCCCTGGAGGGGTGGGGTCCTGTTTCCTGCTGACACTGGGAGTGGTGGCAAGAGGATTTTTTTAAAAAAAATGGCCATTGGGCCAATGGTGTGATGTCTCTTCTAGGGAAACCCACAAGCGATGTCAGTCCTCTCTAGGAATTGCCAGGCACTGTGGTTTTTATGGGTAATTCCTAGAGAGGCGTAATGTCATGCCGTCACTGATTGCCACCCTCCCATGTCTTGGTCTCCCGCTGGTTCCCAGGCCGTGGTTGGCATCCTTAGCTTTCAGGATTTTCACTGGACCACAGGCCTGTTGCCAGAGCTGATGGCTGATTCCGACAGTGGTATCCTTTTCCCTGGGCTCTAGTGGGGGTAGGGAACGATGAAACCAGCAGGAAGCTGGGACAGTGTGGGTGGGTCGCTATGGAGATGCTAGCAGTACTATCACGGTGATGCAGGGTGCCGTTCTTCAACCATCCGCCTTCTGGTTCGGAATGTTCTTGTATTGATGCTGAATACTGCAGGAGATCAATGCCTGGAGGAGATAACTGGGGACTGTTGTGTGTTTTGGATGGGATGTACCTCTCCACCCTTGGAACTGAGGTGCAAAATGGATAGGACAGGTCCTAAGACTCAAACCTCATGCGGTGGCAGCTGTGTCATGGGACGTCTCAGGTCAGAAAGTGGCCATGAACACATGTAGCTGCCTTATACTGAATCAGACCCTTGGTCCATCAAAGTCAGTATTGTCTCCTCAGACAGGCAGCCGCTCTCCAGGGTCTCAGGCTGAGGTCTTTCATATCACCTCCTTGCCTAGTCCCTTTAACTGGAGATGTCGGGGATTGAACTTGGGACCTTCTGCATGCCAAGCAGATGCTCTGCCACTGAGTCACGGTCCCTCCCAGATGCATCATAATTTGCTGTGTATAACCAAAATCCTCTATTTAGAACACTGTTCAAATACATATGTTGATGCCAGTTAAGCCATTTATGCATGGGAGGTTTCGCTTTGGATTTGCCACTCTCTCGATGCACATATTCCCCATCCGAATTCTGAAAACAAAAAAATAAGCCCCCATGCTGAGTTCTGAGAAATCTTCATCCTGAGACTCTTTGCTTGTATTAGAAAAAAGCATATCCCTTAATGGCATGAAGATAGGGCTACCAGCCTCCAGATGGGGGCCTTGAGTTCTCCCAGAATTAGAACTGACCTCTAAACTGCAGAGATCAGTTCCTTTGAAGAAAATGGCTACTCTGAAGGGTAGACTCTGGCAGTATACCCCACTAAGTTTCCTCCCCTCCCTAAACCTCACCCTCCTCAGGCTGTACCCCCCAAATTGCCAGGAATTTCCCAAGTCGGAGTTGGTAACCCTGCATGAAGATAGGCCTGTTAATGTGTGAATGGTAAAATGTCAGGAGCAATAGGTCACGGGTATTGGTGGGGCTGTCTGGTTGCCCATAATTCCATTCTTAATTATGACTATGAGGACTTAACTACTGATTATGGTTTCCTCATGCCCTCTCTGGGTCCTGTTGATCTGACATGTACTGCAAGTTCCATGCACAGAACTCAATTCCCAGGCATATGGACGCCCAGCCTACTTCATGCCTAGGAATTGAACTCCCAGAAGCCATCTGATCAACAGGCTGGGGGGCGGGGGAGTACAAGGAAAACGTAATGTGTATTTAGGCATGTATACCCCAAGCAGAATAAATTATGCAAAACAAGTGAATGTATTCACATTTGCTAAATGTGCATAATTTATGCAAATTGTAGAATCCAGAACTGCTGGATCCATTATTTGGATTATGTTGGCCTTGGGTGTTGACTACTAGTTTGTTCGAACCAAGTATTGCATCCACTGCTGTTGACTGAAACGTTTCTCTATCTTGCTGAATCTGCTGGGTGTGAACAGGGAAATCATCTGAGCAAAGAGACTCTCAGATTTAGGCTGGTGAATTCCACAGTTGACTTGAGCCAGGGTGATCTGATCAGACCTAGCATTAGAAGCTTTCACCATGGATAATCATATTACACATGGAACTGTTTTACCCATGAGCTAATCAAGTACCTTTTACAAGGACGATCCCATCAGCAGTGCCATGAGAAGGTGAAATTAGGGTTGCCAGCTCTAGTTTGAGAAATTCCTGGAGATTTGGGGTGGAGCCTGGGGAAGGTGGGATTTGAAGAGGAGATGGACCTCTGCAGGCTATAATGTCATGGTGTCTACCATTCAAAGCAGCCATTTTCTCCGGGGGAACTGACCTCTAGTCTGGAGATCAGTCATAATTTTGGGAAATCACCAGGCCCCATCTAGTTGTTTTTTCTGTTTTGCTATACATCTCCCCCCACAACTAGTTATAGCAAAGATATGGTAGTCTGGGAGAGGTACATACCTGAAATATGCTTTAGCATCCACCTGGCCCTGCAAATCAGTGTTTGGACTAAGAAAGCCCTGCAAAGGGTTGCACTGTTTACTGGAGTAACACTGTAAAAATATCCCTTCTAATCATTGTATGTTATGTGCTTCTTTTGAAAATACAGAGTTTGGGGAAATAGTCTTACATTGGTTTTCTTGGGAATAAATGTCAGTCTCTGTCTACATTAACACATTTTAGTTGATGTGATTTGGAGTGCAATTTTTAAATGAGTCTCCTGTGCCTGTGTAACTGCTGAAATACACAGAAGAGCATCTCCTTCTCCAGGACAGGATAATTTTCTGTGTGCAGGGAGTTCTTTCTTTTAAAAAAGATGGCATTTAAACATGGGGCCCCGCTCCTGCTGTCTGAAGAGCTGCACTGCATGACTTGCCAGCTGTGTGTGATTTGCTGCCCAGCATCTAGCAATGCCCTCTTTTCCTAGGGTGGTAGCAATATTTGGTTAATTTTCTCCAAGTAAATAACTGCTTGGATCAAACTGCTTTTCTAGGAAACATCTCTGACAAAGCAAAGTGTTCACTTTTAGAAGTTCAGATTATCTTATTTTGTTCTCTGGGATTTTGCCTTGGTCACTGCTATACCACAGTATTGTGGTCATGAGTGTTTGGAAGGCCACGGTGATGGGAGAAGATGCAAGAATGGTCCTAGAACAGGGGGGGAAGGTACTTAGACTTCTTACAGATAGGGTTGCCAACAGGCCTGGAGAAAAATGTTCTACCCCCTTTAATAGAGGCTTAATGTGTTGGAAATGAGTAACTGAAGCTTTTTGTGGCATGGATTAAACGTCACCTGGTAGATGACAGGTGAGGTATGTTAAATATCACCTGGTAAATAGCCCATTTACCAAAAAAGGGCAGGACCTTTTTTCCTCAAGTCTTTTGGCAACCCTACTCATAGCTGCCTAGTCCTCAGCTACCCAAACTTTCTTGCCAGCCTGTACATAACAGCACGATGGCTCAATGACTACAATAAACCTATATTGCCTAAGTCGACTGAAGGCATTCATTGTGGTTGAACCTGCTGCGGTCTTGTGATAATTTACATGCTTTACAGGCTGATGAAGCTATTGCTGGCGAAAACGTATGAATTGTTCCGCAAGGCACGTTTCTTTGTTTTGTTCTAAGTAATTTTCCATCTTTTTATAGAAGAAGGATTGTCGTCGCAGTTATTACGAGTGAAAGTCCATTGGGCATTGCATTAGTTCTCTGGACTGTTGTGGACTATCTATTCTCACACACCTGGCATGTCTTGACGGTGTTGTGTTGAAATTTTATGTTTTGTATATGTATATATGTTCTTGCTTCATAAGGACTATTGTTATATGGTTATATGGTTTGTTATACACTTAGATAATTTAGGTTTATTGTAGTAATTGAGCCATCGTGCTGTTTTTTTCATTAGCAATTTCTATGTACAGCACAGGTTTGCTCTTAGTTTAGCCTGTACATAACAGCAAGAGATTGAAAAAAATAGTGTTTGTCCCAAGCGGAGTACAGGATATTGTATTGTATTCATTCACTTCTGCTAGAATAGTTTTTGCTCACCATTGGAAAAGTCCGCGGTTCGTAGTGTGAGGGATTGGATAAACAAATTAAACGTTCTTTTTTTTTTTTTTGCATGTGATTGATTTGTAAGATCTAAAGGGCTAAGAGATATCAATATATGGAACCAAATGATTTATTATGTGGAGTGTTGTAAAGAATAGACATTTGTACAAATGTAGGATTAATTCCACTTATTAAGGTATTTAGTATAATTAAGTTGATTAATATGGGTGTTGTGCATTAGTATTAGTAAATCTGTATGTTTGTAATTACCGTAAAAGAAAAAGGAGTAGCAGCACCCAAGATTAAGTTCTGCTTCTAAAGGAGGTTACTATTCACATTCACTATAGTCAAGTCATTAATACGGTCGACTGACCAATCACGTGCCAACACACTATATGTATATGTAAGGTGGGGACTTGAACTTGGAATTAGTCGTATGGGCATTCTGCTCAGATCAGGCAGTGTTTCGGGGCAAGCAAGAGCCTAGATTCTTGATGTGAACTGTTTTTTGTGGAAAACCCACTTCAAGTTTATTTCCCTATATCCCGCTTCGAGTTTATTTTCCTGTGTACTTCTGGGGCCATTTCAGAAAGCCCTTGTGTGGGAGGCAAATATTAACACTGGATTTTGCTCATGGTTTTTCAGACATGTGTGATGAGAACTGGGGAGGGGGCTTTTAAAACTGAAATAAAATCTGGAATGGCCCTTAGAATGAAGGCTCTGGAGGGATCCAGTAAGGCCCCATTTCCAGGCTGGTCATTGTACTCATGGAAAATAATTTGTACTCCTTTGATGGAGAGGTAGTTAAAATCATCTTGCTGTCAGCATGTTAAGGAGATTAGTAGTAAATGTAAAAAAATATAATGAGCTACTGTTTTTTTTCCTCCAAAAAAGCAGAACAGTGTTCTAGCCCTCATGAACGTGGGCCGCAACCTGTAAAGGGAGAGTCCAGAAAAGGGCTCTGCAAAACTGTTGCTAGGGTTGCAAACCTCCAGGTGGGACCTGGAGTTCTCTTGGAAGTACAACTGATCTCCAGACTACTACAGAGATCAGTTCACCTGGAGGAAATGGCAGCTTCACAGGATGGACTCTATGGCATCACATCCTCTCTGGGCTCCCTCCTCTCCCCAAACTCTGCCCTCCACAAGTACCATCCACGAATCTCCAGAAATGTCTCAAGCCAGAGTTAGCAACTCTATCTGTTGCCCAATGAGAAGCATATCTACTCTACACATTTCATGTCCCATCCATACCCTGATACAACTCCAGCCCAGTTTAGTTGGCCCTATCATGTACTGCCAGCTGTATGTCATTCATCCCATTCCCCTGCTGGAATGCTTGCTAGCGTGGTGTAGTGGTTAAGAGTGGTGGTTTGGAGTGGTGGACTCTGATCTGGAGAACTGGGTTTGATTCCCCACTTTTCCACATGAGTGGTGGAGGCTAATCTGGTGAACTGGATTTGTTTCCCCATTCCTACACATGAAGCCAGCTGGGTGACCTTGGGCTAGTCACACGCTCTCAGCCCCATGTACCCCCTTTGCAATACAGAATGTAGGTTTCTCGTAACATTTGTAGTTCATTTAGTTGTCTCTATCATGTACTGCCTCAGCTGTATGCCGTTCATCCCATTCCTCTGCTGGAATGCTTGCTAATAATTCCAAATTCTGCAAGAATATTTTTAATCTGCTATACACACACACACACACACATATTCATAAGTATTTGCTTGGTTTGTACAATTTATTTGCAATATAGAATTTGGGTTTCTGTCTTGTAACATTTGTAGTTTGGGGGTAGAAATCGACCATTCCCAATTCCAAATGGATCTTGACTGGCACACAGCCTAACCTTTTAAGGATGGTAGAAGCGATGCTTCTATTTTGTAACGAGTCGCACTGCCTCCTTAATTCCATTGTACTTGCTCCCTCTGTGTGTCAGTGTTCAGGAGATGAGTGAGGGAGGCTGGTGGCTATAAATAGCATATCCAGAGAGGAGTTTAAAAAAAAAAGAAAGAAGAAGAATGAGTGAAAAGAGCTGCTTAGGGTTAAAGGCATAATTTGCACCAATTTCCTAGTAGGGATGAATCACATTAGAAAGAGTTCGGATGGGAAAAGCACAGATCATATCAATTCAACGCCTATTAAAAAAAATCAGAGAAATGCCCACAAACTTTGTTCCCATCTCGGCTGGCCGCCTGCTCCATTCTGGACAAGTCTGTTCCCAAGCGGCTTGTTACTGCTCTTTGTTTACCCACCCAAGAAGAACATTTCTCCTTTTCCCAAGCAGCTGCCACAGGAAAGTGCAGTGACTGGGACTTTCCCTGTGAGCACATCCAAAAACGGAATAGCTCTGCAAAGATTTTTCATGGCTAAGCACGCAGCCTGTTCATCATCAAGTCGATAGCTCGCCAACAGTCGCTGCTGGCTGCGGTTCCTTCTGTTTTTCTTTTCTTTTTGGCAAACGGCCGCATTCCCTGCCTTAATTTGAGCCTTTAATCGTTCATATATCTGTGACACTAGTAAGTGTCTTAATAACACATCTGCGCATGGTGTTCTTTTTTGGTGTGTACATGCTGGGTTTGAGAGGCAGGATCGGCAGCAGTGGCGGACCTACATTTTTGGGGCCCTGAAGCTCGAACTGTTATGGGGGGCCCTTTGCAGCCTGCAACAATAGGGCAACATCCAACAAAGTCCAAAGGACCTTACTGCCCTTGCAAGGACCTTGAGGCCGAAATGGTGGAGAACAGGGTGGTGGGGTGGAGTCGAAAATGGGCTATACAGTGACGAAATAAATCTACAGAACTATTAAGCCGTGCACAACGAAGGATTTGAGGATCCAGCTGCCCAAATGTAGGCTGTGAATAGATTCTGGTGAGCTCAGTGAGCTGTTACAGCGGGGGGTTCATGTGCTGCAAGCCCCCGAGAAAATTTTTGAAATTTGACCTATTACAGAGACATTTTGAGGCCCTATGAAATGGGTATTAGAGCATATTCTAAAGTCAACATTAAGTACTTCAACCCATTGGCTTATGATTCTATCACTAAAAAACTCCATCAATTGTGTTGAGAAATTCACTCATTAAAAAAAGTTGCTTCCGGGGGGGCCCTCCGGGATTAGGGGCCCTGAAGCTTAAGCTTCATTAGTTTCACAGTAGATCCGCCTCTGATCGCCAGGGGCCTGGAGTTGGGATTGTATGAGACAGAATCGAGGGGGTCGTTAGCAGATGGGGCAAGAGTCTGCTGCTAGAATGCCAGACCATTCCCACCTGTGCTCGAGAGATTGGCGGTGTAGTCTTAAACAGAGCTACACCCTTCTAAGCCCATTGGACTTCACTTTTGGAAGGGTGTAACCACTTAAGAGCCCCGTGGCACAGAGTGGTGAGCTGCCGTACTGCATTCAAAAGCTTTGCTCACGACCTGAGTTCGATCCTGATGGGAGTCAGTTTCAGGTAGCCGGCTCAAGGTTGACTCAGCCTTCCATCCTTTTGAGGTCGGTAAAATGAGTACCCAGCTTGCTGGGGGTAAAGAGTAGATGACTGGGGAAGGCACTGGCAAACCACCCCGTAAACATAGTCTGCTTAGTAAACGTCGGGATATGACATCACCTCATGGGTCAGGAACGACCCGGTGCTTGCACAAGGTACTACCTTTACCTTTAACTCCGCTTAGAGAGCCAGTGTGGTGTAGTGGTTAAGGTGTCGGACTAGGATCTGGGAAACTCAGATTCAAATGCCCAGTCTGCCATGGAAACTTGCTGGGTTACTTTGGCCCAGTCACACACTCTCAACCTCAACCCTGACAAGTATTTGGATGGGAGACCTCCAAGGAATACCACGGTCGTGATGCAGAGGCAGGCAATGGCAAACCACCTCTGAATGCCTCTTGCCTTGAAAACCCTACAGGGTCGCCATAAGTCAGCTGTGAATTGACGGCAAAAAAAACCCCTCCGTTTAGGATTGCCCTCAAAGCCTAGCAGTGGCCCAGCTGTTTTGTATAAAGGTTGAGCCACACAACCATTTTTGACACAGTTTTTTATGATGAAGCCACATCAAGTTGATCTTTTTTTTTTTTTTTTAATAAAAAAATGTAGTTGCTGGTTTTTGTGAACACTTTGAGACAGCTCAAGATCATGACTTACTATCTCCTGGCTCAAGCTGAGTTTCAAATACTTTCCAGAATTTGACACTGTTCCTAGGAGCACTCACAAAATGTGAACTGGCCCAAACGGAACAGCTCATTTACTACGGTTTACCAGGATGATAGGGTGCTAAATCTAATGGTACCCTTATATATCACTTTGGAGGTCTTAATGAGATATTCCATAGGAGATCCAGTTCTAGGAACTGTATGTGTTGCTGGATAGTTGAAAAGCTGTGTGTGTGTGTGTGTGTGTGTGTGAGAGAGAGAGATACACAGAGAGGAGGAGACAGTTTAGAAAGGTGAAGACAAAGGACACCGATGCTTACCTGTTCCTGCCAATCTCTTTTCCCCTGTGCCCCCTTCCTGAGTCAGTTTCCCACCATCTGCATACACCTGGGAACCCAGCTGGAAGCAGGGGCAGAGTTATAGGTCCCTCTTGGTCCCACTTGGCATCTTGGTGGGAGGTTTTTGGGGTGGAGTCTAGGGGGCGGGGTTTGGGGAAGGGAGGGACTTCAATGCCATAGAGTCCAATTGCCAAAGTGGCCATTTCCTCCAGGTGAACTGATTTCTATCGGCTGGAGATCAGTTGTAATAGCAGAAGATCTCTGGCTATTACCTGGAGGTTGGGAACCCTATTGCTAAGATGCCCTTATTGTCAAGAGCAGAAAGGCAAGGTATAAATTTTACAAATAAATAAATAGACATATCCCAACTCAAAGTAAGCAATGGCATTCATTAATATACAATGCATAAGGCATGATCATGCGCATGAGGTGTAGCAGTTCGACCCAGTTAAGCCAAAGTATGTGATTTTTTAAAATTGGCTTAAAATACTTTGATTTAAATGTGGTGGATGGGGCAGAAAACTGGTACATCCCCCTCACGGCCTGCTGATACTAATGGCTCCCCTGGAACAAAGAGCGGCTTTGAAAAGGCCCAGCGGCCCCCGGGTTCAGCTGCGGAACCGAATGCCGGTGCCAGTACAGCCGGCAGGAGTCGGAGGATGTCTCTTTTCAGCCAGCCTTTCCCAGCTGGCACCGGCATTAAAGAAACCAACGGGAGCAGCTGGATTTGCACGGGCTGCTGGGATTTTGTTTGCAAGGCTGAGTAGGCCTGTCTGAGAGATGCTTTGATGCTAGGTTTTCGGCGCGCACAAAGCGCACCTGCTGGCCAGCCAAAGGTATTCCCTAATGAGGGTTTGCTGTGGCTAACCCTACAGTTATCCCTCCTTGCTTTCCTGCAAGGGTTGCAATTTCAAATTAAGGCACATTTAACAGCCATAATATCTGCTCGGTAAAATCTCTCTGTAAACAATGAGATCTCCAACGTGGGATGCTTGTTATGAGATTATATTGTATTGAAGCCTAGCCACTTCTAACATACCCACCAAGCACTCTGCAACCTTTCTTTCTTGCTCTTCCGTGCAGCAGTGTCAAAGGCTTGTACGAATTCCTATTTTAGAAAAGGAAACTGAGGCACAGGGCCCGAACATGGAGAGGCAGGGCTAGGGATGCCAGGTTCCTCGTTGCCACTGGCTGGAGGTTTTGGGGGCGGAGCCTGAGGAGGGTGGGGTTTGGCGAGGGGAGGGACTTCAATGCCACAGAGTCCAATTGCCAAAGCAGCCATTTTCTCCAGGGGAACTGATCTCTATCGGCTGGAGATCAGTTGTACTAGCGGGTGATCTCCAGCTAGTACCTGGAGGTTGGCAACCCTAGGGGGCTGTGATCTGTAAGTTTGTCGATCCAGGCTGCGAGCTGAGTAGCATGTTCTGTTCTATATTTGAGAAAGAATCACCTTCCCATCCCCTCCCCACAACAGACTTCATGAGACTGTATGAATGGAATAGAATCAGGTGTGAGCAAGAGGCAGGTTTGTACCCAAAAAATAATGCTTGGACTTTTACAAGGCTGTTACGCTAGTATCAGGGTTGTTAAGGGAGAAGATGCCCTTTTATCCAGTGTTCTGTATAGCTAATAGTTAAGGAGGTTTCATCAATGGGCACTGATGACTAGAAGATATTTCCTTAACAGGCATTGGTGTCTGGTGCTTAGGGTTGCCAACTTCCAGGTGGTAGCTGGAGATCTCCCACTATTACAACTGATCGCCAGGTGACAGAGATCAGTTCCCCTGGAGAAAATGGCCGCTTTGGCCATTGGACTCTATGGCATTGAAGTCCCTCCCCTCCCCAACTCCTGCCCTCCTCAGACTCCACCCCAAAATCTCCAGGTATTTTCCCAACCCGGAGCTGGCAACCCTACTGATGCTAATAGGACCTTTGCAGCATGGCCACGCTTTTCTGCGGAAGTCCCAGAGTTCCTGCAGCTGCCAGTGAAGCGCAAAAGCTTCCGGAAGGCAGGCTTCCCAGCATTTTCACTGCAGCCACTGCCACCCTCCCGATCACCAAGGGGGCTTTTCCAAGGTTTTTTGTTACTGCTAATGGACATAGTGACATATCACTATATCGGTATATCGATATGGCTATTGCCAATGTTTAAAAACTCTCAGAAATGTCCCACAGTGGCATAGAGAAGGAGGAGAAGAAGGAGAAGAAGAATGAGGAGGAGGAGGAGAGTTGGTTTTTATATGCCGACTTTCTCTACCACTTAAGGGAGAATCAAACCGGCTTACAATCACCTTCCCTTCCCCTCCCCACAACAGACATTCTGTGAGGTGGGTGGGGCTGAGAGAGCTGTAAGAGAGCTGTAACTAGCCCAAGGTCACCCAGCTGGCTTCTTGTGGAGCAGTGGGGAAACCAACCCAGTTCACCAGATTAGCACCCGCCACTCATGTGGAGGAGTGGGGAATCAAACTTGGTACTCCAGATTAAAGTCTGCTGCTCCAAACCACTACTCTTAACCACTACACCACGCTGGAGAAATAGTCACTGCAGGGACTGGGAAAGGGGAAATGGCTGCAGTGTGAACGGGGACCGGAAAGCCCAAACTTTTTTGAGAATTTACTGTGATCTTTTCCAAAACATTACACCAAAGCAAGTTAGGGAAAGATTGCAAAAGAAAGACAAAAGATTGCAGAAAAGACAATACAGTAGGGAAGTGGAAAAGAAACCTTCCCAATCCCGACCAAGCCTGGTCAAATGGCACATGCGCAAGTAGAGTTGCCAGCTAATGGTTGGCACCCAGTGGGAGACAGGGACATGGGGAGAAAACGCAGCAGGGAATTTGCAGCTGCAGTGATGCCGTGACATCATTTCTGGGCCAAACCTGGAAGTGGCATCATGCTGCTTGATGATTGAGCTGAAACTCTATGGTTTTACTGTAGAGTTTACACTGAATCCTAGAGCAGCATGACATCACTTCCAGGTTTTTCCCCAGATATGATGTCCCAGCATCACTGTGACAGTGATTTTTTTCTGCGTTTTTCCTCTGCCAACCTGCCAAGTGGTGGTGGTGGTGGGCGGGGAGACCTGACAACCCTATGAGTAAGTGATATAGTTTACAGCTAGAGAGAAGTAATTGGTCAGTTGGAATGTAGCCAGCAAAGGAGGTTAAGTTTTTCAGCTGGTTCAATAGCACCAAGGATGTACCCTTTGTTTTGGGGTGAGCTTTTGCTTTAAAGACTAGCAGTATTTGGCTGCTTGCCTTTATCCAGTAAGGCCTGCTTAACGTTTGATTTAGCATCCATGTTTGGGGCTGTGGCTCAGTGGTAGAGCATCTGCTTGGCATGCAGAAGGTCCCAGGTTTAATCGCCGGCATCTCCAATTGAAGGGACTAGGCAAGTAAGTGATGTGAAAGACCTCTACCTGAGACCCTGGAGAGCCGCTGCCTCTCTAAGTAGAAAATACTGACTTTGATGGACCACGAGTCTGATTCAGTATAAGGCAGCTTCATGTGTTCATGGGCACATTAGCGTTTATTCCATGTTTGCTGTATTATACCTGTGACTTGTGAAGACGAAGCACACTTTAAACATGTTGTGTACCTTCATCATAGATTTCACATGCATATTGTGTAACCTGACATGTATTATATTGGTTTAAGAAGCCTTGGGATTATTTGCAGTGAGGGAGCTGAAAATGTTCCATGTGAGATCACTACCTGGCCCTCAGAGATCAACTGTTCCTATAGGAAATGATAGTTATGCCTTTTTTGAATCTGCAGTGTGGATGCATCAGGCATCTAAGGTTACCATCTTCAAGGTAGGTCTTGTCTGGGGCCAGTCTCTGGGGTTCATTTCCCAATTTGTGTAACTCTGCAGTTGTCACTGGCCCCAATACCATTCTGCTCGGCCCATTTAATCAGTCTTGTAACTTTGCATTTCCTGTGGGGTTCTCTATTATTTCCTCCCTCCCCGTCACTCCCCATACATTCACCTCTGCCTTTGATGATCTGGAATTGAGGTATATTTTGCTGTTCCCATTAATGTTGATTTCCTCGCTTAGTTTAATTATTCCTGCTGTTTTCCTACATTTTCAGAGCTTTGGTTGCCATAACAACAAAATGTAGGGATTTTTTTTAAATCTAAGACATATTTTTGTCAGCTCCTCTGACTCAGAAGGAAGCAGACAGATTTGACAAGGGTTTTGGGAAGGGGGGGATGAGGGTGTCCAGAATAAAACATTATTGGCAGGGAGGTTTTTGCAGAGTGGCAGTTTATTTTGTTTTGTTTTGAATTTCCAACTAGGATTCAAAATAGTAAACAGGTTTCTGATCTTGGATTGATAAAGCTGCATCTGTAATCCACGGAATGGATTTTCGAGAAGTCTTGCATTAAGCCTACCAAGGGCTTGAGAAAATCTGGCCTTCCATGAAACAATAAGACTGACTGGATGCTAGGAAAATTCTGGTTCATTCTGAGCAATCGGCTGCTTGGTGGCAAATGTGGTTCAGTGGCCTTTGGCGTCTTAAAGGCACAGAGTGGCCCCCTCGGGACCAAGCCCTGGAGATCCTAAAGGGCAAAGACAAAGAAGAAATGAGCAGGAGGGTCCATTGCTCAGTGGCGGAGCATCTGCTTTTCATGCAGAAGGTTCGGCCCTTGGCATTTCCAATTCTAAAAGGATTAAGTAGCAGGTAATCTGGATAGCTGGGTCCATTTCCCCTCTCCTCCACATGAAGCCTGCTGGGTGACCTTGGGCCAGTCCCACTTCTCTCCGAACTTTCTCAGCCCACATGGAGGCAGGCAGTGGTAAACCACCTCCAAACATCTCTTGCTCTGAAAACCCTGCGGGGTCGCCATGAGTCAGCTATGACCTGACAGCACTTTCCACCACCACAGTAGATGATGTGAAAGACCTCAGCCTGAGAACCTGGAGAACTGCTGCCAGTCTAAGTAAACAGTACTGACCTTGATGAATCAACAGTCTGATCTGGTATAAGATAGCATATGTGTTCATGTGGGAGCCTGGTTACAAAACTTAGTATGAACTAACTAGCCAAACCTGTTAGGAAGGAAGGAAGGAAGGAAGGAAGGAAGGCAGGCATGCAGGCAGGCTGGCTTGGTCCCTGGACCAAGCATGGGTGATGTGGGCAAGTTCCTCAGGGGGGACTGCCCAGGTGGACAGCAGCACCTGGTTTCTCTTTGCTTTCTTCCCTCCATCAGTGGCAGGCAGTCTGACCTGTTGTAGGGTTGATAGCTACCTGGAGAAAAGAAAATGTCCTGTCCCTTAATAGGATGTTATTTACCAGGGGATATAGGAAGAAAGTAGATTCCTTTGAAATGTGGTGTTGGAGGAGAGCTTTAGGGACACTGTGGACTGCCAAAAAAAAACACACAAATCAGTAGGTTATAGATCAAATCAAGCCTGAAGTGACTCTGGAAACTAAAATGACTAAACTGAGGGTATCAGACTTTGGTCACATTATGAGAAGACAGGAGTCACTGGAAAAGACAAGCATGCTAGGAGTAGTTGAAGGCAGCAGGAAAAGTGGAAGACCCAACAAGAGATGGATTGACTCTATAAAGGAAGCCACAGCCCTCAGTTTGCAAGACCTGAGCAAGGCCGTTAAAGATAAAGACATTTTGGAGGACATGGATTCATTGGGTCGCCATGAGTCAGAAACGACTTGATGGCACGAAACACACACATTATTTACCTTTCTGCCATGAAAAGTTTCACCTGCTCATTTCCACACATTAAGCTAACAGAGGCAGGGCAGGGCAGTTTGTTTTTTCTCCAGGCTTGTTGTCCACACTACAACCAGAAGACCAACAAACAATGGCATAGAGGCCAAGGACTTCCCCTGGGATATTGCCTCCTCCTGCTGGTTTTCTGAGGTCTCAAAATGTGGTTGTTCCCTTTAGTCAATACGGCTAGGTTTGCCAACAGGCCTGGAAGCAAATGGTCTGTCCTTTTAATAGAGATGTAAAGTGTGGAAATGTGTAATTAAAGCTTTCTTTGGCATGGAAGTAGACAATATATCCTGATAAATAACATCCCATTAAGACATTTTTCTGGTGGCAACTCTTCTAGCAGCCTTTGATTGACCTGCCCTCCATAAATATGTCTAATCCCCTGAACCCCTCCTCACATTCATAAGAACACGTTTGCACTTGAAAAGGCATGGAGGTGGGGAGATATCATCTGGTCCTGCTATGTTGCAGGCCTGATCTGTATTGGGCCCTTGTGGCAATTTTAAATGGTGTGATCAGCTGTCAACTTCATCCTGGAGAGGAGTGACCAGTGGGGTGCCACAGGGGTCTGTCCTAGAACCGGTACTATTTAATATTTTTGTAAATGACTTGGATGATGGGATAGAGAGCATGCTAATCAAATCTGCAGATGAAACCAAGTTGGGAGGGGTAGTTAATACCCCGGAGGATAGGGTCAGAGTTCAGAATGACCTTGGTAGACTGGAGAGCTGGGCCATAAGTAATAAAATGGATTTCAGTAGGGAGAAGTGCAAGGTACTTCACCTGGGCAGAAAACAACATAAGGCACAGGTACAGGATGGGAGAGAGTTGGCTTGACAACAGTACATGTGAAAGAGATCTGGGAGTCTTAGTGGACCACAAACTGACCATGAGTCAACAGTGTGATATGGCGGCTAAGAAGGCCAATGGAATTCTGGGCTTCATCAATAGGAGTATTGTGTCTAGATCAAGGGAAGTAATACTACCACTGTATTCTGCATTAGTCAGACTTCACTTGGAATACTATGTCCAGTTTTGGGCTCCACAATTTAAGAAGGATGTTGTTGACAAGCTGGAACGTGTCCAGAGGAGGGCGACCAGAATGGTCAAAGGTCTGGAATCCATGCCCTATGAGGAGAGACTTAGGGAGTTGGGTTTGTTTAGTTTGGAGAAGAGACGGTTGAGGGGGGACATGATAGCCATGTTTAAATATTTGAAGGGATGTCATGTTGACAAGGGAACTAGCTTGTTCTCTGTTGCTCCAGAGACTAGGACACGGAATAATGGATTTAAACTAATAGAAAAACAATTCCACCTAAACATTAGGAAGAACTTCCTGACGGTGAGGGCTGTTCGATGGTGGAATGCACTGCCTCGGAGGGTGGTGGAGTCCCCGTCTTGGAGGTCTTTAAGCAGAGGCTGGATGGCCATCTGTCGGGAGTGCTTTGATTGTGGGATCCTGCAAGGCGGGGGGAGGGTTGGGGTCACTTGGGACGTGGGGGGGAGGTAGTTGTTAATTTCCTGCATTGTGCAGGGGGTTGGACTAGATGACCCTTGTGGTCCCTTCCAACTCTATGATTCTATGATTCTAAATGGTGTCGCCATCCATGGACTCTGTAACATCTAGTTGGGCCCTTAGATGGCTGTGTACACTGGGTTTAGGTTGACAAACCTGCTAAAGATCGCTTCCATTTCTAAGCATGATTCTGGGAGCTGGTTTGGACACTCATTCTAATCACTTGATCATGACTCTTGGCTGAATGTGTAAGCAATCTCCACTGAAAGGTGTTGTGTTTGAGTTGACTTTGAGTGATGTGAAAGTTTTCTCTGTGGTGATTAATCGGTAACGATTCATTTGCTTGTGATGTGAATCACCTCTTCACTACACTCAACGAGTGAGGAACACGGGTATGTGAATCAGCCCCATCACGACAATATCAGTGAGGACAAATAGCCAACCCTAGTTTTCCACCTGACATACTAACTTTCAATGTGCGTGGAATGTTTTCTCCCACAAACATGCAAACTGCAGATTCCGTATCTGCAGACTCTAATGTGATACTAATGCAGATACTAATACTACTACCCAGGAGATGCATAGTCGTGTGATTTGTTGATTGTGTGAATTAGCTCTGAATTCAAAGGGCAGAACTCATAGACTGCGTCGACATGCAGTTGTATTGGATATGGTGCTATTATCGCACTAGAGCAATTATTTGCAACTGGGGTTTCAAGCGCGGAGAAGGTAATCCAGATCCCAGTGATTGCTATGAAGAGTGCAATATCCGTCAGTGTGTGGATGTGGCCCTGGTGGCCTGTTTTTCCATATTCTTGCATTCCCAAGCTGCTTCTTTGATCCAACAACTTTTCTCAGTTAAATGACATTTATTCTTAGCAAAGCCACAAGCAGCGTTGTACGGCTGCACCTCTTTTATCATTTATGCATGGAAGTTTTACCTGAGGTTCGTTGCTCGCTGGACCCACACTTTCTTCTTGCGAAGCTATGCACCAGCAGTCTCCAAGGTGAAAACAAGAAGTTTGTGAGTCCCTGCCACTTTGTAATTGGCTGTAGTACTTAGAAGTCCCCTTCCCCAGAAACCCAAGTGCCGGGTCAAAACCGTTTTAAAAACCAAAAACAAAAGAGAGCTCCCTAAAAGGCATGGGGGAAGGGGAGAAACCCAAGCCTCATTTCTAATTGCCTCTCTTCTGCTCAGAAAGAACTCCGAGGAAGTAGGAAGCATTTGAATCCCCGCCTCTTGACACGCTTTGTAATTGGCTGTGGTTCTTTCTGTGAGAGAATTCTGTCCCTCCCCCAAGCTTCTTTGTCCCGCGCTTTGCCTTATGCATGGGGATTTCAAGCGGGCTGAGCTCAGAGGAGATGGAAGAATCGGATTAATAGAGGGATGGGAAGTCCTGGGATTTGTGAGGGCTGGCAGCAAGGTCATCTCTAATGGAGGGAAAGCTCATGCAAAACTCCAAGGAACAACCGAGACAGACCGGGGGCAAACATGAGTGACCCATGCATATCCAACCTTAAGCTACAGGGGCCTCCTGCAGCACTGAGAAATAAGCTAGGATGGATGTTTAAAAGGAGGGTTTATATTTGGTACCAACTGTTCTGCCACAAGCCAGCTGTGCCCCACTGCTGGCCCAGGTAGCTGCTCAGAAGGGTCATGTAGGCTAATCCATCACCAGGGGTCTCAGACTGGGGCCTCTAAAAGCAGGATCTAGGTGCTTCACTGGCAAAGGGAGTGGGTGGGCCTGCTTCCAGAACATATCAGTAAAATTACATTTCCTTAAGGCTAATTTATGCTGTACAGGGTAAGAAGCAGGCCTGTACACCAGCCCAGCAGAGGTTTGCTGTAAGCAGGGTGCCACCTATAAAGGGAGTTAGTCAAGATAATGACCCCGAGACCGTATGGATTCCTTCCTTATCAAGAGAAGAATGATTATAATGTTGAAGTCAAACTCCAAACCCTTTAGAACACATGGAATCACATTTTTATAAGGGGCGAAGTCCAATTGCCAAAGTGGCCGTTTTCTCCAGGTGAACTGGTCTCTATTGGCTGGACATCAGTTGCAATAGCAGATCTGCAGCTAGTACCTGGAGGTTGGCAACCCTTGTGACTGGGAACAATGGGGGCATATCATGGCAGAACCCACACCCCCTCCCTCAAAATCCCAGCAGTGCCAGAGCCTCCGTGAGACTGGGGGCCTCAGATGTATAGCATATTACACTTTTTAATTAGTTTGACTGTCACCTGGAGAAAACGGCCGCTTTGGCAATTGGACTCCATAGCATTGAAGGCCCACCCCTCCCCAAACTTTGCCCTCCTCAGGCTCTGCCCCCCCCCAAATCTCCTGTCAGTGGTGAAGAGGGACCTGGCAACCCTACCAGTCACAGATGTTGGCAGGTTGCAAGCCAAGCACCCTCTTACAGTGAAGGCAGCTGTTTCCAAATGGGTGCAGGGACACAAAGGTGATGATGCCTCTTGGGTTCTTCTGAAGCACCTCCTCCGGTGATGTGGAGGTAAGCCAGGATTGGCTATTTGCTTTGAGCAAGCAATGCTTTAGGGGGAGGAGCAAACAGGCTCCAAGAAACCCATCAGCAGGCATCAGGGTTCCCATAGGTACAACGCTGGGGACCACTGCTGTACATGCACGTGCAAACAGAGGCGGTGGAGAATTGAGGCGGACATCCCTTCTGACCCTAAGCAACTCCATTAGAGCAGATTCTGGGGTTCGCTTGTCTCACTGAAGTCCAACTAACCAGAGGCACCATAAAGATTCTGTAGGTATCGTGTGATTTGGGCACTGATGCTGTCATTAAACGGATGTGTCAATTCCTGTCCACGCAAGGATACACCCCAACAAAGATTAACCCGGTTGTGCTTGAAGAATTTGTCATGTGGGGAGAGTGGGATAAGCCAGGCTGGTTCAAACCCGAGCAGCTTGTGGTCTGTACTACTCGTTGAGCAAGGAGGATGCTTCCGAAAGCAACGTGAATCCTGCTGGGATAGCGAAGAAGTGCATGTGGGTGCACGCATGTGCACACCTTCCTACCAGGTAAAGAACTGTGGAGATTATGTCTCTATGATGTAAGTACAGTCGGCTAGAATTACTTAGCTCTTTGGAAAGGAAGCCGCCAGTGCGGAGTGCGCTGCTTTCTGAATATGAATCACTTTCAGTGGAGCCGTCAGTTGGGATGTTTAGGTGCAGTTAGCATTTAAATCGTCCTGTTTGCTGGCAGCATGAGAATTCTGGATGGTCTATGGCGTGCAGACGCACTTGAGGGAGGGCAGAGCATATATGTGCTTGGCAAGGTGCTGGTGTGCGCAGAGGCCTGCCTCCTCTGTCGGTGCTGTGGCAGCATGGGAGGCAACAGGGAGGGCTGGGACATATTGGCCCAGACGCATTAACGCTGGCTGGGAAAGGGGCGTTTCCTGCTCATTGGCAGGTTTTGCTTCGTAAGCCGTTATTTTCCCTTTTGAGCACAGGACATTTTGGGTTACATAAATGCCATCTGAATGGTGACTGCATTTGCAGACTGTGCGCTGCTGTCGTATTCCATGATGTGCCCTTGTTTCTCACCAGCCCTAATTTCAATGCACACACCCCACCTTGCCATGTTACACCATTCGATTTTGTGTGTTTCTTCTGGACAGGGACCCCCTCAGCATTCTATAGCCCTCACCTGGATGGCCCACACTAGCCTGATCTTGTCAGGTAGGGTTGCCAACCTCCAGGGGTGGCTAGAGATCTCCCGCTATCACAACTGATCTCCAGGCGACAGAGATCAGTTCTCCTGGAGAAAATGGCCGCTTTGGCAAATGGACTCTGTGGCATTGAAATCCCCTCCTCCCCAAACCTAGCCCTCCTCAGACTCTGCCCCCAAAATATCCAGGTATTTCCCAACCCAGACCTGGCAACCCTATAAGCAGGGTCAGCCCTGGTTAGTACTTTGATGGGAGACCACCAAGGAAGTCCAGGATTGCTACACAGAAGCAAGCAATAGCAAACCCACCTCTATTAATGTTCGGGTTGCCAGCTACCATTTTCTCCAGGGGAACTGATCTCTGTCGCCCAGAGATCAGTTGCAATAGTGGGAGATCTCCAGCCATCACCTGGAGGTTGGCAGCCCTAGTTAGTCTCTTGCCTTGAAAAACCCATAAGGGGTCGCCATAAGTCAGCTGCAACTTGACGGCACTTTACACAAACAGCATTCTGTAACAACAGACTTGCCATAAAAAAACACATCCTGTGCAGCTGAAATGGAGTGCCATCATTCCTTGCCTGATTGGGCCATACACAGGGTTGCCAACTTCCAGGTACTAGCTGGAGATCTCCTGCTATTACAACTGATCTCCAGCCGATAAGAGATCAGTTCACCTGGAGAAAATGGCCGCTTTGGCAGTTGGACTCTATGGGCATTGAAGTCCTTCCCCTCCCTAAACCCGCCCTCCTCAGGCTCTGCCACAAAAACCTCCCGCCAGTGGTGAAGAGGGTCCTGGCAACCCAACCTGGAGAAAATGGCCAATTGGCAATTGGACTGTATGACATTAAAGTCCCTCCCCAAACTCTGCCTTCTTCAGGCTCCGCCCCCAAAAACCTCCTGCCAGTGTCGAAGAGGGACCTGGCATACAGGCAGGTCCTGTGTGGGAATGGGTGGGAGGAGCAAACGATAGAGGTGTGGGGTGGTGGTGGTGGTGGTGGTGGGGCCAGACAGGCAGCCGTGTTAAGCTGACTCCAGCCACCTGTAGCTCCACACGCCGCCTGGCCTAACAGGCTTTCCTCCTCTAATTACCCCGATGATCCCCTGGCAGGTGGGGGACTTGAGCCCATTAGCCGCATGAGCGGCTAAGCCTCCAGATGTTGGGTCTTCCCAGCTGTTCCCAGCTGATGCCTCAGATGACCTTGGCCGTGGGGGCCACCGGAAGGAGCCAATGAGAACTGGCTAATTTAGGCACCGTCTGGGTGTGTGTGTGTGGTGTGTGTGTGTGTGTTTTGTCGGCACCGGAAGGGCGGGTGAAGCGCAGCCCTGCCCTGTTTGGAGCAAGGCCCGCCCCGCGTTGCGCCTGATGAATGGCTCAGGGAGGCGACCGGCGCCTCGGAGGTTTTTTGGCGATTCCGCGCGATCCAATCCGGGATTTCCACGTGTCCCTTTTGCAGAAATGCCCCCTCGCTTCTCGGCTTGTGTATTTTCAATGTGATAACTCTCGGGATGGGTTTTTTCCCCCTTCCCTCTCCCTCCTCTTCTTCTCCCCCCCCTTCCTTTTCCGCTATATTTCGGGTCTGTAGAATGCAGCAAGTGATCGCGGCGCAGGGAGGGCTCCTCTCCCCCCAGGAACCGCTTTGCTGCCGCTGACATCGCTCGGCTTTGATTTCCACGCTCGCACCCACCCACCACCTTGATCTCTCTCCCTCTCCCCTCCTGCATTTCTGCTCGCCACCAGCTGCCGCTTTTTGCAGCCAAGCCGCTACCAAACGCGTGCACACAGCTTCCCCCCCCCCCCAAAAAAAACCCTCTCTCTAAAGTAAATGGAGGGACAGGACGGAGGAAGGCTTGATTGCAGCAAAGGAAAATAGGCAGGAGGTTTCCTGGCCTTGCAAGCCGGAGGGGTGGAGGAAAGGGAGACCTGTCGGATGGTTACTGTAGGAGGGCTGCGAATGACAAGACCCGGAGGGGCAGCGTGAGGGACCCTGGCAGCTGGCCAGGACTCTGAGGTCTGAACCGGAGGAGGGGGGCTGCCAGGGTTGTGGCAGTACCACAAAAGAGGATTTTTTTGCATACAGCGAAGCCGAGATATTTTTTCCCCTCCTCCTTTTCTTTCCATGCTTGCCTGCCTGGGAACCGCCATCCTGCACCCCCTGACACGCGGAAGCCTTTTCTACCTTCTGGGAGGAACCACACACCCCTAGGCTCGGAGGCTGAAGCGGACCGCCAGCCCTCCCTCCCCACCCTCCCTCCCTCGACGGCAGGTGGCTGGCTCGAAAGATGCTCACCTTCGCGCCGGCGGCTAGTCTGCAGAGGAGCAGGTAAGCCACCCGCCTCCCTCCCTGGACCGCCTTCAGGATCCGGCGACAGGGAGATGCCCGGGCCCCTGCCACATTCCTCCGCAGCTGCCCTTTGTGCATGGACAGAGCAGGGTGGGCGCTAGGGCTCCCGCTGGCACCCGGCGCCCTCCCGAAGGGGGTGGTGGTGGCGGCGGCTTCGGCAGAGGGGGCTGTCTGGCAGAAGCGGGCTAGTGCTGCAGCTGCCCCCGCCGTCCGCACCCCCAGGCACTCATGAGCAGAGGAGCCACCTTGCAGCGCAGGACAACCTACCTGATCTCCCTGACCCTCGTCAAGCTCGAATCGGTGCAGCAGCAAGGGCAGCCGCAGGACGATGAGAAGGCGGGGGTGGGAGATGGAGTCCCCCAGCCTGATGGCAGAGAGGGCCCGTTCCCAGACGCCAGCCCCCCGGCCCTGCCGGCCACAGACCATGCCGGGGTGAAGGGCCGCAAGGAAGCAGAGGATGCCGCCAAGCACAAGAGGCAGGAGCGGATCTTCCACCGGCAGGATGCCCTCTGGATCAGCACCAGCAGCGCCGGCACCCCCGACTACCTGCTGCAGTTGTCGCCCAGCAGTCCCGGGACGCCTGGTCCTTCCCTGTCCCCTGACAGTGCAGGGCGGGCCAGTTCCCTTTGGGCATCACCCACTGGCAGCAGCCAGGGCACCTTTTGGGACGCGAAGGTGGGGTCTACTGCAGGCCCCAAGGCCAAAGCCACCGTGAGCGTGGAGGCGCCTGCCGTGGCGCCGAAGCCTGAAGTGCTGGGGCCCTTGGTAGCTCCAGCTGTGCCCCCCAAACCTGAGCCAGCTGTGCCCTCTGCCACACCGGCGGTGCCCCCCAAGCCTGAGGCCACCGTGCCCTTTGTGACTTTGGCCGCGGCCCCCAAGCCTGAGCCAACGGTGCCCTTTGTAGCTCCACCTGTGCCCCCGAAACCTGAACCGACGGTGCCCTCTGTAGCCCCAGCTGTCCCCCCGAAACCTGAGCCGGCGATTCCTTCTATAACTCCAACTGTCCCCCCCAAGCCGGAGTTCCCTGCAGCCGCCTTCCTTCCACTTGCTGCTCCCAAACCTGAGGCCATGGTCCCTTCTGTCTCTCCGGCTGTGACGGCCAAGCCTGAGGTCACCGTGGTCCTGGCAGCTCCAGCTGTGGCCCCAAAGCCCAAAGCCATTTTAGTCCCGGTCCTTCCCACCATTCCGCCAAAGCCAGAAGTGACTCCGATGCCCAAGGCTGGGCTGAAGGAAGCCTTGGTGGTGCCCAGCGATGAGTTGCCAGCTCCCCCACCCACCACTGCCAGCTGCTCCTCCAGCGCCGCAGCACCAGGACGCCGGATGCTGGTGAGCCACGCCAGCTGGGGCGGCCCCGAACCCGGGACAACAGAGCTGACTTTGGGCCGAGTGGGGGGCTCTTCTTTCTCCCACTCGGGAGCCTCTTCCCCTCACCCGGCTGCCGGGAATCGGCGCCTTCGCCTGGCTGCCAACAAGCCCTTCAAAACGGTCACCACCAGTGGGGCCAAGATGGGCGGCGAGCCCAAAGCCGGCAAAGGAGGGCACAAAGGGGGCACCCCCAACCGCTTGTCGTGGCCGGAGAGCGAAGTGAAAGGCCGCATGAAGGTGGCCGTCAAGGGCAGCGGGGAAACGGTCCCCCGAGGGGGAACCCGGGCAAAGTTGTCCCCTCACAAAAATAAAAGCAAGACGCTGGACAACAGTGACCTCAACCATGGGCCGGCCAGCCTGGCCTCCTCTGGCTCATGTTCCTCAGAGGCAGCCGTGGGGCTGAAGAGAGGCCGGGAGGGCGGGCGGTCCTCTACCCGTGACCGTAAGATGCTGAAGTTCATCAGCGGCATCTTCACCAAGAGCCCGGCTTCCACTCCCACCCACCCCGGACCAGGTTGGAGCCTGAGCCACAAAGAGCTGCTCAGTGTTGAGTTGGCCAAGGGAGAGTTGCCTAGTGAGTACAGTAGCCCAAGAGGCCTGGTTTCTTTACTCGAGGGCAAGGGGCGAAGTGGGGCTGACGGCCGGCAGGCTCTGATGTGGGTGGGATTTGAGAGAAAGGAAAGGGGGATCCGGGGACAGCGGGTGATTTGGAGAAGGCTGGTTGTGGGGAGCCATAACTAAAGGTAATTTTTCTGCTGTCTCGTGTTGCTACCCGAGAGGTCTGAGGAAGAGAAACCCATCCGGTTCTTTTTCTTATTCCTTTTTGCCATGGATTCCTTGGCGTGTGACCTCTAGCTAACCTCTTCTCTCCCCTGCACTTTTCAGATTTTGTGCAGAACCTTCACTGATATGATTGGGGGGAGTGTCTGTGGGAACCTTGGTGGTAGCTTGTGACGACAACCTGCATTTTTCTGGGGAAGGCAGATTTCTGGACTGCCTAGCCTTGTTGCCAAGGTGATGGTAGATGATAGCCACCCATGAATCTCTAGTCAAACTCTAGAGGTGTTGTCAAGGTGGGGCGGAGCTTCTTGGTCCCATGTGTCTGTTGCAGCAACTGAAGTAGTCTTATTTTAGGGAGAGGTGTGTGCACACGTGAGGGTTTTTTTGATGCGTGGCCCCAGTGTCATTTTTCTAGACCCGGTACAAACTTTTGACGTGTACCTTCATGATCCGATCTTTTTCAAGACCAATGGAATCGTACAGAAGAGGGGGAAAGCCCCTCTTTTTTCCCCTGAAATGGCCCAAACAGACCATGGCTTGATAGTAGGTTTGCAGGCCAGCCTGATTTCCCTCCACCCTCCAAACCAGCAACCAAAATGATCAGGGGATTAGAGCAACTACCCTGTGAGGAGCGGTTAAAATGCTTAGGGCTGTTTAGCTTAGAAGGAAGGCTGTTAAGGGGAGACATGATAGAGGTCTATAAAATTATGCATGGTATGGAGAGAGTGGACAGGGAGAAGCTTTTCTTCCTCTGTCTTAATACTAGAACACGAGATCATCTGCTGAAGCTGGAGGGTGAGAGATTCAAAACAGATGAAAAGAAGTATTTCTTCACACAACACATAGTTAATTTGTGGAGCTCCTTGCCCCTGGATGTGGTGATGGCTGCCAACTTGGAAGGTTTTAAGAGGGGAGTGGACATGTTCATGGAGGAGAGGGGTATTCATGGCTACTAGTCAGAATGGATACTAGTGATGATGCATACTTATTCTCTCCAGGATCAGAGGAGCATGCCTATTATGTTAGGTGCTGTGGAACACAGGCAGGATGGTGCTGCTGCAGTCGTCTTGTTTGTGGGCTTCCTAGAGACACCTGGTTGGCCACTGCATGAACAGACTGCTGGACTTGATGGGCTTTGGTCTGATCCAGCATGGCTTTTCTTATGTTCTTACGTTATGTTTAGGCCCCATGTTTGGGCCCCGCTCCCATGGTAGCTTGGGATGATATTCGCTATAGGATGGGAAGGATGCTTTCTCCAGTGAGGTTTTTCCACGTGTGAGAGGAGATGATCTCAAGATGTTCTTCAGGCTTGGAGCCTGGCTCGGAATGGCTTGCATGACATCGTATGGAAGAGGTTGGGTGTAATTCCAGAAGGCAAACCCCCCAACTCTTCCCTTTGAGATGCAACATCACTCTCCTTCCAGCCTTTTGGCCCTCCCCCTCTACCATGCATTCTGTACTGGAAGCTTCCTATGATGGAAAGAGGAAGAAGGAGATGATTAGGGGATTGCCTATGAAATGCTCATCTTGTTAGGAGGGATGCAGTGACAGCCCGGCCTGCTTCAGGGGGTCTTTCTCTCTCTCCCTCTCTCTGTGCTTCCTTCAGAGCATGATGAGAAGGGACCCTGCCGAGCCAGGAATGGCAAGCACAAAAATGGGATCATAATTTTTTCCTGCAGCAAATAGTCCTCTTGTTCATTGTGCTGAACAAGAAGTCTGCTGATTTTACAGGTTGCTTCATGAGTAGTGCATGGGAAGTGGGGAGGGGAGGGAATGAATGCATATGGCTCTGGAAAGGAGATAATTAAGTGGAGATGCTGACAGATCTATTTGACAGTGAATGGTAAATGTTTTTCTCTTGTCCACCAGGCAAGGATTATTGGTGACATTGAAATTTAGCATGCTATAACAGTAAAATAGAAGAAAGGAAGGCTAGTTTGCTATCTTGTTTAAAATTTCCCTCTAACCACACTGCAAAGGTGTGGACAGTGGGATGCTGCTGTAGAATGTTTTGTTTTATTTATTTATAGCCTGCTTTCCTCCCCAGTGGGGACCCAAAGTGGCTGGCAACATTGTTCTCCCCTCTGTTTTATCGTCAGCACAACACCCCTGTGAGGTAGGTTAGGCTGAGAGAGAGAGGGAGGCAATCCCAAGGTCACCCTGTGAGCTTTTGTAGGGTTCCCAATAGAGTCTAGGCTACAGTGTAGCCAGGGGCTATCTCTTATGTGTGGATATGAGCAATGTGGGTTTTCCAGAAATTTTTCACCAAAAAAAATTCTAATTCAAATTTAAATACATACTTTAAAGAATGTTAGCAAAAGAAGACAAAATAGTCAGTGTACGAGAATGGACCATGTACAAGTGATGGCATTCATCCATGCTTCAGGTCCCATATTTAAAGAAGAAGAAGAGGAGTTGGCTTTTTATATGCCGACTTTCTCTACCACTTAAGGGAGACTCAAACCGGCTTAAAATTATCTTCCCCTCCCCACAACAGACACCCTGTGAGGTAGGTGGGGCTGAGAGAGCTCTTAATAGAACTGTGACTAGCCCAAGGTCACCCAGCTGGCTTCGTGTGTAGGAGTGGGGAAACAAATCGAGTTCACCAGATTAGCCTCCACCGCTCATGTGGAGGAGCGGGGAATCAAACCCGGCTCTCCAGATCGGAGTCCACCGCTCTTAACCACTACACCACGCTGGCTCTCAGCCCATCTAGCATGATTGATTTGCAGCACAACAGCCCTGATTATAGATAAATAGCTAGATTCAAGTCCAGGAGAACCTTAGAGTTAATTTATGCCATTGTATTCCCTATTACTATGTATGGGTGTGAAAGCTGGACAATGAAGAAAGCCTATAGGAAGAAAGTAGATTCCTTTGAAATGTGGTGTTGGAGGAAAGTGTTACAGGTACCTTGGACTGCCAAAAAAAAACAACAACAAATCAGTGGGTAATGGATCAAATCAAGCCTGAACTGACCCTAGAAGCTAAAATGACTAAACTGAGGCTGTCGTACTTTGGTTACATTATGAGAAGACCAGAGTCACTGGAAAAAACAATCATGCTAGGAAAAATCGAAGGCAGCAGGAAAAGAGGAAGACCCAACAAGAGATGGATTGACTCTGTAAAGGAAGCCACGGCCCTCAATTTGCAAGACCTGAGCAAGGCTGTTAAGGATAGGATGTTTCGGAGGACACTGATTCATAGGGTCGCCATGCATCGGAAGTGACTTGACGGCACTTAACAGAACACACAGCCGACAAGATTTTTCAGGGTATGAGCTTTTGAGAGTCAGATACCAAAGGGAGGTTTGACTCTCGAATGCTCATACCCTGAAAATCTTGTTGGTCTCTAAAGTGCTACTGGACCCGAATCTAGTTGTTCTACTGCAGACCAACACGGCTACCCTCTTAAACTATAGCTAAGTAGAGACCATATTTAGATATGTGGAGCAGAAATTTTTCCATGGAAAAATATTGCGTCAGAAATTTCTCTGTCTACATCACAGGTTCATACAAGCATCAAAGTCCCTGTAGAATTTGAATACCTTAGAACTTGGGTGTCAAACGTAAGGCCCAGGGGGCTGGATCCAGCCCCTTGAGGTCTCTTATCTGGCCAGCAAGCCAGCCACACACACAATTATCAAAGACTGTTAAATAAAAGAAAACACTGGAAGAGTGTTATTGTGTTAAGTGTGTTTGTATTTTAAGAAAAAAAATATTATCTTTAATTGGTTTTGCCTGTGTCTTCTATAAAGACTGTATCTCCGGTACCTGGCATTACATTTTATGGTACACATGGCCCGGCCCAACCAAGTGGCATTTATGTCATATCAGGCCCTTGCAACACATGAGTTCAATGCCCCTGCCTTAGAATTTCTGCTCTGTTTCTCTGTGTCTCCATTAAAAAAAACCCAATAAAGCAAGTTTCTAGATATTATGGTTGTAGAGGTATTTTGGACAGCGTGCAAGTAGTGTCCTCAGAAGTCAACAGGTAGCTAAATTTCTCATCCAAAAACAAGAACTACATCTGTCTGGTCCTTTTATTAGAAGCAACCAGATTGACACAAACCATTGTGCAAGCTTTGGGGCTCACCAACAGTATTCACTAGGCTGGAAAATACAACATTTAAAAATATCAGAGAGGTGGGAAGCAGATGTTTCAGGCTCTTTCTCGGGGCCTCGAGTTCCATCCTTCCCTTGCTACTCTTCTGTTCCCATTCAAAAGTAAATATGAAAAAGAGTGTAGATAGAAGAAGAGTTGGTTTTTATATGCCGACTTTCCCTACCACTTAAGGAAGAATCAAACTGTCTTACCTTGCCTTCCCCTCCCCACAGCAGACACCCTGTGAGGTAGATGGGGCTGAGAGAGCTTTGAGAGAGCTGTGACTAGGCCAAGGTCACCCAGCTGGCTTCATGTGGAGGAGTGGGGAAACAAATCCAGTTCACCAGATTAGCCTCCACCGCTCATGTGGAGGTGTGGGGAATCAAACCCGGTTCTCCAGATCAGAGTCCACCACTCCAAACCACCGCTTTTTAACCACTACTCCATGACATAAGAATATGTGCATGAATTAATATGTGTGATTTGCCTTGGTGTCAAATTTAGATTTTTCAAAATGCAAATAACTGGCTTTTAAAATGGTTTTTCCAGATTGATAATGAGAAGGTTGTGATAAATCAGGTTAGGCCATGAAACTTCATGCCTGGGGTGGGGGGATATTATTATGTTCTCTTGGACATTGTCATAGGTTGTCTAAGAATGAATGTCTCCTGGGGTCTTTTAAAACGCCTTCTGCCTTGCTGTTCGCAAGACCAGAATACAAGCTAAGTGGCTCATCAGCATATCGAAGTCTAGCACTCTTGGTGGTGGGTGGCTTGAAAGACCTTCTGAGTGGCTATGCTTCCCCACAGTGAAAGGTCAATTACAATGGAAAGTGAGATTAAAAGGTATGTTTTAGAAAGCAGGGGTGACTACCCTCTCTTCATCTAAGGCAAGTCCTTTGAGATGTGCGGTTAGACTGACATACCCCAGCAGATTAGCAAGGTAACGTGAAGAATTGGCCTTCATTCTCCAGGGTTGTGTCTTCGCCTTCACTCCTTATTTGACAGTTTCTAGTAAGGTCAATTGATTTCTCAATTCAGGAAGTCTCTTAGAAGATCAGTGTGGTCCATCCTCTGTAAGCAGGTGAGAGAGTTATACTGTTCCCTATTGGCAGGGAACCCTGGGAACTGTAGTCCTACAAAGGGGGCTTCTGATCTCTTTAACGCAGAATTCTAAACACCTTCACCAAATTGCAGTTCTCAAGATTCTTTAGGGGGAAGCAAAGATGGCATATAATAATTGTGTAGGATCAGCGTACTGTCAGATTCTCACTTATGTCAAGAGTCTTCATTATGTCAGTGTACTGTCAGAGACTCCATTATGTCAAGAAAACAAAACACAGCCCAACTAGTCCTGTTGACCAGGAACCTAGTCCCTGTGCCTTCTGCCTCTTTTGAGGATACTTTATTGGAAAATGCTGTTAGATGCTAGAGGCCTTCAAGGTTCAGCTCATCCTCTAGGGTACCTAGGGGCAGTCTTCACCAATGAATAACGGGGGCAGCTGCCCCAGGGGGGCAATTGCCCACAGCCCCACCCCCTCAATGGGAGGAGAAGATGCTGTGCAGGTTGCTGCCACTTCTTGCACCTGCTTCATCTGGGGTTTGGGCAACCAGCTTCCGATTGCATTGGTGTCTCCTGGCCATTTTGCATAGGGCGAGAGCCATTCCATGCTTGGCCTTGGTGGTGGAAGCAGCAGTGATTCTGGGAAACCATCCTGCACGTCTGTCTGGGGCCCTAGAATCACTAAGACCACCCATGAGGGTATGTAAAAAATGCTAAGGTACCCAGTCTGCAGCTGCTGTGGAACTTAGAGTCCCTCGAAGATCTAAGTTACCTTTCTAAGTCCAGGCTGATAAAGATCTAGTCATGTGTCTAGATGGGATACCACCACTCAGGGAACTTATAGCAGGATCTCTCGAATTTAGGCTTGCCAACTCTGGGTCGAGAAACTCTTGGCGATTTGGGGGTGTGGTCTGGGGAGGGTGGAGTTTGGTGTGGGACAGACCTCAGTAGGGATGTGACATCATAAAGTCCGCCCTCTGCAGCAGCCATTTCCTCCAGGGGGACTAATCTCTGTGGTATTGAGATCAGTTGTGATTCATGGGGCTCTCCAGGTTCCACCTGGAGGTTGACAACTGTACTTGGACTCCACGTAAGTATTTTAAACGTTTGTAGGACAGCTATGTGTTTTTTTCCTATCCACTGTATCTTTAACCAAAGAAACAAGCACCATTTTAGTGTTGTTGTTTTTTAACCAGCAGAAGACAGGCTAATTATAAGAGCATCTGAGCACAACTTCAGTGGCCAGTTGGAAATCTTCATCAACATATAACAGTAATGGTTGGGTGTGCAGATGAGGCTCCAGCAGTGATCCTGATGGAAATAGTGGGGTTTTTAGCTTGGCCCCACTATTATGAAATGGCGAAAGGTCTAAAACTCTTGTGGGCCCAACCACCCGAACATCCACAAAAGACATTTTTGATTCTGCTAGTAGTGCTATAATGATGTGCATGCTTGGCAGCCCACACTAGAGAAGAAGGGTGACCCCAATATGAGCAACAACTGCTAATTCTGAGCACCTTCCTGTTCATAAAGGCAGGCTGAAGCACAAGTTGCCTTTTTCTTTGATGGTCTCTTGCCATTTTCCTGGTTTAACATTACAGTATTAGAGGAGGCCAACATGAAGAAGACCATTTCAGAGGATTCATTATGGATAAAATAGATTTCAGCTGCGAGACTTGGGACCAAATCCTTCCTGTTCAAATCATGATGCAGTTTTATATATTTACTTACTTCATATGTACCCCGCCTCTCATCCCAAAGCAGCTTACGTTGGGCTTCTCTCCTCCATTTTAACCTCCCAACAACCCTGTGAAGTAGGTTAGGTTAAGAGTGTGCGACTGGCCCAAGGTCACCCAGCAAGCTTCCATGGTAGAGTAGGGATTTGAACCTGGGTCTCCCAGATTGTAGTCTGACACCTTAACCACTACACCACTCTAGATGCATGGTTCATTAGGTGGCCATAGGTTAGGCTGGGGGGAGGGGGGTCAGCAACCTTTAATTATAAAAGAGCCAAACTATTTCAAAGATCAGAGCAAGAGATCAACAGAGCCCATACAAGAGAGTCTATTTGCATAACTGAAATGGTGCAGCTTAACAGTACTGATAATTGCTGTGTCGATTAATAATCCATAAAGTTTCTGCAGCCCAAACTCTTGTTGTCATGAGTCCTTTATTAGAAAGTGGCGTGCACGAGGTCTCATTATAGGTAATAAGTATACACAGAAACACCCTGTACATTGGCATAAATCTGCATAAGGATGGCACTTGGATAACCGGCCACTGTTCACCTCTATCATTTCCTTTCCATAAAGCATCTCAAAGATGGTTTATGCATGGGTACTTTCACTCATGTTCACCCCCGGTCTGGCTCAGTTGTTCCTTGGAGTTCTGCATGAGTTTTCCAACCATTGGAGATGACCTTGTGGCCAGGCCTTGCAATGACCGGGTCTTCCCATTCCTCTGTTAACCTGACTCTTCCTTCTTCCCTGAGCAAAGCCCCGGTGAAATCCCCATGCATAAGGCAAAGTCTGGGACACGCAAGCTTGGTTTCTCTCACAGCCAATTACAAGGCAGCATGTCCAGAGGCGGGGACTGAAATACTTCCTGCTTCCTCAGAGCTCTTTGTGAGCAGAAGGAAATCTTTTAAAACTGAGGTTTGGATTTCTCTCCCCCCCCTTTCAGATTGCTCTTTTTTTTGTGGTTCCTAAAATGCTTTTTTAGGTGGCAATTGAGCTGGTGGGGGTGGGGTTTTCTCTAACAGTAAGCACTTACAAAGCAGCATTTAAAGGTGCAGGACTTCATTTGAGCTTGGAGACTGCTGATTCCCAACAGCAAAGTGTGGGTCAAGCAACCTCAGGTAAAACTCCCATGCATAAATGACCAAAGACACCCTTTCAATCCCATAATAAGCTTTTCCCTTCATGTACTAGTTATTCCAGCATCTCACCTACCTAACCAACGTACGGTAGCTTAAAATTTTCATTTTCTTTTTGACAGATCCACATTTCCTGCCATATTGAGCCACGTGTCTCTGGAACTGTCAGACCCCTTAAATTAGGCTGAGATAATTGCAGGCCCATCTCACAGCGGAGCGGTTGTCGTATTTTTCGGTTGGCAGGCAGACCTAATAAAATGAGGAATTGCTTAAAACTTGAATGTAAGCAGCAACTGACAGTGCAGTCCTAAGCAGAGTTACATCCTTCTAAATCCCTCGAGGTAAGTCGGCTTAGAAGGTTGTTGTTCTGTTTAGGTTAAATCATTTTGTACGGTGGCCTGTAAGGCTTATTTGGGAACAAGCTAAGATCCTGCTATCTTAGGGCAAACCCACACATTACCAATTCCACAAGGGGATGTCTCTGAATTTTAAATTCTATCGCTACATAGTGTGATGATTAAAAGTGTATTGGGGGGATTGTGCCCCATCCAAAGTTTCTTTGGAAGAAGGATAATGATAGCTAAATAGTAGAGCATATGCTTTGCATGATGTAGGTCCCAAGTTCAAACTTTGACATTTCCAGGTAAAAATAATCTTGCGTTAGCAGGACTGGGTGACAGCTGAGCCCTTGGAGTCACTGAAATGAGCAGAATGTGCCAGTGCCAGGTTCTTATGTACAGCTTTATAATTCAAGTAGTCTTGGCTTATGTAGCCTGAAGGTATGGTCGCCAACCCCTGCTTGGGAAATTCCTGGAGATTAGGGAGTGAAGCTTGGGGAAGGTGGGGTTTGGAGAGGGACCGCAACAGAGTATGATGCTATATAGTCCACCCTCCAAAACACCCATTTTCTTCATGGGAACTGATCTCTGTATGAGTTGTAGTTCTGGGAGGACTCCAGATGCTACCTGGAGGTTGGCAACACTACCTGAAAGCCAAAGTCTCAAAGCCAAAGGAAGGTAGTAGGCCATGGTGAGCACCACAGGGAGTGGTGGAGAACCAGAGTATTCTCGGGGGCCCTGGAGGAAGTCTAGTCATGTGATTTGTCTTCAGGTGATTTTTACTTTGGGTCAGGGTACCTCGGAAGATCTCTGGAGGGAAGCCCTGCCACTTGAGATGCTTTCATTCTCTCCAAATCTGGCAGTTGACGCAAACAATAAAGTTGTGCTGTTGTTCCAGGTTGTACATGCAGTGGCGTTATTATAGCTGTCCTTCCCTCTAAGAGTGGCTGGCTGCACCTTGGGGCCTTTCTCCTTGCAGCCCTGCAGGAAAACTGTCACTAAGAGGTATTAGGGATGAAAAATCGCTTGCACTCCTGTGACTTTGCTGTCCGCCTCATTGCTTAGGGAGAGCGATGGCCTTTGACCAACCTTGTGCAATGCGTCCTTCTCCAGATTGGATGCACCCAGCACATCTTCCAAGTTGTCAGATGCATGGTTGATTTTTGATACTTGCAGTCCTGGGTGGTTCAGTTGGATGGGTGTAGGTTTGTCTGGGGTAGTGTACACATTAAAAAATGTGTTTGAGTTCTTCAGCTTAAAAAAACAAACAAGAAACTTTCACAATGGGTAGCCGTGTTAGTCTCTATGTAGCAGTAGAAAAAAGCAAGAATCCAGTAGCATCTTAAAGACTAACAACATTTTTGGCATGTTATGAGCTTCTGTGAGCCACAGCTGACTTCTTTAGATACAGCTAGAATGGGAGCCAGCATGGTGGAGTGGTTAAGAGCGGTGGTTTGGAGCAATGGACTCTAATCTAGAGAGCTGGGTTTGATTTTCCACTCCTCCACATGAGTGGCGGACGCTAATCTGGTGAATCACGTTGGTTTCCCCACTCCTCCACATGAAGCCAGCAGGGTGACCTAGGCCTAGTCACAGCTCTCTCAGAACTCTCACAGTCCCACCTACCTCACAGGGTGTCTGTTGTGGGGAGGGGGAAGGATGGTGATTGTAAGCCGGTTTGATTCTTCCTTAAGTGGTAAGAGTAAGTCGGCATATAAAAACCAATTATTCTTCTTCCTCGTACCCTGCCAGAAATTTTGTTAGTCTTTAAGGTGCTACTGGACTCAAGAAACTTTCAGTTTGCATCGCATCTATCAGTGCACAATGAAATGCGGAAGAGAAATGGGACATTCTTGCCAATGGACATTTTACATAAACTACACACCAAGTCTGCAGAAAAGCAAATTTAAGCCTCCAATGTGAAAATGTCCTCAGGCCCTGTTAAATAACCAAACCGGGATTAAGTGTTCTGTGAATGGAGCTCTAGCACGGGGTGGCCGGAGTCATCCAGGAGCCAAATGCGGTTTCAGGGGGATTCAGTTAAGAATCTTGTTCCAGCCTTCGTTTGCGGTGAGCTTGGTGTCCAGGTGTGTGCCTTTTTAGGAGACGCACCACAATTTTTCAACTGCTTTTAAGTATATGGCAGGCTAGGGAACGTTTCTCTTATAAGAGCAGCCAATTCTTTCCATGGCTTCCCTGTTTCCATGCCTAGGCAGGCTCTCTAGGATTAATGGAACCTCTTACCGCTGCTGACAGTGTATTGTGTGGAAGTCTGTAGCATGTTGCGATTACAGAGCAGTTCTGCTGGTATCACAGAGAATTTTCAGTCTTCCTAAGATAATGGTGTTTGGGTTTTTTTTGGGGGGGGGGGTTGTCCTGCATCACATGCAGGCAAACTGAGGCGCAGATGTAGTCTCCATCCCTGTGTCAAGGCTCTTCAAGGTCACTTGGAAAACCAAGAGCGGAGCTAGGGATTGAACTCAGCACATTGCCTTCTTGAGACTATAGCAGGACGTGTCCCTCTGATGCCCTGATCTTAACTGTTGCTGCACATGAACAGTCATAGGCTACGTCCCATGGCCACAATTATTCATGTTTTGAGAACATCCTGGTTAGATTATTCTTCACACATTGTACATGAGGGCGCCTTTGGAGACTACCTAGATATTTCAGCTGGCTCAGAATGCAACTGCACAGTAGCCGGCTGGCATAGGATTCATAGATAGATGTTTATTTATTGTCATAGATCATCAAATAAAAAAACCACAGGATTACAGAATTGCTTGATGAATACAAAGCACATAGACAGAATGTGGCTAAAATTACAATACTTAAAATGACACGAACATTACAAAAATAATTCAGTCATATATATATTCGTATGATTAATATAAAACTAGTCTAAAAAGTTCCTAGCAGTAAGATCCCATACTTCCTTGGCTATTGCATAGATTTCATCCAGCTCTGCCTTATTTTAATTGCTAGCCAAGCAAATCTGGCAACTCTATTAGTTAAATTATCTATAAGTTAGGATTCAGCGACATGATATGGTTTCTTTGCGTTTATTTTAAACAGCACTTGCCCAACCTTTGCAAGTGTAGCTGCCACGATTGCTTTTTCAAGGAAGAGAATGGCATGGAGAGATAGGAAAGCTTTCCTCCCCTGCTGTTACTCGCTCTCCTGGACTGCTTTTACCCCAACTGGGGGAAAATCTACCCCGGCATGAGTAAAAGGTCTTTTCCAGTGAGAAAATGGCAGGGGAGGAAAGAGAAGAAGGGACCCTTTAGCGCTGTCTTTAAAACGTTTAAATCATAATTGGGGATGAAATGGAGGAGGGGAGACTGTTATGAGCTGTGTTGGATCCCGAATTGGGGAGAAAAGCTGGGTATAAAGACCTGAATCACAGAATCGTACAGTTGGAAGGGACCACCAGGGTCATCTAGTCCAACCCCCTGCACAATGCAGGAAATTCACAACTACCCCCACACACACCCCAGTGTCCCCTATCCCATGCACAGAAGATGCCCAAGATGCCTAAGATGAATTGCTGACAGATAGCCATCTAGTTTCTGCTTAAAAACCTCCAGGGAAGGAGAGCTCACCACCTCCCGAGGAAGCCTGTTCCACTGAGGAATCGCTCTAACTGTTAGAAAATTCTTCCTAATGTCTAGACGGAAACTCTTTTGATTTAATTTCAACCCATTGGTTCTGAATATTGTCGAAGGCTTTCACGGTCAGAGTTCATTGGTTCTCGTAGGTTATCCGGGCTGTGTAACCGTGGTCTTGGTATTTTCTTTCCTGACGTTTCGCCAGCAGCTGTGGCCGGCATGCCGGCCACAGCTGCTGGCGAAACGTCAGGAAAGAAAATACCAAGACCATGGTTACACAGCCCGGATAACCTACGAGAACCATTAGTTCTGGTCCGACCTTCTGGGGCAACAGAAAACAACTCGGCACCCTCCTCTATATGACAGCCCTTTGAGTACGTGAAGATGGTTATCATATCCCCTCTCAGTCTTCTCCTCTTCAGGCTAATCATACCCAGCTTCTTCAACCTTTCCTCATAGGACTTGGTCTCCAGACCCCTCACCATCTTTGTTACCTCCTTTGGACACATTCCAGCTTGTCTACATCCTTCTTAAATGCGTAATATGTAGTTGAGTCTTTGTAGAAAAACTTTTTGACAGTTAAAAAAAAACTGTTCTGGCTACCTGTTGCTTTCTGGCCACAATTCAAAATGCTGGTTCGTGCTTTGGAAGCCCTGTGTGGTCTGGGGCCAGGTTATTTGCAGGACCCTTTGCTCCCATACACTTACTTACCCGTCAGTTTAACATCTTCTGCAGGGGCCCTGCTGGGTGTGCTGCCTCCTGCAAAGGTAAGGTGGGCACTGAGCAGAGAGCTGCTTTGAGGTGCCTAGACCCTTCCCGCAATGGTGCACCCAGCATCAAGCTGTTTAAACCTAACGCACCAGATAAAAATAACCATAGATGGTTCCTACAGAAGAGGGCTCATCCTCAGTCACCAGGAGAAACCTCCCTCTTTCAGAGCGAGCCGCCTCCACCTCAGATGAAGAAAGTCTCATCCAACGCGTTTTTTTCCTCACACCTTTTAAAGTGTCGGGTATTGTCGGTCCATTCTTCTTTCTCCCTTACCTGGATACCCTATATTGTCTATATATTTTCTAGTTCTTGAGTTCCCTAGTTATATCTTAATGAACCACTGTGGTGTAGTGGTTAAAAGGGGTGGTTAGGAGCTGTGGACTCCAGGTTTGATTCCCCAGTCTTCCACATGAGCGGTGGATGCTAATCTGGTGAACCGGGCTGGTTTCCCCGCTCCTACACAGGAAGCCAACTGGGTGACCATGGGCTACTCACAGCTCTCTTAGAGCTCTCTCAGCCGCACCCACCTCACAGGGTATCTGTTATGGGGAGGGGAAGGGAAGGTGATTGTAAGCCGGTTTGATTCTTCCTTAAGTGGTAGAGAAAGTCGGCAAATAAAAGCCAACTCCTTCTCCTTCTTCTTTGGCAGATGTGTAATATTTGCATTGTATTGATGTGATCTTAATGATATTATTGGGAGTCTTCTTTGTTGTTTTAAACAAAATGGGATGTAAATATTTGTCTGTGTGAAAAAGCATGTCTTGGTAAATTTGGTTAGTTATTCCCAGACTTGGTTATGGGTTTCCTTCAAAGAATCCTGGGAACTGTAGTTTCTAGGATGAGGGTGCTAAGAACTCTTTGAGATCCCCTGTTCCTCTCGCAGAACTACAGTTCCCAAGATTCCCTGGGAGAAAGACTTCAGTGTCAAACAGCATAACCTTAAGCACACATGCTCAGTACAGAATATATGTTTGCCCCAGTGGGGTAAATTTCTGTGGAGGAGCTGTTTCAAGCCATGAAAATGCGCATGGGGGGAGGCTTAAACCACTGCCACACTCCCACTGCGGTCCCAATCCAAGTTGGGCTTTTCCACGTGTGTGTAAAGTGCCGACAATTTAAAACGACCCCTGGTGGGGTTTTCAAGGCAAGTGATTAAGCAGAGGTGGTTTGCCATTACCCTTCCTCTGCAGAGTCCTCCTTGGAGGTCTCCCTTCCAAGTACCGACCCTGCTTAGCTTCCGAGATTGGACAAGATCGGGCTATACCACGCCACCTTCCCTCCCTTGGGTTTTCCCATGCCAGCTATTTAAAGGGGGGAAAATGACACTGGGAATTCTGTTCATGAAACTACTGGTGTAAAGTCTGGTTTATCCCTCATTGGGACTTTCCTCTTGAGTTCTTTGTCATATTGATGTATCTGTAGCTGTTACTTTCTTAGGAACAAAGGGTTGGATCCAGCCAGCTTTTTCATTTAGTCTTACCTACCGTCTTTGCTACAGCCACAACACACGTGCCTTTGGTTTGTGCAGGCCCTGTGATCCCCAGAATGCCCTTTTTGGTGGTCAGATTGGGCATCTCCCTCCTCCCTTTTTCAGCAGCAGAAAAGCTGGTTGGATCCAACCCAAAAGCTCCTACTCTGGTGTTAATGGAAGTTGTTCTGGTACAAAGTCTTTCATTACCAATTATAGACTTCGCAGTCTATATATAGGTAAACTATACCGATGTCAGCACAAGTTGTTCTCCAGAGCCTTGGAATCCAGCCTCCTTGTTTCTCCCCTGGTTTTGAAGAAATGCATCTAATTTTACAGGGTTTTAATAACTACAGAAGAAGAAGAAGAGTTGGTTTTTATATGCCGACTTTCTCTACCAGTTAAGGGAGACTCAAACCGACTTACAATCACCTTCCCTTCCCCTCCCAACAACAGACACCCAGTGAGGTAGGTGGGGCTGAGAGAGTGTGACTAGCCCAAGGTCGCCCAGCTGGCTTCATGTGTAGAAGTGGGGAAACCAACCCGGTTCACCAGATGAGCGTCCGTCGCTCATATGGAGGAGTGGGGAATCCAATCCGGTTCTCCAGATCAGAGTCCACCACTCCAAACCACCGCTCTTAACCACTATACCATGCTTGCTCTCTACACCATGTTGGCAGAGCTTTAGGACAAACTGGAGTGATCCCTACAGTTTTCTCATGGTGGAAATGCTTTCAAGGTATTCTCAGGTGGACCACATTTTTTCCAAGAGCCCAACATAGGACTGAAATCGGCTGATTTGGATTCTGCCATGTGCAATGGATGTATGTTGGGTAGGACAGTAGCCAGCAGTGGCAGCAGCATGGCAATTCACTCTATAAAATCCCGGATTAAACTTCGCCTATATTTGTTCTTTGCCATCCGAACATGTGGTTGCCAAGTTCTTTGCTGCTGATAGCCAATTCTTCCTAGTGGTTAGTATCAGACTAGGGTCTGAGAGGCTTTAGGTTCGAACCCCCACTCTGCCATGGAAGCTTGCTCAGTGACCTTGGGCCAGTCACACGCTGTTAGGCTAACCAACCTCACAGGGTTTTGAGGATAAAATGGAGGAGAGAGGAACAATGAGAAGCTGTTTTGGCTCTCCATTGGGGAGAAAGATGAGGTATAAATGTAGTCAATGGATAAAGTTTATTCACTTCATTTCTGGAAAATCGACATAGAAAGAAGTGAGCAGCTGGAGACCACTTGGGATAAATATAGCCCCCCAAGGTGGCCTATCTGTCCCCCTTACCAAAAAGGCATATGAGGCAACTGAATTTCCTGGCAAGCAGCTTTAGGAAGTCAGCATTGAGGGCCAGTAGTCCTGAAAAGCGGCCCTCTTGAGAAACTAGTTGCTGACCATAGAACTAGGAATCTGCCATATGAGGGGCAGCTGCAGATGAAGACTTGGTCTGTATGGAAATACAGCTTGGCATCAAACTTGGCCCTCCCCTGCTTCACTAGCTGAGAATATTCCATTCACAGGTACTTGGTCATAAAACCCTTTGCAACAGAATTACTACTCTATGATTGAAGAGATTTTGTTCCCATTGTAGGAATTTATTACATTTTCTAATGACATCTTCTGGGGGGCCATGAATGCTCGAGGTCCCATGTAGGAAAACAAAATTGTGGGGTTCACAGACAAGATCCTTCTGACACCCCTGCCCCAAATTATTTTCCTACTTAGACTTGGTGGGATCCCATCCTGGGCTTGTTTACAGTAGACCTGATTTTTAATCCCTATAGCCCCCAGTTCCTCATAAGTAATGGACACAGGACAAGTTAAACATCTCACTTTCAACTTGCAAATCCAAAAACACCATCTTTACAATGACCATAAACACTAGAATCTTCTGTATTCTGGTGACTTAAATTTTTTCAGGAATCACCAAAAAATTCAACACACAGTTCATTCTCCCCTCCCCCCATGCGACCTGTATGTTTGAGACCTATGAAAATATTTGGTTTGCTGACTCCTTTCTGTCTAGTACTTTGCTCATCCCCTGTTCTCTCCTCCTGACATCCTGTAGCAAGGGTCATCTGCTCACCATGTAGGGGATTGTGCTTTGTGGCACAAGGCTGGCTTTCTAGTCCCTTCTGGTTTTGCTGTTCTCTAATCTCACTATCTCTTGGCACGCCACTAGCTGCTTGCACAGATCTCACAGATCTCCCTTCCATATATCATTGTCTAGCTGGGAAAAACTGTAGGCCATTTTGGACACAAAACCCCATGCCAAACCTGGGTTTGCCACCAAGGGTGTGCTGTACTCACCAGGAAATTTTAGCCAGTTCCAGATAATTGTGGTTGTGTTTGCAAGTGCTTATTTTTTTTTTGTAGGTGTAAAGACGCTTTGGACATAAAGGCAGTATGTATTTCTGACTGGCAATGAACACATGAAGCTGTTTTATACTGAATCAGACCCTTGGTTCGTCAAAGTCAGTACTGTCTACTCAGACCGGCAGCTGGTCTCCGGCAGGGGTCTTTCACATCACTTACCTGCCTAGTCCCTTTAACTGGAGATGCTGGGGATTGAACCTGGGACCTTTTGCATGCCAAGCAGATACTCTACAAACTTAGCCACAGCCCCTCTTGAGTATCTCAGGAAAGGTCTTTCCTGGTCCATCCTGGTACCCAGATCCTTCCCTAGACAATTGAACCTAGAACCTTCTGTCCATAGCGTGATCTTTTCTGCCACCAAGCTGTGGCCCATCCCTTTGGCAGGATTTCCAGCAAAACTATAGTTGCTGCTTCTGAAATGGAATTTGTGGTCTGCAATCCCGACACATTTAAATAGCAGTCCTGACTTACCGTCATAGCAGTGTGTGTACAGCAACCCTGTGCAAGATCTCTCTCTCTCTCTTGCTCTGTCTATCTATCTATCTATCTATAGATATTTGAAGGGAATTATATTGGTGGCAGGAGTTGGCACCCTGAGAACTTCCAATATGTTTAAAAAAAAAAAAGCTTCTAATCCTCATGGTTGGAAAGATAGGCTTGACAATGAGTGGTGGAGGGCTTCAGTGTCCTGCATGGATAGTTATCATAGAATCATAGAGTTGGAAGGGACCACCAGGGCCATCTAGTCCAACCCCTTGCACAATGCAGGAAATTCACAACTACCTCTCCCCCCACACCCATGCCCAGAAGATGGCCAAGATGCCTTCCCTCTCGTGAACTGCCTAAGGTTATAGAATCAGCATTGCTGACAGATGGCCATCTAGCCTCTGCTTAAAAACCTCCAGGGAAGGAGGACTTACCACCTCCTGAGGATCTCTGCTCCTCCCATCAATTCCCCCCCCCCACTGGAACCTCCTGGTGTTTGTATCCCTTGTTGTTGTTTTTTGCTGGGTCCCCTGTTGTTTGGTTACCCATAGGAGGAGGACCCCCCTAATGAGGTGATATCAGTATGAGGGGAACTTATTATCAGACGCCAGCTTTAAGATGTTTTGTGTTTTAAGTGCCATCAAGTCACTTCCCACTCATGAATCAATGTTCTCCAAAGTGTCCTATCCTTAACAGCCTTGCTCAGATCTTGCAAATTGAGGGCTGTGGCTTCCTTTATTGAGTCAATCCATCTCTTGTTGGGTCTTCCTGTTTTCCTGCTGCCTTCAACTTTTCCTATCATGATTGTCTTTTCCAGCGACTCTTGTGTTCCCATGATGTGACCAAAGTATGATAGCCTCAGTTTAGTCATTTTAGCTTCTAGGGTCAGTTCAGGCTTGATTTGATCTAGAACCCACTGATTTGTTTTTTTGGCAGACCCCGGTATCCGTAACACTCCTCCAACACCAAATTTCAAAGGAATCTACTTTCTTCCTATCGGCTTTCTTCATTGTCCAGCTTTCACACCCATGCATTGTAATAGGGAATACTAAGAAGTTTTAGATAGCTCTAATTAATCTAGGTTTTAAATTGTTAATGTAGTGTTATATATAGATTAAAAGATTGCATAGTATGGTTAGCTGCTCCGAGCCTGACTTCTGTTGGGCAAGGGTGGGATAGAAATTGAAATAAATAAATAAATACATTATTCTGCTTATTTATTTATTTGCTTATTTATTTATTTATTTATTTATGTGAGATCGACAAACTTGACAAACGTGCTGACTCTGCTTAAATCATTTTGGTATAGGAAGCCAAAATATAATAAAGTCTTGTATTTCTACCATTATTTTACTTATACAACAAAGAAAGTTACGATGGTCCTATAATGCACAAGTTGCTGAAACAATTTGAAGTCCAAACAAATCAAGGGATCTACCCCAATCCATCTTGGGTCCCAATCAGTCTGTGGTCAGACTTGTCGCTTCCCAAGGCGATCTCTATCCTGTATACTTAATTTGTTTGGACTTTAAATTGTTTCAGCAAGTTGTGCATTATAGGACCATCATTATTTTCTTTGTTGTATATGTAAAATATTGTTAGAAATTGGAGACTTTATTCTATTTTGGCTTCCTATGCTGATTTTTGTGATTGTGTTAGTTTAGCATAGAGGTGTTCTTTTCGTATTAAATTGTTTTGGTGGCAAAATGTTGTTTTTCTTGGTTTGTGTGTGTATGCATTTTTTAATTTGAGGACAAAACACACACTTCAGAATCCAATCAAAAGAAGTTAACAGAAAGGATCTGTAGCCTTGAAGTCTCGGCGCACGTATTTGCTTTGTGTGGGGATGATTCAGTATGAACGGCAACATTCACATCCTGTAATTGCAAAGTGAATATCAAATAATTTCCCCTCCCATTAATGTCCCGGGGTTCTTCCGAGTGATAATGCACTTGGAGTTCAGTATGCTATATAATGGAAGGAGACGTCTGTGGGTGGGGGAGCTCTGCGGTTAGCCGCACACACAGGGAGAACAGCCCCATTTATCAGTAGCATGCCAGCTGCACTTTCAAAGCAGATGCATTTTGCATTCTGCCCATGGATATTTTTGTGGCCATTATGGGAGGGCTTAGTGGGTGAATTGTGGTACAGTCCAATGCTTGGCAACCACATGATAATCTGACCTGTGAAGTTTGAAAGAAGAAGAAGAGTTTGTTTTTATATGCCGACTTTCTCTACCACTTAAGGGAGACTCAAACCAGCTTACAATTACCTTCCCTTCCCCTCCCCACAACAGTCACCCTGTGAGGTAGGTGGGGTTGAGAGAGCTCAAAGAGAACTGTGACTAGCCCAAGGTCACCCAGTTGGCTTTGTGTGTAGGAGTGGGGGAACATTCAGTTCACCAGATTGGCCTCCACCGCTCATGTGGAAGGAGTGGGGAATCGAACCCGGTCTCCAGATCAGACTCCGCTGCTCCAAACCACCGCTCTTAACCACTACACCACGCTGGCTCTCAGTTTGGGTGACAATGTAAGTGGTTTGAGCAATTCCACAGTGGAAAACAGTAATAAAAGGGGGCGGGAGGGAAACCTTCTTTGTACATGCCAAACTGTTTGGAAAATATTCTTTGGGGTTAGAGAAGCTAAATTTTTGGTGAGAAGTCAACTACAGTAGAAGAGAAAAAGAATTAAACTTTTTGGCGGGGTGGTGCTGGTGGATATTGAGGGTTACAAAAGAAATTGGAGACATTCCAGTTACCCTTTGAGGGGAAAACATTCTGCATGTGCCTTAGGGGGGAACTTGATTTTTAAAGATTCTTTGGCCTATTCTAGGCTTTGATCACAGAGTGAATGTCTACATGGAGCGAAATGTAAAATGCTAGTAGCATGTTCAGTAACATACCCTCCAGTGCTACAGAAATGAAAATAAGGTCATGCTTATCGCACTTCTGACAGGAACCCCGTGGCGCAGAGTGGTAGGCTGCAGTACTGCAGTCAAAAGCTCTGATCACAACCTGAGTTCGATCCTGACGGAAGTCGGTTTCATGTAGCCGGCTCAAGGTTGATTCAGCCTTCCATCCTTCCAAGGTCGGTAACATGAGTATCCAGCTTGTTGAGGGTAACATGTAGACGACCGGGGAAGGCAGTGGCAAACCACCCTGTAAACATGACCAGCATAGTAAACTTCGGGATGTGACGTCACCTCATGGGTCAGTAATGACCCGGTGCTTGCACAGGGGACTACCTTTACCTTTTTTATATATTGCACTTCTATTTTCATATTATCAGTTCCTGGTTGATGCAAGCCCCCCCAATGAACCTTGCTGGTGACTCTTCACCCCTTCCTATATTCCTTTACAATAAGATAAGCCTGTCCTCCCGCCCAAGGTAAAACAAAGGATTATTGTTCTTTTGCTGATGTAGAACAAATTATGTTTTTTTAAATTATATCTTCAATATTTTTTTATCCTGGAATACATGGCTCTCCTGTTCCCATACTGGTCAGACTACAACCCCTGTGGGTAGGCTTGGCTGAGGGTGTGTGATTGGCCCAAAGTCACCCAGCAGGCTTCTATGGCAGAGTGGGGATTTGAACCTGGGATGGTCTCTTTGATGACTTTTAATAAATATCCATAAGAATAGCCAACTAAAGGTGGTGTGAAGCTCCTTTAAACCTCTGGGTGAGCAAGAACATTTTCACCTGGAGCCCAAATACCAAAAATTAGGCCCCAGGCAAACCTGTAGGGGCGAACAGTCCAAAGATAGGGTGCCACCATGAAAAAAGCACTGGCTCTACTTGCTGCCCGGCACTTAACTGGTGAACAGAGCAATACAGGAGGAGAAGACTGTTAACCAAGTACTTGAAGGGCTGTCATATAGAGGAGGGTGCCGAGAATGTTTTCTGTTGCTCCAGAAGGTCGGACCAGAACCAACGGGTTGAAATTAAATCAAAAGAGTTTCCGTCTAGACATCAGGAAGAATTTTCTAACAATTAGAGCGGTTCCTCGGTGGAACAGGGTTCCTCGGAAGGTTGTGAGCTTTCCTTCCCTGGAGGTTTTTAAGCAGAGGCTAGATGGCCATCTGTCAGCAATGCTGATTCTATGACCTTAGGCAGATCATGACAAGGAGGGCATCTTGGCCATCTTCTGGGTATGGAGTAGGGGGCACTGGGGAGTGTGGGGGGGGAGGTAGTTGTGAATTTCCTGCATTGTGCAGGGGGTTGGACTAGATGACCCTGGTGGTCCCTTCCAACTCTATGATTCTATGATTGTAGTTGTAACAGCTGCCCCTTGCTTTACCGTCTTGGCGTTCACAAAACTATAACAAAGCAATTCATCTCAGAAAGGCAACAGTACAGATGGTAACTTAGCAGCAGTGGTTGCCAGAAAATAATGAGTGTCCTTGGTAAATTGTGGCGGTTGGAACATATGCAGCAAGAGGAGCAGAATAAGAAGAGCTCTGCTGGATCAGACCTATGCCACAACCTTTTTCACACAGTGGCCAACCAGTTGACTTGGAGGGCCAACGACAAGCCATAGAGTCACATGAACACATCAAGCTGCCTTATACTGAATCAGACCCTTGGTCCATCAAAATCAGTATCGTCTGCTCAGACCAGCAGCCCCTCTCCAGGGTCTCAGGCAGGGGTATTCCCAGGGCCTTTCCTTGATGTTGCTTCGTAGCACTGAAAGTTCAGATTTTAGAAGAAGAGTTGGTTTTTATATGCTGACTTTCTCTACCACTTAAGGGAGAATCAAACCGGCTTACAATCACCTTCCCCTCCCCACAACAGACACCCTGTGAGGTAGGTGGGGCTGAGAGAGTGTGACTAGCCCAAGGTCACCCAGCTGGCTTCATGTAGGAGTAGGGAAACAAATCCAGTTCACCAGAATAGCCTCCGGCGTTCATGTGGAGGAGTGGAGAATCAAACGCGGTTCTCCAGATCAGACTCCAGATCAGACTCCAAGTAGGCAATCTTGTAGTGTAAGGCTTCCGAGAAATCTGTGGGATATGGAAGAAGCAGCTCCTTCCTTCCCCCTTTTTTCCAAGCTCCACCCACAAGTCAGTTTTCTCTCCGTGCAATTAGCAGGAATGGCAAATGGGCTTGGTGCCAGCCAAGCCATCTTGTAATGTAATTTGCTATCTTCGTTCCCACTTGACCTCTCGGTTTAAAAGAGAGAGAAAAGACATACAGCAGCCTCTTGCAGGGTTCAAGGCCCCGTGCGATTGGCTGGTTATCCTCTTCCTTCTGAGCACTGGAAGAGGGAATGCAACCTATCCTTTCCCCCTAGAGCACATCAATCACTTATCTGGCAACTGCGAATCAATGAGGAATGACTTGTGTCCTGGGGCTGTCGAGATGTTGCAAGGGACTGAGATGGGAACAGGGCTTCGTGGGATTTGATCAAGGAGACACTGAAGCCAGAAAGGACAGGGTGTCAGGCTGCACTGATTCAAGAGAGATGCCTCAGTCACTCAAATCTAAGCCTCAGTACTAATGGACAGTTTTTAATCTGTTTACAGTTTTTAATCTGTCTTTGCATTAACCAAAAACACATTGCAAATTTGGTAAAGGCCAGTGCAGCACTAAGCATCAGCCCTGCACTTGGCTGAATAAATATTTTATTGTTTCCTTCATGCCAGCAGCGCAGTTGACCAAGCAGCTGGGCTTTCTGCCCGCCCTCTGTGCAAATGAGTAGCTGGCATTCTCTGAGAGAAGTCCTAATCTTGGGGCCAGTTCTTATAGTAGTTGTGGAAAACTGACTTCATGCATTTTTTTTTTTTTTTGGTATGTTCATTCATGAGTGTGTATGGCCAGCCAGCTGTTCCAACTTGGGGATTCTACCTCTTAAAAAAAACAGTCCAAGTGAGTTGAGAGTAAGACATGATGAATCTAGTCCTGGGCTCTTGTTGTACCACCTTATTTTGGATCTCTAGCAATCCTGTCCCAATGCTTAAAATTATAACTTGATAAGGGAGAAGGAGAAGAAGAGTTGGTTTTTATATGCTGACTTTCTCTACCACTTAAGGGAGACTCAAACTGGCTTACAATCACCTTCCCTTCCCCTCCCCACAACAGACACCCTGTGAGGTCGGTGGGGCTGAGAACTCTAGCAGAGCTGTAACTTGCCCAAAGTCACCCAGCTGTCTTCATGTGTAGGAGTAGGGAAACAAATCCAGTTCACCAGATTAGCCTCTGCTGCTCGTGTGGAGGAATGGGGAATCAAACCTGGTTCTCCAAATTAGAGTCCACTGCTCCAAACCATCGCTCTTAACCACTACACCACGCTGGAGGAAAAACACTACCTTTCACAACACTGAAATGCCATCTGAGGTTAAAATTCCGTGCCTGCTTAATTTCAGCCACAAATAGGTGGCTCCCCTACAAACTCCTCGTGCTGCCTCTGTCAAATGTTTGGGTTTGGCAAGCTTCCAGCGAAGGTTGGAGGTAGCCACAGACCCTCTCTGATATATTTATTCATGCTGTTGTGATATAAGGTGGCTGCACAGATGGTATAGTCAAGAGGATTCTTTTTGCTGGTGCCAAAGGTTGAGATGGAACATAGCAGAGACGATGGTCCTCTGGAATGTGTAGGGCTACACTCATCTTTATAGGTCAAAACCAGCACTTTGAATTCCATTCAGAAGAAAATGGCGAGCCAGTGCAGGTACTGGAATGCCTTCCATTGCCTGTGCTTACCGAGAAGTGATGGTGGAAAGTGCCGTCAAGCCATAGCTGACTTAGGTGACCCCATAGGGTTTTCAAGGCAAGAGACATTAGGAGGTGGTTTGCCATTGCCTGCCTTTGCGTGGGCTGAGAGAGTTCTGAGAACTGTGTGAACCACCATGTGCTGTCATCGGACTACTTTGCCCTGAAGGCCCTCCCTGCATGAGCGCCCAGTGGATTTAAACTTGCCCGCGGAGACTCATGGATCCAGTAGGTTTCTGGAATGCTCTTCAGGAGCCAACACCCTCCGGCGGTTCTTTAAATGAGTTGACCAATGACTGGCATAGCCGCCTTTCGGAAGCCATCAACAGGATCGCTCCCTGATGTCCTCTTCGCCCCCTTTCCAAATTAGCACCATAGTATACCATGGGGCTAAGGGAGAAGAAAAGGGACCTTAGACGACTAGAGCGAGTTTGGTGGTACACTCATGATGAAGCTGCAAGAGCATCCTATAGGGTGTTTATGAAATTTACGAGAGGGCAGTGAAGGCCGCTAACAAAGATTATTATGCAGCCTCTATTGCGTCCACGAGCTCTTGCCCGACTCAATTATTTAGGGTAATTCGGTCACTCACATCCCTATCAGGGAGCTCTCAAAATAATAGTAAAGTGGGTATCAGCAAGTCTTGTCACTCTGCCATGATCTCCCCACCAATTGTGATCCAGTAAGTGAACCAGTAAGGAGCCCCGTGGCGCAGAGTAGTAATCTGCAGTACTGCAGTCCAAGCTCTGCTCATGACCTAGAGGCCCCTTGGCTGTCTTTGGGTCTAATATTAGATTATTTCAGGCACTTTTCCCAGTCCGATGTAGACAGGATCCTGTCAGCTGTGAAGGCTACCACATGTCTCCTTTATCCGTGCCCATCTTGTTGGTTAAAGCCAGCATGGGGGGGCGCAGGGTTCGAGCTTCCCTGGAAGACATCATAAATCTGCCCCTGATTTCAGGGGTCTTCCTGGGAACACTGAAGGAGGCAGTAATGAAACTGCTCTTTAAAAAACCATCATTGGATCCCCTTGATTCAGCCAACTGCCGCTAAGTATCAAACTTGTCGTTTCTGGGTAAGCAGTTGAGAGAGTGGTGGCGGAGCAGCTGCAAGAGTTCCTGGAGGAAGCGTCGGTTCTTTTCTTCCTTTCCCATAATCCTGATTTAAGGCAGCCAAATTAAAGTACTTCCTCTTTGCAGAACATGAAATTAATTGACAGAATCCATCAGCAAGTGGTCAGATGGCAGCCACTAGCTAAATTTTGTGTTGAACTGGTCTTTTGACCACAATAAATGATTTTGAATTGGAAAAAAAAGGTGGCTTTTTATAGGAGAATTAGGTGAATTTCAGCGAGGATAGGTCCATGATGATTAAATAGAACTATTATGCACAAAAGCCTTGTGCATCACTTGCCAGCTTGCCAAGCCGTCCAGTTCTCTACTGTTGGAAATTTAGCAAGTCTAATCCAACAAGATATTCCCCATGTAAGGCCGCTCTGTTTATTATGATTGTAGCAAAGAGCTCTTTTCCTGGCGAGGCTCTCTGGTGAATTAAGATGTACCCCTACCCAGAGGCAAGGATAAAAACTAGAAAACACTGAAATACCTTGAATTTGGTATGGAAGATGATAGGACCCCAAAGAGTCAATGTGTTTTAGCAGTCAGTACTATCTGTTTTGATTATAAATGCATCAACATATTGGACATGCACTCCAATGCATCTGATGAAGTGAGCTCTGCCTCGTGAAATCTTATGCTGGGGTGAATTGTGTTGGTCTTTGAGGTGCCAATGGTCTTTGCTTTTATCCCAATGCTTCTGTCCAGGTTAAGTGAGAGAATGGAACTGGTGTTTGTGTAGCTGTCCGAATGTGCCACCTCTGCTCTTACTTGCCCTTGCTAGCCCTTGTTCTAAGCCTGGCACAACTGAGAGATGACAGGTCTCATTTCCTGAGCCATTTCTGGGGGTTGTTGGGTATCTCTGGGCAAATTTTTCCTTTTTGAGTCTGATTTGATGAGATGCTGTTTCCCTATCCTGTCAGAAAAAATAATCCGTTGCTAAGTGTTCTTCCTTCTGGGGATTGAGCTTGCTTGAGGAGATCTTTTGGCCTGCCCCAAAGGTTAGTCAAGGCCATCCAGGAAGATCTTACTATGTTGTTTGTTTGTGTAGCACCTGAAGGGGACCAGTGAGAAGATATACTGTGAGTCTAAAGCTGAAACTTTTGTGTGACTGATTGGCACCCATCAGGGAGTTATGAGGTAGCTGCCAGAATTGTGTGTGTGTAAAGTGCCGTCAAGTCGCAGCTGATTTATGGTGACCCCTTATGGGGTTTTCAAGGCAAGATTGAGGTGTTAGAAAAAATTCTGCACAAGAAGCTTATGGGAAGTAATGTTCAAGTTAATGGTCAGAATTGACTAGAGGGTACTGACCCAAATAGGAATAAAATGTCAAGTGTTGGTGGGTTATTTTATGTCCAATTCCTGTTGCCTCTTTTCAGACTTCTTTTCATTCTGTCACCATGGTTCAAATATGGCACCACAGATTGTGCTTCTGGGGAATTTGATGTGAGTGGCCTTGAGCAAGCCACTATTCTCCATGTCTCTGTCCTGCTCCCTATTTCTTATATGGGGATTAGAACATTGGTCTGCCTTATAGGGTTGTTCTTAAGGATTATTGGGGTAATGTGCATGAAGAACTTTGAGTAGGTAGGAAGAAATCTTAATGAACCCAAAATATGATTTATAATTCTTCAAAAAGATTACCGGAAAGAATCATGAGGATCCAGTGTGGGGTGGGGGTTAGAGCATCGGACTAGGATCATGGACATCCATGTTTTATTGTATTTATTTGTTGGATTTATATCCCGCCCGCTATCCCAGCCGAAGCCGGGCTCAGGGTGGGTCACAATAACAATGTACCATGAAAATTAAAAACATTCATTCCATACATATTAATTAAGACCAGCAATTCACAGTTTAAAATCAATCATAATCAGTATCTAAACAGATGGTACTGAAAGTGGCGCATGGGGTCTTGGCCAATGCGGAAAGGGGCAGCCAGGCTCCCCCCATTTGAATGGTAAAAGAATAGGTGGGGGGGGGGGCTTAGACTAGTCAGTCTCAGCTTTAACTGGCCCACAGTGGTAAGGATAAAAATGGAGGAATTTATTTATTTATTTATTTTCATACTTCTAGCCCGCCCTCCCCCAGCCAAGGCCCAGCTCAGGGCAGGTTACAGCATTTAAAAATCTTACAATATGTCTATAAAATATATAAAACCATTAAAACCATTCCCTTAATTATAAAACGATGGCTGCCATTTGAATAAAGTGCCCACTGTCGCAGATAATGCCAACCATCAATTAATACCTAAAACTGGGTCAGCTACCCACCCCCCGTACATTGATTGTAAGTTAAGAAGAAGGGGGGGAGGGAGTAGGAAGGCCAGTACTGCCGTTGATCCCAAGGAGTCATCTTCTTTGATCACTTCAAAAGGCTGTGCTGAAAATCATGGGCTCTACGAGTACAAAAACCACGCAGGGCTGAGGTCTGTGGCACAAAGGGGAATTGGGTAAGATTGAGTGGGAAAAGTTAGCTTTTTAATAGATAAGGTCAAGCTGACGAGGTGATTTTGAATAAGTCTTCCTTGTGGCTGTATTTTGACTGGTACTGCTCAGGCTAGCCTGATCTCTTCAGATCTCAGAAGCTAAGCAAGGTTGGCACTGGTTAGTAATTGGATGGGAGACCACCAAGGAATACTAGGGTCGTTATGCAAAGGAAGGCAGTGGCAAACCATCTCTGAACATCTCTCGCCTCAAAAACCCACCTGGGTTGTCATAGGTCTGCTGCTACTTGACAGCACTTAATACACACACTGTTTCCCTATACGTGGTAAGCTCCTATTTCTCTTTGACCATTTATGCATGGGAGGTTCTGCCTTGGATTTGCCGCTCTCTAGATTCACATTTTCCCCATCCGGATTCTCAAAACTCAAAAATAAGCCCCCATGCAGAGTTTTGAGAGTCCGGATTGGGAAAACGTGCATCTAGAGAGCGGCAAATCCAAGGCAAAACCTCCCATGAATAAATGGCCTTCATGTTGCCAGCAAGGAGGGATTTGGAGTGCTGGACAGCGGCTCTGAGACCTTGTAGCCAAGCCTCTGACCTACCTCTTTCTTGCTGGTAACCCTTTCAAGCCTGAGCTGGCCCAGAGGGTGAGCCTGTGGCAAAAGCCACAGGGCTTGTAGCCTTTGGCTGGTAACCTGGAGATGGGAGGAAGATCTGCTAGGTAAGTTCATAGGTAAGGCACGCACTCCTCAATAAATGTGCATAATTGCTGGACCTGACTCTCGAAATACCATATACCGTACTTGTATTCAGTGTCAAAATTAGGTGCAGGCACATTAGAATTAGGACTGTGCTGAAAGTTTGTGTGGAAATATTTTAGGGGCAAAGGATGCTTTGGGAGTGTGCAAAAAGTTCCCACAGTCCACGAGCCTGGTCTCGTTGTTCATGTCTCATTTGCATCTTGTTCATTGGTTAGTAGGTCCCTTTAGCCTTGTTCTTCTTAACCTTTTTCATATCTCAGTCTTCTTCCTGAGAGCAGTAATCTTGTTACGTAACCAATCACCTTTGGCTATATGATGGCATCGCTGAAGGCAAAAAAGCCAGTTCTGAATGAGGGCATTTCCTTCCCCTTGGATATGTGAGCATTTTTGTGTCCTTTTGAGCCATCCCTCAAATCAGCAAAAAGGGGAAGCACTTTTCACAGGAGGCGAAAACATTTGTAAAAATGGCACTAATTTCAGCTCTGATTAGAGTCCTGATTTATATAAAAATATATCCCTTTCCCTTCCAGAGCTCAGGGTGGCTTAGACTGCTGGACTTTGATGGACCTTGGTCTGATCCAGCATGGCCTTTCTTATGTTCTTATTATGTTCTTATGCCTGGCAACCAAAGCTTCCACTCATCTCCAGCACTGGGATTTGGAGGATGCTGCCTCTGAACAGAAAGCTTCTAGTACTTGTGGCAAAACAGTCATGGATAGACCTGTCCTCCATAAATGTTGTGTAATCCTCTTTTTAAAGTCAAGTAAACTAGAGGCCATCACTACATCCTGTGGCAGTGAATTTCACACGGGCATTAAAAAGAGGTTAGTGGTTCCAAAACCTCTTAGCACAGGTTAGAGCAGTGGTTCCCAAACGTTTCGGGCCACTGCTCCCCTGGTTCCACAAACTCAACCCCAGCGCCCCCTACCCTACCCCATAAAAAGCATTATTCAAAATAGCGGTTTGCATGACACACTAAAGAAGATAATAACAATAAAATTTCAAAACAGTAAAAATTGCACATCTATTCAAAATCAAATTAAAACTTTTTAGTTGAAATTTAATCAACAAAACTGATGAACTTGATCCAGTGGTACCAGCTCTTCAAAGTCTGGAAAACAAATTCTGATAGTTTCCACCAAATTTGCCAGCATGGTGCCATAGCTCAATCTAGTATAAATCAGTGAACAACACAGTTGAAGGGGCCAACCTCTAGTGCCCCCCAGATAATCCTACTGCCCCATAGGGGGTAGTACTGCCCACTTTGGGAACCACTGGGCTAAAGGAAACACACCTTTGGGCCTGAGAGAGCTTCCCTCACCTCCTGCGTTGTCCGTTGCTTTTTAGCTATTATTATTTGGATACTCAGCAACAGAACCTCTTTCTCTTGGCATCCTCCACTCGCAGCCGAATTCAGTCCAGTGACGGATGGCGTGGGCTGGCCTTGCGCTGGCACAAGGGGCTCACCTGCAGTGCGTTCTTTCCGGCCTCCGTTTCTTATTGCAAATAATAAATGACCTCTTTTGTGCCCTCTTCCTTCACTCTTGGCTTCTGGCGGCAGCCCTGTCACAGCCTGCTCTGTGACTGCCTGGCTCTTTGCCTTAGCTACTCTCAACGGCTCACCTCCTTAGTTCCCCCCCACACCCAAAACTAGCATCTCCACTGTCGCATCTGTCATTATGCATGCATGGCACTTGAAATCCTGGCTCCAGATACAACATTGAGGCTAGTGGAAACCTAGATTCGCTAGCAGCACTTCCGTTTCTTAACTGAGAGGTTCTAGAGCTGTCAGCTACCTAGAATTTCTGTCCTCTGTCCTGGAAGCCCGTGATCCCTGATGTGTAAGGGTTTGGTAGTAGACCCTTACGGACAGTGGAAGTGGCATTCTGCAAACGTGCAGATTAATCATTCTGCAAATTTAGAGGTAAAGCCTGGGATCAAATGAAGCTCTATTCACATGCACAGGCAAAGCAATCATGGTGCTCTCCAGCCTCAAGTAGGGTTGCCAGCCTCCAGGTGGCTGGAGATCTCCCGCTATTACAACTGATCTCCCGGCGACAGGGATCAGTTTCCCTGGAGAAAATGGCCACTTTGGCAATTGGACTCTATGGCATTGAAGTCCCGCCCCTCCCAAAACCCTCCCCTCCTCAGGCTCCAACCCAAAAATCTCCAAGTATTTCCCAACCTGGAGCTGGCAACCCTAGCCTCAAGGGACATTATGCATGCCATTAACCCCTGGAAATTTCACCCTATTACCTGAGAGTCTGTCTCCCTTGCAACTTACAGAGAGCCAGTGTGGTGTAATGGTTAGAGTGATGGATGAGGATCCGGGACACCCACATTTGAATCCCCACTTTGTCATGGGAGCTTATAGAATCATAGAGTTGGAAGGGACCACCAGGGTCATCAAGTCCAACCCCCTGCACAATGCAGGAAATTCACAACTACCTCCCCCCCCCGCACACCCCTAGTGACCAGAAGATGGCCAAGATGCTCTCCCTTCTCATCATCTGCCTAAAGTCACAGAATCAGCATTGCTGACAGATGGCCATCTAACCTCTTCTTAAAAACCTCCAGGGAAGGAGAGTTTACCACCTCCTGAGGAAGCCTGTTCCACTGAGGAACCGCTCTAACTGCTAGAAAATTCTTCCTAATGTCTAGACGGAAACTTTTGATTTAATTTCAACCTGTTGGTTCTGGTCCGACCTTCTTGGGCAACAGAAAACAACTCGGCACCATCCTCAATATGACAGCCCCTCAAGTACTTGAACATAGTTATCATATCCCCTCTCAGTCTTCTCCTCTTCAGGCTAATCATACCCAGCTTCTTCAACCTTTCCTCATAGGACTTGGTCTCCAGACCCCTCACCATCTTTGTTACCCTCCTTTGGACACATTCCAGCTTGTCTACATCTTTTTTAAATTGTGGTGCCCAAAACTGAACACAGTACTCTAGTTGAGGTCTAACCAGAGCGGAGTAAAGCGATACCATCACTTCGCATGATCTGGACACTATACTTCTGTTGATGCAGCCCAAGACTGCATTTGCCTTTTTAGCTACCGCATCACACTGCTGACTCATGTTCAGTGTTTGGTCTACTAAGACCCCAAGATCCTTTTCACACACACTACTGCTCGGACAAGTCTCCCCCATCCTATAATTATGCATTTGATTTTTCCTACCTAAATGCAGAACTTTACATTTGTCTTTGTTGAAGTGCATTTTATTAGTTCTAGCCCACTTCTCCAGCCTGTCAAGATCATCCTGCATCTTGGCTCTGTCTTCTACCGTATTTGCTACCCCTCCCAATTTAGTATCATCTGTAAATTGAATAAGCATCCCCTCTATTCCTTCATCCAAATCATTTATAAAGATGTTGAACAACACAGGGCCCAGCACAGATCCCTGAGGAACTCCACTAGTCACTTCTCTCCAAGTGGATGAGGAACCATTAACTAGCATTCTTTGGGTACGATCTGTCAACCAGTCGCAGATCCACCTAACAATAATAGGATCTAAACCACATTTTCCCAATTTGTCAACTAGAATACTATGTGGAACCTTATCAAAAGCCTTACTGAAATCTAGATAAACTATGTCTACAGCATTCCCCTGATCCAGCAAGGTAGTAACTTTCTCAAAAAAGGAGATAAGATTAGTCTGACATGACTTATTCTTGAGAAACCCGTGATGTTAGTGATCAGATCCATCCTTTTTAAATGCTCAAGGACTGACTTTTTGATGATTTGTTCGAACACTTTTCCTGGTATAGAAGTCAAGCTGATGGGTTGGTAGTTACCCGGATCCTCCTTTTTCCCCTTCTTGAAGATGGGCACAACATTTGCTTGCCTCCAATCTTCTGGTACCTCACCTGTTTGCCAAGACTTTTCAAAAATAATGGACAGAGGTTCAGAAATTACATCTGCAAGTTCTTTGAGTACCCTTGGGTGCAATTCATCTGGCCCAGATGATTTTGTTTCATTTAAAGAAACCAGGTGTTTGTGCACTACCCCAATGCCAATTCTAGGCTGCAAATCCCTTTCCTCATCACATGTTCTGTTTATGCCATGTTGAGCACCACTTCCCTCACGAGAAAAGACTGAGGAAAAGTAGGAATTGAGGAATTCTGCCCTCTCTTCATCTCCTGTTACAATTTCACTTTCCTGTCCATGCAATGGGCGTATCTTGTCCTTGTTCTTACTCCTACTCTGTACATAGGAAAAGAACCCTTTTTTGTTGCGTTTAGCATCTCTCGCTAGCCTAAGTTCATACTGAGCTTTAGCTTTCCTAACACTCTCCCTACGAGCACTAATTATTTGTTTATATTCCTCTTTGGTGAGAGTTTAAATTTACAATTACGAATGAAATTAGGGAAAACTTATATAAAATGTTTTATAGATGGTATATAACACCGGTGATGATAGCTAAAATGAAGAAAGGGGAGACGGATTTACGTTGGAAATGTGGAAAGGAAAGAGGTACCTTTATGCATGCATGGTGGACTTGTAAAATTTTTTAAAAAATTTGGAAAAAAGTTGTTAGGGAAACTAACAACTTGATTAATATTACAGTGAAAAGAAAACCGGCATTTTGTTTAATGGGCATCCCACAAGGAAATTTGAATAATAATGATAGAATTATATGTCAATATAGTTTTGCTGCTGCAAGAATTGTAATTGCAAAAATTTGGAAGCAAGTGAATAAACCTCTAATAAATGAGAGAAATTATGGACATATATGAGGATGGCCAAATTAACGGAATTCCTTCATGGAAAGGATATGGAAGAATTTAAAAACATGTGGGAAAAGGCCACCTCATATTGGGATAAACTGGCAAAAACGGATTTTACTAAACTACTTAGTGAGTTATAGAAATTAGCATTTTTAAAATATTTTTATATTTTATAGTAACAAATAAGTTTGAAACTGTCATAGCACTTCTTCGGAAGTCAGGTGAAGGGTCAGAAAGGGTGGTGGGTGGTGGGAAAAGGGGTATCTTAATTAGGGCTGTCAATTCGGTTCGGCCCGAACTGAAAATCAGCCGAATTTCCCTTAATTCGGTGGTTTTTAGTTCAGGAGGAACCGAACTCAAAACTGGCGGGCAACCGGGGGGGGGGGGGAATTCAGCGAATTCGGGAGTTCGCGAATAAATTTGGCCAATTCGGGGCCGTCAGTAAGCAGCATAACCTTCAGTAAGCAGCATTCTCCTCCCCCGGCCAATCGGTGGCCAAGCTGGGTCTTCTTCTGGCCAATCAGTCAGGATTGACTACTGGAGGAATCAGCTGATGTGCGGCCGGCCGGGGAAAGAGATAGAGAGAGGGAAATCCTCATGTGTGTGTGAGGGGGTGCTTGTGCACATTCACTCCTTTCCGTGGCTGCAGGGGGCGCATTTTTTGGGGTACAGACCCCAAACTTTCAGGGGATATTCAGACAAGTTTTCTTAAGAGACCACCCAAGTTTTGTAAACATTGGGTCAGGGGGTCCCGAGATATGGACTCCCCCCCTTTTTCTTTCCATGGCTGCAGAGGGCGCATTTTTGGGTGTGCCGACCCCAAACTTTCAGCGGAGCATCAGACAAGGCTTCTTAAGATACCCCCCAAGTTTTGTAAACATTGGGTCGGGGTCCCGAGATATGGGCTCCACCCTTTTTCCTCTCCCCCCTTTTCCATTTTTGTGGCTGCAGGGGGCGCTTTTTTGGGGGTGCAGCCCCCAAACTTTTATCATAGCTTCAAACAATCCCTCTTAAGAGACCACCCAAGTTTTGTAAAGATGGGTTCAGTGGGGGCTGAAATATCGGCTCCCCCCTTTTCTCTTTCCGTGGCTGCAGGGGGCGCATTTTTGGGTGTGCCGACCCCAAACTTTCAGCGGAGCTTCAGACAAGGCTTTTTAAGAGACCACCCAAGTTTTGTAAACATTGGGTCAGGGCCCCCCGAGATATGGGCTTTCCCCTTTTCCCTATTGGGATGAATGGATCACCCTCGAGAGATGCATACATATGGATCTTATATTGGATACAAATGGAATCATATTGGATTACCCAGCCTCCCAGCCCCTCCTGCTGGAACAGAAGACAGCCACAGTAAGACCCCTTTGGGGGCTTTAATCTATAATTTTTCTTTTCTGTGTGTGTGTGGGGGGGAAAGCAGAGTCTGTGTGTGTGTGTGGGGAGGGAGCAGTTTCTGTGGGTGGGGGGGAAGCCAAAGGGGGCTTTTGCCGGTTCTGCCTGGGGTGTGTGTTCCCCCTCCAGTCTCTCTCTCCCTGGTTTGAGGGGGGGCTTCGTTTTTATTCTTCAGGTTTTTCCTCATTCATAAGATCAGTTAGGTTATTTTGATGCTTGCTCAAAACTGGTTTTCAAATGGTGACTTAAAGAATGCATCTGCCTGGTCCCAAGTCCAATGCAAAAGGAGAAATTCCACCCCCTCCCGCTCATTATGCATAGCTAGCTGCCTCTGTCCCTTTCCATGGTATGCAAACTCCCAGGTGTCAGGTGTTGCTTTGCACTGTTGCAAAGGTGTTGCATTGCGTGCTTGTGTTGCTTTGCAGTTGTATTGTTTTGCAAAATTCTTCACACCTGCCCCGCCCTTTGCATGTTTGCAAAGGTGTTGCTTTTCAGTTGTGTTGCTTTGCAAAGTTCTTAGCACCTGCCCCGCCCTTGCTCTCATCAGCTGTTTGTCGGGGCTGGGAGCTTTGTGCATGGGTGGCAAGCTCTGCTGAGAGATGCACATTAAGGGTGGGGGGGACCCCTTTCAGGGCCCATATCTCAACCCCCCCTGACCCAATCTTTACAAAACTTGGGGAGTCTTTCAATATACGTCCTTTGAAGCTCTGCTGAAAGTTTGGGACCTCTAAGCCCAAAAATGCCCCCCCCAGAGCCGCGGAAAGGCGCGATTGTGTTTTTAATGGCTTTATTCGGCCGAATTTTTTTTCCGAACTTTGAATTCCCGCCGAATTGAACGGATCCGAAGTGGGGGAGTTCGGACTTCGGCACGTAACGAACCCACAAGGGCCAAATTCGGCCGAATCCGAACTGTACCGAATTTTTTTTTGACAGCCCTAATCTTAATAGAGTTAATAATGATACTTTTAATTGTATTACTGAATATATATGGATACTCCTGGTTTCTTCTTATTGTTACTTTTATTATTGTTTTTGTTGTTGTTATTTTTTTTAATGTTATAAAAAAAATTAATAAAAATATATTCCTCTTTGGTTATAAGGCCCTCCTTCCACTTCTAAATGAGTCTTTTTTATTTCTCAACTCTTTAAAAAGCTTTTTATGGAGCCACCCTGGCCTCTTTAGGCTCCTCCCATTTTTCTTTCTCATAGGCATGGTTTGGGATTGTGCCTTCAATATTTCATTTTTAAGAAATGCCCACCCTTCTTGAACTTCCTTCTCCTTAAGTATTTCCGACCATATTTCTACCTAGTATTTCTACCTAGCATAAGGTTACGTTTGTTAAAATTTGCTCTTTTAAAGTCCAACCTATCTGTCTGACTATGTACAGGTTTTCCTTTCCCCAAGATTGTAAATTCCAAGAGTACAAGGTCACTACTACCCAGGGTGCCTGCTACTTTAACCTCATCAACCAGTTCTTCCCTGTTGGTGAGAATCAAGTCTAAGATAGCAGACCCCCTTGTTTCCCTGTCCACCTTCTGGAATAGGAAGTTGTCAGCAAGACAAGTCAGGAATTTATTGGATCTTGCATTTTTAGCAGCGTTGGACTTCCAACAGATATCCCGGTAATTAAAATCTCCCATGACCACCATGTCCCGTCTCTTTGAGAACTTTGTGATCTGGTCTAGGAGCGTTCCATCCAAGTCCTCTGCCTGGTCTGGCGGTCGATAGCAGACCCCCACCAGAATATCCCGATTATTTCTTATTCCTTTTATGTTTACCTATAGAGTCTCGACTGCACTACCATGCTCAGATTCATGTACTTCTTCACAAGTGTACACATCTTCGACATACAGTGCTATTCCTCCCCCTTCCTTATCTGTCTATCCCTTTTAAACAAGTTGTACCCCTCAATCTTAATATTCCAATCATGAGGGACATCCCACCAAGTTTCAGAAATGCCTTTTAGGTCAAAATCCCCTTCCTGTATTAGGGCTTCGAGTTCTTCCTGCTTGTTTCCCATACTCTGCGCATTAGTGTACAGACATCGGAATCCATGGTTTATATGCCCCATGGTTTTGGTTTCTGTACTTACCTGTGAGTTTATGTTTCCTTGCATACATGCCACTCCCTGCAAATCTTTATTGTTCTCGTCTCCAGGTATTGTCAGCATACAAGGCTTTAAGTTGTTGTCTCGCTCCCCCATGAGATTTAGTTTAAAGCCCTCCTGATCAGGTTTGCAAGGCTCTCACCAAGCACATTTTTTCCTACCCTCGTGAGGTGTAAACCATCCCCCGACAGAAGAGCTTCTTCTCGAAAGTGTAAGCCATGGTCCAGAAATCCAAACCTTTCTTGACGACACCACCTACGCAGCCAGTCATTAATTTGGAGTATTCATCTTTCCCTTCCTAAACCACGACCTTCAACAGGCAGAACAGATGAAAACACAACCTGCGCCCCCAGGTCCTTCACCTTCTCACCCAGAGTCATGTAGTCTCTTTTAATACATTCTGGGCTTTGCCGGGCAATATCATTTGTTCCCACATGAACGAGCAAGAAAGGGTAATAATCTGTGGGCTTGATGAGTCTTCCTACCCTTTCTGTCACATCCTGGATGCGTGCACCCGGTAAACAGCAGACCTCTCGGGACAACAAGTCAGGTCAGCATACTTTAGACTCTACCCCTCTCAGTAGGGAATCCCCAATTACGTCTCTTCCTAAATTGTGGAGCGGAAGATCGAGTCCTCTCATGCACAGGAGCCTGAGAAGTTTCTTCCAAGCTTTGGGGGGATAGCCCTTGTTCCAGTGGTCCAGAATCAGTATCTATTGGGAGATCCTGGAACCGATTGCTGAGCAAGAAAGGATCTGGATGTGTCCTGATTTTCCTACTCCTGTGGGCCACATTCCTCCATGCATCCTCCTCCTGTGTTGCTTGTACCTCCACTTGTTCAGATTCCTTACTCTCCTGCTCCTGTTGCTCGCTAAAGAGATCTTCCTGAGTTCTGTCCATAAACGCTTCACCTTGCTTTAAAAAATGGAGTGTGAACAAGCGTGCTTCAAGACCCTGTATCCTCTCCTCCAGCAGGGCTACCAACTTACACTTGCTGCAAGTATAATTAATGTTACCCTCAGGTAAAAAGACAAACATGCCACAGACCTTGCATGTTACTGCCTCGGCTCCCTCACTAGCCACAATGCTGTGATCCATTGCTGAAGTTTCTTCCCTAGGCTACTCTGATAGTTCCCCTGACAAACCTTCTTTCAAGGCTCCCTCCTTGAAGAAGTAAAACACTCAGCACAAAAAAATATATATTACAGGGCCCCCAGGCTAAGAGCCACAGGCCAAGAGCCCTTGTGCTCTCGCCCTTAGGCTCGCGCCTCTGGCAAGCAGACCCTGTTTAAATACTTTCAGCCCCACCCCTCAGCAATCAACAACACAGCAATTACCTTCAGCCAGCTACAGCTAGATAAAACATAGGTTCTCATAGGTTATCCAGGCTGTGTAACCGTGGTCTTGGTATTTTATTTCCTGACGTTTCGCCAGCAGCTGTGGCCGGCATCTTCAGAGGAGTAACACTGAAGGACTTTCACTGACCTGTCTCTAAGCTCCTCCTCTGTCTCTCTCCAAGCTGCTCAGGGCAGCCTCTGGCAAGCAGACCCTGTTTAAATACTTTCAGCCCCACCCCTCAGCAATCAACAGCACAGCAATTACCTTCAGCCAGCTACAGATAGATAAAACAACAAAGAGAACCAGTCAGAAACCCCCCTACAGGCACTCACTCTCTCTCACACACACACACACAGCAACCTCAACTACTTCTCCCCAGCCACTGAGAAAAACACAAACTTTAAAATAAAACTTTCACTGACCTGTCTCTAAGCTCCTCCTCTGTCTCTCTCCAAGCTGCTCAGGGCAGCCTCTGGAAAGCAGACCCTGTTTAAATACTTTCAGCCCCACCCCTCAGCAATCAACAGCACAGCACTTACCTTCAGCCAGCTACAGCTGTCTCTAAGCTCCTCCTCTGTCTCTCTCCCAGCTTCTCAGGGCCTTGCTGGGTGACCCTGAGCCAGACTCTTGCTCTCGGCCTATCCTACCTCATAGGGTTGTTGTGAGGATAAAATGGAGGAGAGGAGAATGATGTAAGGTGCTTTGGGTCCACATTGAGGAGAAACGTGGTATAAATGAAAGAAGGAAGGAGATCTATAGAATGTGGATTCAACGTCCCTTTCTTACTGCTGTAAAAGAGGTTCCATGGACAAACAGGCCTTTTTAAGTCTGAGCTTGTTCCCCAAAGGGACAGAAAGGGAACACACACGCTGGAGTTAATTTACATGTGAGAATGCTCGCCCCTTGGGCTAAGTTATCTCTGTGTCTGGTTTAAAGCTTGTGTAAAGCCCTGTGGTGCAGAGTGGTAAGCTGCAGCACTGCAGTCAAAAGGTCTGCTCACGACCTGAGTTTGATCCCAACGGAAGTCGGTTTCAGGTAGCCGGCTCAAGGTTGACTCAGCCTTCCATCCTTCCGAGGTCGGTCAAATGAGTACCCAGCTTGCTGGAGGCAAAGTGTAGATGAGTGGGGAAGGCAATGGCAAACCACCCCATAAACATAGTCTGCCTAGTAAACGTCGGGATGTGACGTCACCCCATGGGCCAGTAATAACGCAGTGCTTGCACAGGGGAGTACCTTTACCTTTAGGCTATCTAGTCCCACTTCTGGGCGACTTCCTACAAAGGAGAGAGCCAGTGTGGTGTAGTGGTTAGGGTGTTGGACTAAGATCTGGGAGTCGCAGTTTTTAATCCCCATTCTGCCCTAGAAGCTTGCTGGGTGACCTTGGGCCAATCACACACTCTTAGCCTAACCTCCCTTACATGGTTGACATGACAATAAAATGGAGGACCCCATTGGGGAGAAGGGCCAGGTATTAGTGAAGTTAAATAAATAAATAAATAAATAATGACAGTGTAGCAGAGGAGGTGCCAGCTTGGTATAGTGGTTAAGAGCAGTGGTTTTGAACAGTGGGCTCTAATCTGGAGAACCGGGTTTGATTCCCCACTCCTCCACATGAGTGGCGGAGGCTAATCTGGTGAACCAGGTTGGTGTCTCCCCACTCCTGCACATGAAGCCAGCTGGGTGACCTTGGGCTAGTCACAGTTCTCTTAGAGTTCTCTCAGCCCCACCTACCTCACAGGGTGTCTGTTGTGGGGAGGAGAAGGTAATTGTAAACCGGTTTGATTCTTTCTTAAGTGGTAGAGAAGGTCGGCATAGATAAACCAACTCTTCTTCCTCCTCCTCCTTGCCCAAGTCAAGAGGCAGAGTCGGTGTGTGTGTGTGTGTGGTGGGGGGGAGAAGAGCCTTGTTTAGCTTATTCCCTCTTTGTGTTCTTTTATCTACTAGGACATGGTGCCTTGTTATTTCCTCATTTTAAAAAAAGGGATTCGTGGTATTCAAGCGCCCACTCAGGGGCGTTCCTGCTCAGTCTTCACAGCAGCCATTTAAAAATGAGTTAATGACACACCCGAGGGGAAACAATGCGGGTAGATTTGCCTCTCCCCCTCCCCCCCCCAAAAATCCTCCCGCCCTTCTCCCCATTCCATGCTAAAATCCCTTCCATTTGCGGCCTCGGAGCGTGGCGGAGCCTGACGTTCTAATGAGCTGCCTTGCTGGTGACTCAGATTGCCCGAGCCCGTGGTTACTTTTCAGTCCGGAACTGAGCCACCGACACCCGGAATTGGGTGTCTTTTTCTTTCCTTTTCCTTTTTGAAGGTACCTTCCCTCCGTTTTTCTCCTCAGGGGAGGTAAACAGCTGCAGCTCTGTCTACAGAAGAGTCCCTGCTAGCTTTAAATGTACCCTCCTCACTACATAGGGTGCCTTGTGACGGGCGCATTTATCCCTGCAGCTTTTCTGACAATGGCCCTAGCCTTCTCTCCGCCACCTGGCATCGTGGGAGTGTTTCCCATCATGCCACGCGTCAGAGTCTGAAGCAGCGCTTTATGGAAATGTCGCGTTCCAAAGCTGCCGGTTGCCATGTAAACCGAACTCAGAGACAAGGTGTTGGACAAAGGCTTCTTAACGCTTAGAGCATTCACAGGTGTATGAAACTCCCAGGAGAATTGGAGGCTTATATCTGTGGTGGATGTGTGCTTTTACTGTTGTAAGTGCTCTTGCTTTGACTGAATTTCCGTGTGTCCTGCAACAAGTGTTCCCTGGAATATTTTGCCCTGCTGCAGGAATTTCCCTCAGTTGTTCAAACCTACTAGTGTAGTTACCTGTGGTGAGTAAGGGCTGCTTGCAGGTGACCAGGCAGGGAAGCTTCTGGGATGAAGAAGAGAGCTGGTTCTTTTTTGTTCTTTCAGGACCCTTTTTTTTGTCGTCAAGTCGCAGTCAAGTTATGGCGACCCCATGGGGTTTTCAAGGCAAGAGATATTCAGAGGTGGTTTGCCATTGCCTGCCTCTTTGTAGTGGCTCTGGTATTCCTTGGATGTCTCCCATCCAAATGCTAACCAGGGCCGACCCTGCTTAGCTTCCGAGATCTGACGAGGTAGGGCTAACTTGGGCTGTCCAGGTCAGTCTTCAGTCCACTAGTGAATTACAAATGATTAGCATGGGCATATTCAAGCAGGAAAGCTAAACCAACATTTGTGGACCAGTAAGCTCGGTGGTGGTTGTTTGCAAGGCTGGTCTAAAGGGCTGTGAAGAGTAGATTATTGAGAGATGCATGAATACGGTTTCTGTGGAATTCTGAAGATGTTCTTCTGGGGAAGTTAGCAGTAATGACTGGGCTTATGCAGCAAGCAATCTCCCTGGGTATCCTGTCTGCCAAGAGCAGACAGTTTTGGATATCTTGCTCTGTGTGAAAAGCTATGCAAAGATATCCAGGCTTCAGTCTTTCACTAGCCAGGAGTAGGGACTGGTCTTTTCCAAATTTGGCCAAAGCAAATAATTATGCAGTGCTTTCCCTGGTTGTTCCAGACATAAGAGCTCTTGTTGTAAAGATAGTTGCAATAATGCAAGGCAGGTTGGGCTGTTTGTCCCTTATGTAGTCTTTTAAATATTTGTACCCCACTTTATTCCCAATGGGACCCCAAGCGGCCTTCAACATAAGAACATAAGAAAGACCATGCTGGATCAGACCAAGGCCCATCAAGTCCAGCAGTCCTTTCACACAGTGGCCAACCAGGTGCCTCTAGGAAGCCCACAAACCAGACAACTGCAGCAGCATTATCCTGCCTGTGTTCCAAAGCACCTGAACCAAACATCATTCTCTCTTCCATTTAATCCTCATAACAAGGTTGGTTAGGTTGAGAGAGTGTATCACAATGAACTTCCACGGCACAGTAGTAATTTGAACCTGGGTCTCCTAGAGTCTACTCTGACATTCTAACTGCTTCTCCATGCTTCCTTGCAGATTTTTGGAGTGTGTTGAGACTGGGAGAGTAGGGTTTGTCTAAGGCCACCTCTTGATCTTGGCTGAGGTGACATTTGAAGTGGGAACTTCCTAGAACACAATCACTCCACTGTTTCTCGAGCAGTCATAGGTTTGGACAGGATTCGGTGACTCATCTCGTCTGTGTCTCTGCCGTATGACACATCATATACCTTAAAGCATTCTTGATGGGTGGCTGTCTAACCTCTGCTCAGAAAACCTCAAGGGAGGCAGTGCTTCCTGGCCATGTCAGTTGTTCTGAGCGCAGCACAATCAAGAAACGCCACTTCTTATTAGGAGTGTGACTAGTTAGTTAAGGCGGGAACATCCTTCTCCCACCGTCCTCATAAGTGTGAGGCACGAAGCTGTCAGAAGTGCTCATTCCTGACCCCCTCCCCACCCCCATGTTTGTGCACGTCACAAACAGCCCAGGAGGCAGAATAAAAACTCCATTTGCTGTCATCCGCCATACTACAAACTGCCATCTTCCCACACATTTCAATTACCGCACTGTAAACTTCTCTGTTCCCATCCATTTCTTTGGCAATGCACAATACCGAGGGTCAGCAAAGCAATTTTTGTTCCCTTTCCACAGGGATTGCATGCCACAATTCCTCTAGCCCCACCCCGGCTGCTTTAAAAAATAGTTTTGCCATTTGGTTAATGACACTGCAAAGCTGTCCTGAAACATAAAGCATGATCCTAAGGATGCTTCCCCAGAAATAAGTTCCAATGGGTTCTCTAGGGCAGGGGTGTCAAACATCTGGCCCACAGGCCAGATCTGCCCCCTTGAGACCTCTTATCCAGTCCGCGAGCCAGCCAAGGCAGCCCCCCCCCCCCCCCCGCAGTCCTGATCTGGGCTGGCGAGCCCGCTGTGGGCTCGCTAACCAAGGCAGCCACTACCATCCCACTCCCTATCTGTGCTGGCGAGGCATGGCCCAGCACAACCAAGTGACTTTTATGTCATATCCAGCCCTCGTAACAAATGAGTTCCACACCCCTGTTCTAGGGCCTACTGCTTAATGGGATTGTACCCCAAAAAGAATGGGGACCGAGGTGAGGACTAATGTGCATGTTTTGTACACCATACAGACACAACTTGAAACTGTCCCATACAAAACTACTACACATGTTTCATGATGTGTGCTCCTGAACGGTTAATTGAATATGCTAGTTGGGCAGTTTCATTCTTCTGCAAATGTCCTGGCAGGACTGGAGTGGGGATACTAACTGTGTAGAGAACATTATCCCATTCAGTTAGCTGAGCCTCTGCACATGAATGGGTCCTATGCAGACTACCATCATATGGAGTGATATGTGTTAGGATCCGCGTTGCTGTATCCTAACAGGATATCTGGTAGGAAAAACCTGAAGATCTCAGAGCAATCCCAGTGCAACCTAGCCTAGGCAGACAAAACATGGGAGGAAACGTGGAACAGATGCCGAACTGTGGAAAGGACCAGAAGATGTAAATCAGAGAAGAACCAAAAGAAACCAAAGCTGGAAAGAAAGAGTATAGCTGGTACATTTGATCAGGCAGCAGGTGTTTCCTCGTCGTGACAAAAACTCCAGCAATAAAGGAGACATAAATGAAACTTGACCCACAAATAGTCAAAATACAGTGAAAATCATTCCAGAGGGGGAACCGTGTTAATCAGTTGCTGCAAAAACATGCAAGAGTTTAGATCGCACAAGCTTATGCTGGGATAAAATATTGGCAGCCTTCAAAGTGCCCCCAGGCTCCTGAAGTGAAAAGGTGGCTCATTTCAGGACCTTGGAGAGCGTGGAATGATCAAAAATGGTAAGGGAATCTTGAGTGATTCTAAAGGGAGGGTAGAGAACCTTAGCAGAGTGAGATATGCACACATTTTAGATGGATCACGGGGTTTCTAGGGGCGGGTTTGGGGGCACATAGGGGGCGCAGATCTAAGGGGGTTTCCCTTCCTGATTAGGGATTAGAAACAAGAGCAGGCCAGGAAAAGTGGATCATTGTAAAAGGTCAGGAATCTCCTTATGTCTGCGAATCATAGACCACACCAGTTAATACATTATTCATTGCAAATCCAGTAAAACGCATACGCCTTTGTATAAATCTTTTTGAGCTTGGTGGCTGATATTCTGTATTGGAGGAGCAGTGGTTTGTCCAGGGTGAAGATGTGAAGGCCTGTGGGGGAAACAGACAATTTTGGGAAGAGGAAATATTTCCTGTTTCCCTCCCCCCCTGGGGAAAAATTCAATTGCAGTTGCAAAATTTGGAGGAGCATGGGGGGAAGAAAACATCTGTGATTTTTTTTCTTTTAGAATAAGTGAAATTATTTTCCAGACAAAGTTTTACTCACTCAAAATGGGTAGTATGGAATCTTAATGTAAAACAAACTACAGCATCTGACAATGATAATTCCTATGTATACTTTTGCTGTTTTCAGTATATTTTAAATGATGTGTTAACTGTTCAAACATGAACTGTTTTAACAACCGAAAATGCGTTCAGCGTTATGAAATTGAAATTGAAATTTGTTCACAGTGGGTAGCCGTGTTAGTCTGTCTGCAGTAGTAGAAAAGAGCAAGAGTCCAGTTGAAATTTGTTGTTGGCCACTTGTGACTGTTGCTGTCCAAATAATACTCTTTCTTTTGCTTACTACAGAATACATTTTCTAATTTCAACTTTTATTTTTTCCTGCTTGTCACGTGGCAAAAATTAAGAAACCCTATGCTGTGCTAGCATAGAGTGTCGAAGACCTCTCTCAAGTACTGCACATATATGCAATTTTGCTTGTAGCAAATGAAGCCATTTACACGTTCAAATTTTACAAATATGCCAAATAGTACAAATTTGTATGCTAACTAAATTATCAAGCATACATTTTATGTTGTTAAACAAATAACTTTAGGTTTGGTAGGAAAGTATTGCATATCTTTCCATTTCCCTGTCATTTGGGGAGGGGATGTTGTCCCCCTCCCATGGTTTCAAAATTTTACAAAGTTTAAAAATTGCAGTTTTACTGGGGTTTGCAGAAGGGATTGATGGGATGGCATAGATGCTAGCCACTAGGTGCCTATGGCTCCTCCTGATTCAAAAAGAGCCATCATGAAAACCTGCTGAATTGGCTTTTTCTGAGCTTGGGCTAAGTCGGAATAGTGCATCTGTGTGTGCGTTGATGGCAACCAAACTATCACACCATCTCCCCTATTCTTAGAATGGTGCACATTTCTTCACACACTTCTTTTCCCATAATTTATCCAGAAGTATAATGCCACTTTCATTGTATCTCTTTATAGTGTATCTTGTACCTTTGTAATTCTGCCTACTCCATTGTTTATAGTATGCCTTGCCTTAGGCAGTTTGTTGTTCACATTGTCTTTTAATTCTGTACTATAGCATTGTTCATTAGATGTCTCATACCGTAATGAATACATTGCTCTTATTTTGTAACCTGTCTTGAGCCTCAGCAAGAAAGGGGGGCTATAAAGGAAGTAAATAAAAGAAGATCAACTTCTGCTCAGAGAAGGTAGTTGTGGGATTAGAATGTGAAATCGCCATTTTTGGCGGAACTATATGCTGGATTTATTTAGATCTATAGTGATGTGTCCTTGTTTGCAGCATGATTCTAAGCTTGCTTAAAGGTAAAGGTAGTCCCCTGTGCAAGCACCGGGTCATTACTGACCCATGGGGTGATGTCACATCCCAACGTTTACTAGGCAGACTGTGATTAAGGGGTGGTTTGCCATTGCCTTCCCCAGTCATCCACACTTTACCCCCAGCAAGCTGGGTACTCATTTTACCGACCTCGGAAGGACGGAAGGCTGAGACAACCTTGAGCCGGCTACCTGAAACCGACTTCTGTCGGGATCGAGCTCAGGTCGTTAGCAGAGCTTGGACTGCAGTATCCATTAGTAAAACCTTCTTATTTCTGTGGAACTTCTATAGTTGGGTGGTGAGGGTCCTGCAGTCACTCCACACATGGGCAGGATATAATGCCGGGCGCAGAATGCTGCTTTTATTCAGTTCCTAGCATTTATGGCTCTGAAAAGAAGCTTGGAAATATGCAGGCAATATTGGTCTAGGAATCAGTGTCAGATTAGGATCTGAAAGACCCAGGTTCAAGCCCCCACTCTGCTGTGAAGCTTAGTAGGTGACCTTGGGCCAGTTTCTCTTGCTCTGCTTATTCTACCTTGTTGTAAGGATAAAAACGGAGTTGGGGAGAACCCTGAGCTCCTTGGAACAGTGGGATAAAAACATACTAAATAAATATGAAATATGATGCTGAGGGACAAACTGAGCAGGATTTCCAGTGATATTGTTTGATATCCTGCAGTTTTACATTAGGCAAAAATCATTAGATGTGTATGTCTGTTTGCTGAATTTTTACATTTTATATAGGTTACTGAATTTAGGTGCTTCAGAATGTGTGTGTGTTAAGTGCTGTCAAGTCGCTTCCGACGCATGGCGACCCTATGAATCAAAGTCCTCCAAAATGTCCTAGCTTTGACAGCCTTGCTCAGGTCTTGCAAACTGAGGGCTGTGGCTTCCTTTATAGAGTCAGTCCATCTCTTGTTGGGTCTTCCTCTTTTCCTGCTGCCCTCAATGTTTCCTAGCATGACTATCTTTTCCGGCGACTCTTGTCTTCTCATAATGTGACCAAAATACGATAGCCTTAGTTTAGTCATTTTAGCTTCTAGGGTCAGTTCAGGCTTGATTTGATCTATAACCCACTGATTTGTTTTTTTGGCAGTCCACGGTATCCGTAACACTCTCCTCCAACACCACATTTCAAAGGAATCAACTTTCTTCCTATCAGCTTTCTTCACTGTCCAGTTTTCACACCCATACATAGTAACAGGGAATACAGTGGCATGAATTAACTTAATCTTGGTGGCCAGTGATACATCCATACACTTCATAGTCTTTTCTAGCTCCTTCATGGCTGCCCTTCCCAGTCTCAATCTTCTTCTGATTTCTTGGCTGCAGTCTCCCTTTTGGTTGATGATGGAGCCAAGGTATAGAAAGTGCTTCAGAATACTCACTTGAAAATGCGCACTGGCAGGGCCTGTGGTTAACTGAGATTTGGTCTTGTCTTCTGCCCTCCAGTTAACCATGTTGCCTGTCTCCCACATCACTATGGTATGGGATGCTTAGATGTACTTCCCTAGTTATGTGTGGTTCTGGCATCATCATAATTTGGAGAGTGCAGAAATGCCTTTCTAGATAGATTCAGGGGTGCGTTCAGAGTGAATGAGCAAAGGAACTTTTTCAGATAAACTCCAGGGCACATTAACAGTTTCTGCACGAGGGAGAAATGTCCTAAGGGCATAAAGAGGGGAGGACAGCTTTTTAAAAATAGCATGCTGGGGACAAGGGCCCTGATTTGCAGGCGTGTTGATGACCCTTTTTAGTTACACCCTTGCCAGATATCAACGCCGGTGACAAAACGGCTGCTTAGTCTGGGTTGCCGATCTCTCGCATGAATCTCTGCGGAGGTTATCTCTGAGTTTATGCGCACTCCGGTAATTGAAAATCATGCTGTTAACTGGTGTTAATTAGTGCAACCATATTTTATCCAGTTTTTTTTTAAGGTTCATTAGTTACCTGTTGATTTCTGGGGCACCATTCAAAATGCTGTTTATGATCTTTATAATCTTGAGTGGTTTGAAGGACCCACATGTTACTATGGGAACCTGCCTGAGAATTAGTATCAGTTACTAATTGCTTCTGTGGGGAGCTCCCTGCCTGTAGACCCACAGCTGTCCCCCCGTGCCTAGCCTTAGTAATTTCAGAGGCCAGGTCAAAACTTCTCTAGCAGATTGGTTTTACTGGTGTCTTATGGCTTTATTGGGTTGTGATTTTACACTTTTGACCTGGAGACCATCTTGGAAGCCCAGGGCTGAGAGAAAGGGTATAAATCTTCTAGCTAACTACATGAGGCTGCCACGCGAGCTCACAGCTATCTCTGATCTATCCTATCTAACCCCCCCATTTTGAAATCCTCAAACCTCTGTCCTCAGCAAAGTACTTGTCAGTTTCTTCTTATAGTTATGGGTGGTTACTATTTTTAATCCCTTTTTTTAAGTGTTCAGGTCCTCCAGTATATTTATTAGGCTTGTAACGTTCTAGATGTATGTTTTTCCACCACAATTTGATGCAACTCAATTGTACAGTTGTCCATTTTTCTATGACTTCTTATATATAGTATACGTCACTTGCTTGATAAATATAATCAAGTATGCTTTTAAATGTCCATGGTTTGATTCAGGTTTTTTCATGTACATTTATCAACAGCTATTCCCTGCTACATTGTCGAGTGTTCTGTAATTATTCTTTCCGTGAATGTTGTGATACTCTGTGTATGGTTCTGCATGACCCTGGGCTCTGTGCATGTGTGTGATAGGTATATTGTTGTCAGGGACTGTGTGTCATTATCCCAGGTACTATTCAAGAGGAGATCACTGTGATTATGTTGCTGTTCTTTCATTAGCTTGCAAACATAAGAAGACATATGACATGGGGTTTGATGTATGCATTTGTATTCAGGTTATGCAAACATTGCTAAAAACCCCTCATCTAAATTCACACAATATTTGCTTTAGAACTGAATGCAGGGCAATAATGAACACATATTCACAAAAAAACCTTTCCTCCACGAGGAAGTAAAGGGTTGGATCCAGCAGTATGCATGTGGAAACATAAATAGACTTAGCTCAGTTACTCTTGTGCAACATCTAACACTCCCCCCCCCCCCAATATATGATAGTGCCCAGAAATTGGTTGCACAAGATCTTGTGCATGTGGGGATGAAGTAAGTTTGGGCTTAGCACATGCGGCTACCATGGTCTTTTTCTTGCATTTTCACTTGCACAAGAGCTTTAGCACAAACAGAGATTTTGCGCTAGATCCAACCCCCTAACTACTGCAAACGTTAATTTTTTTCTGATAATACACCTCCAAAGCATACATTAAAGTTAAAGGGTCATTACTGACCCATGGGGTGACATCACATCCCAACATTTACTAGGCAGACTATGTTTACTGGGTGGTTTGCCATTGCCTTCCCCAGTCATCTATACTTTACCCACAGCAAGATGGGTACTCATTTTACCAACCTCAGAAAGATGGAAGGCTGAGTCAACCTTGAGCCGGCTACCTGAAACTGACTTCCATTGGAATCGAACTCAGGTCCTGAGCAGAGCTTTTAAATGCAGTACTGCAGGTTACCACTCTGCGCCACGGGCTCCTAAAAGCATACATTACAATGTCTCTTATCCGTTGCTGCATCCTTGTAAGAGGACAAAACTGTCAATTTGAGGTCGAATTGCTAGTGCTGAAAATTTCAGCAATATCCCTGTCTTGTTCCTGGTTGCTGAGTACTGATTTGTTTGCCAGTCTGAGATTGGAACTCACATTAACTTTTCTAGGGGGTAAAGGGGTCTTCTTTAAAGACCAAAAGATTTGTTGAAGCATAGGCTACCATGGATAGGAGCCCACATAGAGACAGGAAGCTATTCTAATCTGTCAGGGTAGCATCTCATGGGAATCTCTTTCACACTTCCCTGGAGCTCGGTGGAATTAATGCCTCCAAAGGGAGCCCCTGAAGGTATATATTCTGATCCCCACGCTCCGTGCAAGCCAGTATTCTCAAGCTCAAGCTCTAGTTATTACATCAAGACTATTGACAGTGCAATCCTGTGCTTCTCTGCTTGGAAATAAGCACCCATTGAACTCCTTGGCTCTTAATTCCACGTCAGTGGGCGTAAAATTGTAGCTGGACATGAATTTAGTAAAACTGTTGTCAACGCACACAGAAACAGAGGCAGGAAAAAAGGAACTTCCTCGGGAATATGCTTCCCAAGGCTGCTACTTTGCATAGCATCGCCAGCCCACCTTACAAGAGTCTGTTTATATGCCATCTGTCAAAGTTATCATTGTCAACTCGGATTGTTAGAGGCTCTCCGGCAGTCTCAGGTAAAGGCCTTTCACATCGCCTCCTACCTAACCCTTTTAAGTGGAGATACTGGGGACTGAACTGAGGGTTTTCTGCATGCCAAGCAGTTGTTCTACCACTGAGCCATTTCACCCAAGGCAGCTAACAATCCCTGAAAACTTTTTCTTTTAAACCAAAAGAAAGAGCAAGTGAAACATCACTTCTAGAATCTCGGGTGCCTGCAACCATATGACCCTTCCATGCCTCAGAAGATGGTTGTTCTTCAAGAGCAGAGGCAGGGGACAAATAGTTGTATCTGCATCTTGAAGACTTTGTTGACCTGAATCCATTACATCACTGCCACGGATTCATTGTGTGGCCTTCAGCATAGATCTTTAATGCCGTATAAATAAGTAACAGCAGCATTGGACAGGGGAGGGGTCTGTGTATCATACAATGATGCCAACCCTGTGTTTTTTTAAAGGACCTATTTTACACACTGTGTAGAGGCAAAAGTGGGTTTATCATGAAATGTACACGATCAACATGGAGCTACAGCCCCTGCAAAGTATATGAAGAAGGAAAAGAAGAGTTGGCTTTTATATGCCGACTTTCTCAACCACTTAAGGGAGACTCAGACTGGCTTACAATCATCTTCCCTTCCCCTCCCCACAACAGACACCCTGTGAGGTAGGTGGGGCTGAGAGAACTGTGATAAGCCCAAGGTCACCCAGCTGGTTTCGTGTGTAGGAGTGGGAAAACAAATTCAGTTCACCAGATTAGTCTCCACTGCTCATGTCAGACTCCACCACTCCAAGAGTGTGATGCATGTTCCTTTTTTACACTGTACATCTTAACAGTGACAACCTAAGCAGAGGTCCACAGCTCTAAGTCCATTGGCTTCAAAAGCACTTAGAAGGGTGGGACTTTGCATAGGATTACACTGCAAAGCACTTGGGTGTGCATTTTAGGTAAATATTTTTTTAAAGGGTGTGGCGAGCCCCCCCCTTCCCCCGGAACGTATGGCCTTATATTTTATGACCCCTTCCTGGAGTTCTTGGAGATGCTTTTCACTAAGCAAATCAGTCTCTCTCCTAGATCAGGTTCACTTAGAACCCAGGGCTGTGAGTGTAGCATTAGCTATTTGTTTTCCCCTGTTGGTGCTCATTGTGTAGTGCTAACTGGCATTGAATATCCTACATTGCTTAATTCCTCCGTTTCTCTTCAGCTGTTCTCCTATCGCTTAGCTACCTGTAGCAGCATAGAGCAGTTAGCTTCATGCTTTTGGAAGGGAGGACTGGTGGTGTTCAGCTGCACCCCAGCTGTCGCATAAAGGCTGGCGTCTCTCTGTTTCTGTCCCACCCCCACCCCCCATTACCTAGCTAGCTTTTAGGTCTGCTCTACGAATAGAATCCCCCAGACAGCTCTGCTAGGCTGCCTTTGATGCCCTGATTCCATCTCTTCTTTCTCTCTCCCTCCCTCCCTTTTCCCACCACAAACCTCTGTCTGAGCAGATGTGTTAATCAGGAGGAATTATAAGGGTGTAAAATGACTTCTCCAGCTTTCCCTTTGATCCCCGCTGATTGACATTTCAAAAAAGCCACCAGCCCTAGAGAATCAGAATGCAGCCGGCTCAGAAAGAAAGAGGGAGGGAGGAGAGGGGAGAAGGGGTGGTTGGTGGAATTTTATTAGAGCCGTGCTTTGTTTGGGGTGCTCTGGCACCAGATCGCACTTCTGAGCCTTTACAACTGGCAAGTAGCGGCTGTCGGCTCTAATCATTGTACATAATCGTCTGGAACGGGTGCCCCCAGCCCCTGGCATAGGGCTGCAGAATGCGCTCAGCTCCCTGGAGTCAGAAGCCAAAGATTAACAAGCGCATAGATTCTGGGTGGCTTTTACAGACTAATCTGATACTGGGGGAAAAGAAGGGTTAAGTGGAGGCAGGATAAAGCCTTAGCACCATTTTTTCATGTCCTAGAAAAAGAGTTGGTTTTTTATATCCCGCTTTTCTCTACCTTTGAGGAGTCTCAAAGCGACCTACAATCACCTTCCCTTCCCCTCCCCACAATAGGGACTTTGTGAGGTAGGTGGGGCTGAGAACGTTCGGAGAGAACTGTGACTGGCCCAAGGCCCAAGGTCACCCGGTAGGCTTCATGCGTAGGAGTGGAGAAACCAACCTGGTTCACCAGATTAGAGTCCGTCGCTCCTGTGGAGGCATTTTGTGGCATTTTGAGATAATGCAAGGCTGAGAGAGAATACTTAGAGCTTGATCCAGAACTAAACTTGTAGTTCTGGTTGTCTTGGGGCCTATTTATTTAAAATGTTCTTATGCCGCCTCTTCAGAGACTCACAAGATGCAGCTCACAAAGTAAGCATGACGAAATAATAATAAAAAAATAATATTATTAAAATTAGCAGCCATTAAAAGCCCAGAGGCATCACCACACATAAAAACGTATTGAGCATTTGGCAGCTGAACTGTTCCTCTTAATAGTCCAATTGGCCACATAGTCCATCATCCTATTTCCACTAGTGGCCAGGCGGATATCACAGGGAACCAACCCTGCAAGTGCAGCTCGCAGACAAAAGCTCTCACCTACCAACTGCTCCCCAGCCCCTGAGGTTCCATTTGGCTATCGTGGTCAATAAACCAAAAATAGACCTGTTCTCCATAAATCTGTCCAACCTTCTTTCAAAATCCATTACGCTATCCTCCATCGACTATTCCAGAGTGAATTAAGAAATCACGGGATGAGGGCAAATTCTCTTATGGTGAAAGAAGAGAAAACCGAAAGGGCGGAGAAAACAGTTCTCGCAGTGGAGTCTCCGTGGGGTCTCCGACGTGTATGTACTGGGAAGGGCACTGTTTATTTTATTTATTTCCATAAACGATAAGGAGAGAGGAGTAAATCTTGAGTAGCCAGGTTTGGGGATGACACCGGATAATTCAAGATGGTGATCTTTCCCCCCTTAGGGTTTTTGTTTGTTTAAAGAATGCTGTCACAAGAGCTGCAGTTTTAAAGGGAGATCCATTGGAAATGGCAGTTATCTGTATGTATTCTCTAGCAGGGATGAAAACCATTTGAGGATGGCCATTTTTAGCAGGAGACCAGAGCACGGGAAGAATTAAATAATCCCTTCTTTCCCTGTGCTGGATTCTCCCCTGAAGTTGCAGTCCCACAGTGGCAGTCTAGAAAAAGGAGCAAAACTTGGGAGGGGAAGGTTCATGAAGCTACATATAACATGTAAGTCTGCCTGCTATGTAAAATTATGCATACTGGGGTAAAAGCCTTAATCACATATACTCCGATGGGATTTGAGCTGAATGGGACTTGGGGTAGATGTCTCAATGAAAACGTCAATTAATTTTTTGGTGGCAGCGAAAAAGGTAAATTCTGGGTTGAAGATTATTAGGAAAGGAGTGAAAATAAAATGACCTGATTCATAATTTCATATAAATCTGTGGAGTGACCGTTTTTGGGGTACTTTGTACAGTTCTGGTGGCCACATCTTAAAAAAAAAGATGTTGTAGAACTGGAAAAGATGCAGAATGGAGCATTCTGAATGATAAAGGGAGCATCTTCCTTACACAGAATGGCTAAAGTATTTGGGGGGTGTTGGGTTTCCTAAAAACAGCCTATTAAGGGGGGATAAGTTTATAAAATTGTACAAATTGTATAATGCTAGAATGTCCAGTTGCCTAGTGAAAGTGATGGTACAGTAGATTCTGGAGAGGCAAAAGAAAGTTCACATAACTCACGATTTCTTTATGGGTTTTGCTGCCACTAGATGCGCAACAGGGCTTCTCTCTCTCTCTCTCTCTCTCTCTCTCTCTCTCTCTCTCTCTCTCTCTCTCTCTCTCTCTCTCTCTCCTCTCTCTCTCTCTCTCTCTCTCTCTCTCCCCCCCCAATCAAGTCACAATTTGACTTATGGTGACTCTGTAGATTTTCAAGGCAAGAGACATTCAGAGGTGATTTGCCATTGCCTACCTCCGCGTCATAACCCTGGTATTCCTTGGAGATCTTCCATCCAAATGCTTGCCTGGGTTGACCCTGCTTAGCTTCTGAGACCTGACAAGATCAGGCTAGCTTGGGCTATCCTTAAAAGTGAACTAGATTTAAGCAGGGCACTCCTATGTGTATATCTAATTCCCAAATGGTGCCCCCATCTGCAGATACCTAAATCCGCAGATGGGGACCACAGTTACCCCAAACAGATGTTTCTGCAGACTTGGGGGGACCCCCTGGGTGTGCAGAAAAATCCGACATTTTTAAAAAGCCATTGGGGGGAGGGTTGAATTCCCCCCTCCAAAATAAAAAAAAACTTTCTCTACACAAGTGCAGAGAACGTACCACCTTTTGAAATGGGGGTGGCTGCCTCCGCAGGGGTCTGCTCCAAGTCCTGCCACAGCAGAAGCCCGGAGCGGCTCTGGGCTCGGCTGCCACTGTTGCAAACGCCGAGAGAGGCTCTGGGCTCGGCTGCCACTGTTGCAAACGCCGAGAGAGGCTCTGGGCACGTGTGCTGTGGCAGGGGCTTAAAGTAGTTGGGGGGGGTGAAGAATCAATGGGCGGAGATGAGATCCCCCCGTGAGTCTTGTAGGCCTCCCACTTGTTAATATCTATTAGCCATGATAGCTGAAACGGAACTTCTGAGTTCAGAGGTAGCTGCTGAGCCCCCCCCCCCCCCCCGTTACAGGGAGTGGCAATGATAGAAACAATGGGAGGGGGGACACTGTTGCCTTCATGCTTTCCTTGTTAGGCTTTTCACTTACCGCAGTTGGAAACAGGGTGCAGGTCTGGACGGATCCTTCATCTTACGTTTCGCCGCAGTCCTGCTCATGAGTCTACCCAAGCAAACACTTGTTGAGCAGGCGGGGCCTCAATCAGAGCGCGTTTCAATACTTGCCGAGCCAGCATTTTTACGACTGCGCTTGGGCCGTTTTAATTTACGGGAGCTGCCACCAGCTCTGGAAAGATGGGCTAGAAACTGCCTATTTCTCTTCCGTTGACCCGTAGGAGCTCAGACATGTCTGAGAGGATAATTATTCCCCCAATAGCAATGCAGTGCTCCAACCCTGTACAGTCCGCCCCTGCTTTTATTATTACTGTTTATGTGAGCGCTGAGTTGAAATTGGTTTCAGGCTCGTTTTCCAATCCCCCTCCCCCGGGCTGTTAATTTGGGGATTATTTTTGACGGCCCTCTCCAGATATCTGCCTGTCTGTTTCAGTAGTACCTCATGTCAGAATGAGGAGATGAGTAAAATCAGCAATTTAAACCCCACCCAACTGGACTGCCAGTCATTTGTCAAATGGGGGTGCCGTTGCCGGAATATTCTTTTTTCAAAATGCCTCGCAGACAACACACACACCTCCCCAGTTGGCTGCAGTGATGAAGTGAAATTGGCAGGAGGGGCCATGGCTCAGTGGTAGAGCATCTGCTTGGCATGCAGAAGGTCCCAGGTTCAATCCCCGGTATCTCCAGTTAAAGGGACCAGGCAAGTGGGTGATGTGAAAGTCCTCAGCCTGAGACCCTGGAGAGCCGCTGCCAGTCTGAGTAGACAGTAGTGACTTTGATGGACCAAGAGTCTGATTCAGTATAAGGCAGCCTCATGTGTTCATGGTAAGCCACAAACGTGTAAGTGTGGAAAGTCAGGGAGGGGTGAGGCTATCTACTCCAGAGGGCAGCCATTTAATTATTTATTTCTATTTAATTTATTTATTTCCATTTAATTATTTATTTCTGCTTTTCTCTCTGACGGGGCCCAAAGAGGCTTACAGCAGGACGAAAGGAAATATGTAAACCAATAAAAGCAACAGCAGCAACATTAACACATGGCAAACTACCAATTATACAGTTGCATTACAGGTTGAATATCCCTTATCCGGACTGATCCGAAAACCGGACCTTTTGAGCTGGCATACAGAGATTAATCACAGGCCCTCAGCAGTGCCATTGAAGGTTCAACGTACACAAAACTATTTAAAATATTGCTTAAAATTACTTACAGGCTGTGTGTATGAAGTATATATAAAACATATATAAAACATAAATTAATTTCATGTTTAGACTTGGGTCCCATCCCCAAGATCTCTCATTATGTATATGCAAAAAATCCAAAATTTGGAAAGATCCAAAATTCAAACTGTTAGTCCCAAGCAGTCCAGATAAGGGATACACAACCTGTATTACATTTTACTTCCATGGGGCTACTGTTTGGAATTTCTCACTTGGGCGCCAAAATGTCTCTGAACGCATTCATTTTATAGCCCTTTCTCCAAGGAGGAGGCTGACAGGTGTGAACATGTCCCAAGTGGGAGCTTCAACTTAGGTTTGTACACTCCAAGTCTAGCACGCTAACCAGTACACCAGTGGTGGTATGAAAACAGATTCCATATTGTTCCTGACTCCAAAGAGCCACCCGGTTACTGTTTGTGTCAAATCACATCTGACAAGAGGGTTGAAGAATGGATGGAGAGAGAATCTGAACTCTTTAAAGCATAAAGTAGTAATCTTTAATAATCTTTAGTCCAGAACTGCTTTTTCATTGCTAACACTAGACATTTCAGATTTTACAGTCACACATACAGGGAGGTTATGGACTGCATGTAATGGGAACGTGCGCTACCCATGATCCTCCCAATATGTATGGTTGCCATGTTGTGTGAACAGGGCAAGGTGCATGTTTGCCATGCATATACAGCTGCAGTATGTGCAACCAAATCATTTTTCAGGGTTTACATTCATGCAGACTAAGACTGTACATGCATTGCCCCATTAATACAGTGTTGCAACCATGTGTATCAAGAGGATCATGAGCAGTGCAGTCTTCCATTATGTGCAGTCATAGGGCTCCTGGTCCTCATGATTGCGATGTTTGAAAAGGATTGTTACCGGAGTGGGATTCATTCATTCCACTTTTCCCCTGGGTGCTTTGATTCACCTGAAGGGAGAAGGAACACCTCCTGTGTAGAAAGCCAAGCCAAGGAGAACTTTGGGCTGTTCTCATGTGACTGGATCCACTGTGTGTATGAAAGGGTAAAAATGCATCCCTGTACACAGAGAATGTCTAAGCTTTGTCGAAGTTAAGGCATGGTCTCCTGGGCCATCCTTACAAGTATGTGTGTGTAAAGTGCCGTCAAGTTGCAGCCGACTTACGGCAACCCCTTATGGGGTTTTCAAAGCAAGAGACTAACAGAGATAGTTTGCCAGTGCCTTCCTCTGTATAGCAACCCTGGACTTCCTTGGTGGTCTCCCATCCAAATACTAATCAGGGCTGACCCTGCTTAGCTTCTGAGATCTGACAAGATCAGGCTAGCCTGGGCCATCCAGGTCAGGGCCCTTACAAGTATACCTACTGTTATTCATCTCAGATCATGCCAGTGATTGAGACCTCCTGGTTACGGGATTTTGGTGCAGCTTGTTGTGAATATCTGCTTAGAAATTGGGCTTTGGGGCCAGGAGGTTTTTAGACCATGTTTCTCTTCGTACCAACTACTGAGCAGTCCTCTTTTTTTTTGCAACCAATAAGCCATCAGTGCTGCTATGTGATATAGTCAATACATTTGCAGGTCAGAGTCCAAGACTTGAGAGGGCTGTGGCTCAGTGGCAGAGCATCTGCTTGGCATGCAGAAGGTCCCAAGTTCAATCCCCGGCATCGCCAGTTAAAGGGACTAGGCAAGTGGGTGAGACCTCTGCCTGGGACCCTGTAGAGCTCCTGCCGGTCTGAGTAGACAATATTGACTTTGATGAACCAAGGGTCTGATAAGGCAGCTTCATGTGCTCATGTGAGATTTCAGCCTTGAGAGAGGCTGTTACAAGCTCAAGGTAAGTAGGGGTGTGGGATACTTGCTTCCTGCACATGCTGACTATTCTACTTTTACATAACAGCCTGAGATGAGAAGGAACACTGTCAGCCCTAGGCAGTCACTCAGTGGGGAGATCCAGGGCTGTCACAGGAACTCTTCATTGCAAGAGAATTATGTGTGGAGTTTGGGACAGCAGTCACACTGTGTGCCTGAGCGCATTCATGCATGTGGTAAATGATGGCTTTCCCCCACTCCCAATTCACGTTGCCACTAAGAAGACATCCCATATTACTCCCCTGTGCTAAAAAAAGAGCTCCCCTTCCCCAGGCAACAGATACAGCTCTATTATCCCCCAACTTTGTAGTGCGTACAGCAAATAAATGTACTTAATGCACTGGCTGGAGGCCAGGGTACTCTGTTCAGCGGCAGGGAGAAATAATTTCACAAGCGAAATGAGATGCGTTTTAAAAACAAGATGGAACCAAAGACAGGATTAAAACAGCGTGGACAAAGCTGAAGATCACAGAAGCATCAAGGCGCCGTACGGAGCATCATCATAATCAGGGAACAGTCGTAATTTTCAGCCTGATTTTTCACTCCCGTTGCAGCATAAAGAGGTCATGTGCTTGGTACATTCAAAGCCATCCTCACCAGGAGCTGCCACTGATTTTGACCAAGAGGGGTGTTTTCTCTTTAGACAATGAGGACAATCCCTAGTTCCCTACAGTGGATCAAGGCACAGCAGGGAAGGGAGAAGGCAGGCTTCGCTCTGGCAGTGTAGGATTATATCTCATGGTTTCTCTCCACCAAGCAAGGCATCTTCTATTGGAATAAGACTCCATGAAGCTGCCTTATGCTAATTCAGACTGTTGGTCAGTAATGTTCACTCTGATGTAATGTTCATGCGAAGTGATGGTATCGCTTTACTGTGTTCTGGTTAGACCTCACCTAGAGTACTGTGTTCAGTTTTGGGCACCACAATTTAAGAAAGATGTAGATAAGCTGAAACGTGTCCAGAGGAGGGCAACAAAGATGATTAGGGGTCTGGAGACCAAGTCCTATGAGGAAAGCTTGAAGGAGCTGGGTATGTTTAGTCTGAAGAGGAGAATACTGAGAGGGGATATGATAACCATCTTCAAGTACTTGATGGGCTGTCATATAGAGGAGGGTGCCGAGTTGTTTTCTGTTGCCCCAGAAGGTCGGACCAGAACCAATGGGTTGAAATTAAATCAAAAGAGTTTCCGTCTAGACATTAGGAAGAATTTTCTAACAGTTAGAGCAGTTCCTCAGTGGAACAGGCTTCCTTGGGAGGTGGTAAGGTCTTCTTCCCGGGAAGTTTTTAAGAAGAAGTTAGATGGCCATCTGTCAGCAATGCTGATTCTATGACCTTAAGCAGATGATGAGAGGGAACGCATCTTGGTCATCTTCTGGGCATGTAGTGGGGGTCACTGGGGATGTGGGGGGGCAGGTAGTTGTAAATTTCCTGCATTGTGCAGGGGGTTGGACTAGATGACCCTGGTGGTCCCTTCCAACTCGATGATTCGATGATGGGCAGCAGCTCTCCAGAGTCTCAGGTAGAGGTCTTTCATATCACCTGTTGCCTTATCCTTGCAAACTATGTAAACCTGCATTATTCAAGAGGGCTCTTATGCACAGTTACACTGTACAAAATGGTTCACAAACTTACTTGGATAAATGATTAGAGTCTGTGGTACTCTGTATAGCTTATTGTGTGTAATTTTGTACCACTTAAGGTGTCGTGTTAATCCTTATGCTATGCTTCAGTTCTTTCCTGGGGTTCCAGAGTTCTAAAATTCGAATGCATCGGTTATTAAACATGTCGCTTTGTTGTTTGCACTGACTCACTATGTGCAATCCACCATGAGTATTCCGCCTTGAGTCCCTGTGGGAAAGGGCGGACTTTAAATATCATAAATAAACTGGAGATGCTGGGGATTGAACCTGGGACCTTCTGAATGCAAAGCTGATTGTTCGTGGCTCTCTGTGGTCCCAGGTAGAGGTCTGGAGACATTCAGGACTGAACCTGGAACCTTCTGTAAAGAAAATGCTGTACCACTGAGCCACAACCCCGTTTCTTGCACTAGAGCAGGCGTGGGGAATCTTTTTCCTGCCAAGGGCCATTTGCTCATTTATAACATCATTCGGGGGGCATAACCAGGTGTAGATCCCCCAGCCCGGGGGGGGGGGGGAAGGCTAGGCTTTCCAGGTCTCCAGCCACCACTTGGAGGTTGGCAACCACAGGGGAGGCCATGCAGAGAAGGCCTGGAGGGCACCCCCCTCCCTCCCCTCTCCCAGACGGGAGGGCAGCCAGTGGTGGGCCCCAAGCAAACGAGGCGCCAGGGGGGCGCAGCCCGCAGCCGATCCTCCCGGAAGGAATGGAGGAAGGAAGGAAAATAGAGAAATGGAGGGGGAGAAAAGGACGGAAGGCGACAGACAAAGAGACGAGGGAGAGAGGGGGAGAAAGAAAGAGTGACAGAAAAAGAGAAAAGCCTTCCCCACACACACACACACCCGCACACGCCAGCCCCATGCAACCGGGCCCCAGGCTCCCCGCCTCCCCCAACACACACACACGGCAGCACACGCAGCTCCGCTTGACTGGGCCGCAGCCTCCACACCCTGCCACCACCCCGAGTCCACAAAAGGCCCTCCAAGCCCGATCGGCTCCCGCGCACGTTCCACCACCGGGAGCCACCGGCCTCTTCCCCCCCTGGCGCTTGACAGGCGGCGAGAGGGGCTTACAGTGTGTCGCGGTGTTCCTGCATGCTGCAACTGTAGGGGGCAGCCTTGGGGGAAGCGCCCCTCCCCCTCCCCACTTCTCTTGCCGACCAACAGTCGACGAGAGGAGGTCCAAAGGGCACCACGGCCCCAGGAACACCCTCGGGGAGGGCCGCGCTGTGCTGCTCCTCCATGGCTGGGCCCTGGAGCTCCCGAGGGCCACTGAAAATGTCCTCGGGGACCGCATACGGCCCCCGGGCCAGACGTTCCCCATCCCTGCGCTAGAGGAAGGGCTGCTTGGGAGGATTCCTCACATGGCAGAAGGAAGCGTTTGGGTCCCAACCGGTTAACACAAACCAAGCATAGTTCTTTGGTTCTAGTAGGTTATCCGGGTTGCATAGTTCTGCTCCTTGAACACATGAAGCTGCCTTATACTGAATTAGACCCTTTGTCTATCAAAGTCAGTACTGTCTACTCAGACCAGCAGCGGCTCTCCAGGGTCTGAGGCAGAGGTCTTTCACATCACCTACTTGCCTAGTCCCTTTCACTAGAGATGCCGGGGATTGAACCTGGAACCTTCTTCATGCCAAGCAGAGGCTCTTCCTCTGAGCCACAGCCCCTCCCCTAAACATGCAACTGCCTTATACTGAATCAGACCCTTGGTCCATCAAAGACAGTACTGTCTACTCAGACTGGCAATGGCTCTCCAGAGTCTCAGGCAGAGGTCTATTCACATCACCTACTTGCCTAGTCCCTTTAACTGGAGATGCCGGGGATTGAACCTGGGACCTTCTGCATGCCAAGCAGATGCTCTTCCTCTGAGCCACAGCCCCTCCCATCCTTGTTCTAGTCAGTATTCCTTCTCCCTCTTCATTTTTAAGCCCTACTCGGTTGTCGAAATTAAAGTATCTTGGAATGGTATTGTTTGTATGAATGTGACTCCAGGCTGACTTAGCGTGTTATTTTCTTTGCCTCGAGTGTTAATAGCTGCACTGGGGAAGAACATCGGCACTGCAGTGTGCGAATGACAGATCTGTTTCACCCTTGCATTCATCTCAATAGCTACAGCCGAAGTTGCCAGGAAGGGAAGTGCCAGAGAGAAGTGGCAGAAACTAGATACTGCTGGCCTGACACGGGGCAAATGGTACAAATATTTTACCCTGAATGTGAGGGTGAGGTTAATAGATAGGGGAGGGGCTGTGGCTCAATGGTAGAGCATTCTCTGCTCACAGAGAATGTCCTAAATTTGTAGAAGTTAAGGCATGGTCTCTTGGGTCATCCTTACAAGTATACCTAATGTTATTCATCTCAAATCATGCCAGTGTTTGAGACCTCCTGGATACAGGATTTTGGTGCAGTTTATTGTGAATATCTACTTAGAAATTGGGCTTTGGGGGCAGGAGGTTTTTAGACCATGCGTCCCTTCGCACCAAATACCGAGCAGTACTCTCTTTTCAACCAATAAGCCATTAGTGCTGCTATGTGAGGTAGTCAATACATTTGCAGGTCAGAGTCCAAGACTTGAGAGGGCCGTGGCTCAGCGGCAGAGCATTTGCTTGGCACACAGAAGGTCCCAGGTTCAATCCCCGGCATCTCCAGTTAAAGGGACTAGGCAAGTAGGTGATGTGAGAGCCTGGAGAGCTGCTGCCGGTTTGAGCAGACAATACTGATTTTGATGGACCAAGAGTCTGATTTGGTATAAGGCAGCTTCATGTGTGTAGATGCTATTGTATTAAGGACAAAGAGAGGAAATTTCAGCAGGTTGTAGTTTTTCTGGTGTATGTCTGCACCTGCTGTCAGGTCAAAATTCAATTAGCACAGCTTTCCCCTTCCCTGCACATCCTTTCTGGAAACTGCTGTACCTGTTGAATCTCAAGGCACAATAGCCCTTCCAGAAAACAAAGATCTAGGCTGCCAATATGAGGAAATAGACCAGCTCCTGGGTGCTAGTTTGGGCTAGTCAAATGGAGAGTGCCGTCATGACTTTAAAATGGCAGTAGCAAGGATGCCCTTTTTGGCTCTATATTAGAGGACCGGCAGGGGGGCCGCTCTCCTTGTCCCCTTTTTCTCTGGTTACCTTGGTGACGTGCAAGGCGCTGTTGCTAAGCAACAGATCCATAGTAACACGCATACACACGGAGGGGGGCGTTCGCTGTGCTTTTGTGCCTGGTTCTGTGTGTTTGTCTTTGATCCTCAGGTGAGCAAGGCAAGGACCCTTCTGTCAGGTAGACTTGAAGCTGGGAACTCGGGTTCAGATATGGGAGGAGTTGCTGGGGGGGGGCAGAAAAATAAAAGAAAGCAACGAGCATCTCCCTTCCCCAGCACACGAGGAACATCTGGCTTGGGTGACAAGCAGTGCTGATTTGCTCCGTACGATCAGGGGTACCTGCTGAACAGAGGAATCTAAATGTGAGCCAGCTTCTTACGTGGGGACTGTTTCTGGGATCATAGTGACTTGGAAAAGGATAGCCCGAATCCTGGGCTGTACTTAGAACCCTGATAATATACACGCTGGGGAGTGTTAGGAAATCTAAATTGACTTCAGCCCCCGCCCCCTCGGTAGGTATATGGCTAGAGCCAGCGTGGTGTAGTGCTTAAGAGTGGTAGTTTGAAGCAGTGGACTCTAATCTGGAGAACCGGGTTTGATTCCCCACTCCTCCATATGAGCGGCAGAGGCTAATCTGGTGAACTGGGTTGGTTTCCCCACTCCTACACACGAAGCCTGCTGGGTGACCTTGGGCTAGTCACAGTTCTCTTAGAGCTCTCTCAGCCCCACCTACCTCACAGGGTGTCTGTTGTGGGGAGGGGAAGGGGATTGTAAGCCGGTTCGATTCTCCCTTAAGTGGCAGAGAAAGTTGGCATATAAAAACCAACTATTCTTCTTCTTCTAGGCCGTGTGGGAAGTCGTGGAGTAGTATTCTACAGAGTTGGGTTCAGAACATCACTGTCGGCGGGGGGGCGGATTTCTCCCAGGTTGCATGAATTCCCCACAGCTTCCTACTTCTCAGGGTTGCTTTGAGCGCTCATCAATGCTCCCCCCTCCCCGTCTCTCACGGAGGCTGATTCTCTCCCAGCCTGCACAGCTGCCAGTGGTTTTTCTGTGGGCCCATTCAGACTCTGAGAGGAAACTTGTGCCAACTTTCCATCACCCTTCCATGCCACAGTTTACCCATGCAGTGTCGTTAACTAAGAGTTAACCAAGTGCATCTGAGCGTGTATTGAGTGCACCTTTGTGTCTCTCCTCCTCCAACATGTACAGGACTGTGATTAAGGGCCAGAATAGACAATTACTTTTTAAAGAGTTGAGTCTGGGTCTCCCAAACCCAGCTCAGTTACCCTGCAGTCACTCAGAAGCAATGTGGAATGGCCTTTTAAAGGAAAGCAGAGCCTGATTCGGCTCATAACACCCCAGAGAGGACAGGATGGCCTCTGCCTCCCTCCAGCTGTTTTCCGTGCCAAAACAGTGCTGGGGAGGGGAGTTATTTCTCTATTTTTGCTCTTCCGCGTGGAGTATCCTGTACTTGAGAAACAGCAAAAACAGGGAAATAACTCCTCTTCCAGCTCGGTGTGGAAAGCTGCTGGGGTGGGCAGAAGCCCTTCCTCTCCATATGGTGGCATTCTGAGCCCGAATGGGCCCCGCTTCATTTTTTTAATAGCCGTTCCCCACAGTTGCTGCATGGCTGCAGGGACCCAGTCCCCCAAAAAGAGAAAGTTTAGTTTGGCTCTAAGGAGAAAGGCTATCAAGTCACAGGGTATTCAGAATCAAAAGAATACTGGGCGTGTCACTGTTTAGAACACAAGGCCTTCCAGTGTGGCATTGAATGCCGAGGGGGTGGATGGATGTCCATTTGCAAAGTTGCCCTTTTACACTGTTGTGCACGCAACTATCACTTGTAAGCCAATCACCTGTTTAATGTCCTGCCAAGGGAACAGTTTTACAACGCTTTTGCTCCCCTGGAGTTTAGTTGAGGGGTTGGACCCAAGCTACGTTTTCCAATGATGGCAGAATGGGATCTTCCTGCCTCCCCTCTCTAACTGCAGCCTGCTGATCTCCTCAAGATGCTGAACCTGCAGGATAGGGGACCCCAAGGAATGACGTGAGGGGGGGTCCGCAGTGGGAAGGGGGAATTGGGGGCAGTTGCCAATTTAGTCTGGGTCCAGTCCCAGGCGTGGAAGTGTATTGTAAACTCTCCTAACCACTAGGGCAGGGGTTCCCAACCTTTTTGAGCCTGTGAGCACATTTGGAATGCTGACTTGGCATGATGGGTGCAGCCACAAAACGGCTGCCATAGGAGGTGGAGCCAGACACAAAATTATTGTCACAGCTTAACTTCCATTAGCACAGTGTAGATCAGGGGTGTTGATAGGGTTGCCAACCTCCAGGTAGTAGCAGGAGATCTCCTGCTATTACAACTGCTCTCCACCTGATACAGTTCCCCTGGAGAAAATGGCCACTTTGGCAATTGGACTCTATGACATTGAAATCCCTCACCTCCCCAAACCCCACCCTCCGCCCCAAAAATCTCCCGCCGGTTGCAAAGAGGGACCTGGCAACCCTAAGTGTCAAATTCATGTGTTATGAGGGCTGCTAATGACATAAATGTCACTTGGTCGGGCTGGGACGTGTGTACCATAAAATGTAATGCCAGGTGCCAGAGATACAAGCGTTATAGAAGACACGGGCAAAGCCAATTAATGATAGTATTTTTAATTTTTTTTTTTTTACTTAAAATACAAACATGCTTAAAACAATTAACACTCTTACAGTATTTTCTTTTATTTAACCGTCTTTGATAATTGACACCTCAGGACTGGAAGGGGTTGCTTCGGCTGGCAAGCCCACAGCGGGCTCGCCAGGCTGGATCGGGACCAGGGGGGGTGGCTGCCTTGCGGGCCGGATAAGAGCTCTCAAGGGGCCACATCTGACATCCTTGGTGTAGATCCTTGTGCTGTGGTGGCAGCTGCTGCCACAACATTTTAAAAACCTGCAAAGCCAATCAAATCTCCCAGTAGTGACTCAGAAGCCTTGCTGGGCAAAAGCCCTACATGTCCCCACCCACTTCCTGAAAACATTTGGCGGGCACCAGAAAAGGTGTGAGTGAGCGCCAGGGTGCTCATAGGAACCATGTGGGGACCCCTGCACTAGGGCAAGATGTTAAGAAAGGGCTGGATTACAAAGTGGAAATTATGTGCTGCATTATCGCTAACACTGAAATGAATTCGCTCCCCAAAATCCTCATCTGGCAAAAGCTTGCTATCACATATGTTTTAGCTATTCACTGACCACTTGCATCTTTGCTGGATGTTTACCACATATTTGATATTCTGTATTAGACATCCTGTTATTTTTAACAGCATTGTATAGGTGCGGTTCCTCAGTGGAACAGGCTTCCTTGGGAGGTGATGAGCTCTCCTTCCCTAGAGGTTTTTAAGCAGAGACCATCTATCAGCAATGCTGATTCTATGACCTTAGGCAGTTCATGAGAGGGAGGGAATCTTGGCCATCTTCTGGGCATGGAGTAGAGGTCACTGGGGTGTGTGTGGGGGAGATAGTTGTGAATTTCCTGTGTGCAGGGGGTTGGACTAGATGACCCTGGTGGTCCCTTCCACCTCTATGATTCTACGATTCTAGATGGCAAATAAAGACATTTTGGAGCCAGAATATTCATCTGACGCAGTTGCCTTGTTGAAACTAATCAGGTCTTGGTCTGGTCAATGCCTAGATGGTAATCCTCCTGGGAATCCCATGTACAAACCCCTTTGAGTTCCATGACGGAAAAAGGTAGCCTATAAATGAAATTAATACTATTGAATAGTATTTAATAGTATGCTAAATGCCATAGCGTTTAGTATCTGATGGCATTTAATGGATTGCATGATAGATTGGCATGCAATAATATTTAGTATTTGATAGCTGACATTCAGTGGTATTATTTGACTTGCAAATAAACCTTCACTTGTAAAATCGAGTTTTGAATTTAAAATGTCCCGTTCAAAACGTGAATGCCAAAAATGCAAATCCTGAGAAATCTCAAGTGAGTATTCCTCTCATCCAGTTTCTCGTGCTTCCCTGCCTTCCTGCCCCAGGAGTCCCCAACCTTCCACAGCCTGGGAGCACTTCTTTTGACAGTAGCGGGTACCACCACAAAATGGCTGCAAAATGGGGCCATTCTCAACATGGCAGCCATGGAGGCAATGGAAAACATTGGGAGGTCCCAAGCCAAGCATCCTCCTATGATGGGGCCAGTTATTTCTGAAAGGGGCTCCCCACAGACCCAAAAGTGAGGAAGAGGTGAGGAAAGATATTCTCTACATGTTCAGAGGCATTCTCTGTATTAAATATTCAAACGCATTGAAAACATTTCAAAGAGCTTTCCTTTGTCCAGGTTAAGTTATCCATCAACCCGTTTCCTTCTCTATGTGCAATGTCCCTTCCATTCCCTCCCATTTCACCCCACAGCCTATGGGTTGGATATAGACTGAATTTTTCGCACACAGAAGGGGAGAAGTGTGTGTGTAAAGTACTGTCAAGTCGCAGCTGATTTGTGGCAACCCAGTAGGGTTTTCTAGGCAAGAGACTAACAGAGGTGGTTTGCCATTGTCTTTCTCCGTATAGCAACCCTGGTGTTCCTTGGTGGTCTCCCACCCCAATACTAACCCCAGTACTAACTGACTCTGCTTAGCTTCTGAGATCTGACAAGATCAGGCTAGCCTGGGCCATCCAAGACTTCGACCGATTCCCTCTTCCTGCTGCAGACCCCTGATTTGCCGCTCATTCTGTTCCTGGGGGTCCCCCTTCCCCGAGAAGTATCATTTTGGGGAGATCACCAGGCAGCGGTGAGAGAGGAAAAGTAGGAAAGTTCTTTTCCACTACTAGACATGCCTTGCATGAGCGGAATGTCAGTCTGGATCCAACCCATTGCTTCTCCATTTCCCTACTGCACCCCCTCTTGCTATGGCATGATCAGGTAAGCTCTTGGGTGCTTTAGAACTTGGGAGTATTCCTTTCCGTCTGGTGCAGGACTGGCACCTAAAGCCTTGTTTGCTGGCACGCCTAGGCATTTGAAATATTCCAGTCCAGCCCTCAGCAACTTTCCCAGGGAGTCGGCGCGAACACCTGCTTCCTAACCTCACTTCCTCCATCCTAGCTCCTGTCTGCCCTGAACTGGCTCTTTATGCCATGATCAATGCCTTCACTACCGCTCTGGCTCTTGCCTCGGGACCCGGGAAGCGCATTGTGGTGCGCGCGCATGAGTTGCAGCTGCCTCCTCTGCGTATCCCCCTTCCCCGGCAGGGGCACAAAGCACGGACTGTTGTGCGTGGGAAAGTTGAAGGGCTTTCGGGAGTCGTCTCCGGAGAGCAGCTGAAGAGACATGATGGGGGGAAAGAACCGCTTCACTGCCTGCCTCCTCTGGCTTTGTTTGGTTTGGTTTTTTAAGCTGTGGCCGCACCGCAGCTTCCTGTCTTCCTGAGACAGTGGCCTGCCAGAACGGTTGGCCCGGTGTCCAGCTGTGCGTGCCGAGCTAGGAGGGGGAGCTTTCTTCCAATCTAATCTGATGAGAACAACAGGAAGTGCAGGCCATGTTCAGATGTCGCAGTAGAATTCTGTTGGTTCACGCAGACACGAACACAACTTGGTTCTCATTCTCACACACTGTCTTCTGCCTCCCCCCCCCCCCCATGTGTGCAGTGTGATTAAACCCTTTCTGCTTTTGGGTCACTTTCAGTTGAAACTTCTGTTTGCCATGATGGCAGAATGGGAAGTTCCTGGGCAAACTGGCGTTTCTTTCCTCGTGACCAACTGGGATTAAATCCCAGCTTGTGGGAAGGAAACAAAATCTAGTTTGCCCTGGAGCCTGTGTCTGGATATCACCACTAATTCATAGAATTATAGAGTTGGAAGGGGTCTTACAGGCCATCTAGTCCAACCCCCTGCTCAATGTAGGATCAGCCTAGAGCATCCCTGACAAGTATTTGTCCAGCCTCTGCTTAAAGACTGCCAGTGAGGGGGAGTTCACCACCTCCCTAGGTAGCTGATTTCACTGTCGAAAAACTTACTGTAAAAGGTTTTTTTCCTAATATCCAGCCGGTACCTTTCTGCCCTCAATTTACACCCATTATTGTGAGTCCTGTCCTCTGCTGCCAACAGGAACAGCTCCCTGCCCTCCTCTAAGTGAATGCCCTTCAAATACTTAAATAGAACAATAATGTCCCCCCTCAGCCTCCTCTTCTCCAGACTAAACATTCCCAACTCCCTCAGCCTTTCCTCGTAGGACTTGGTCTCCAGGCCCCTGATCATTCTCGTCGCTCTCCTCTGCACCTGTTTGATTCTGTCCACATCCTTTTTTGAGTTGACGCCTACAGAACTGCACACAATACTCAATCAACCATATAAAGGATAATCGTACAGGGCTGTTCTGAAGCACTGTGAACACTTGAAATGTCCTATATTAAAGCTAACTAGAGAACCAGCATGGTGTAGTGATTAAGAGCAATGGACTTTGATCTGGAGAACCAAGTTCAATTCCCCACTCGTGCACATGAGCAGTGGACTGGATCTGATCTCTGATCTGGAGAACTGGATTTATTTCCCCACTCCACCACATGAAGCCAACTGGGTGGGCTTGGGCTAGTCACAGTTCTCTCTGAACGCTTTCGCCCCACCTACCTCACAAGGTGTCTGTTGTGGGGAGAGGAAGGGAAGGAGACTGTAAGCCGGTTTGATTCTGCTTAAAAGGTAGAGAACGTCGGCATATAAAAAACAACTCTTCTTCTAACTGTTGTTGTTTTACTATTATTGTTCATCTGACTTGTTTTCTTTCCTCAGAAGCCGTTGCAAACAGCCAGGAATGGACCCTTGGCCGCTCCGTCCCCGAGCTCCGATTGGTAGGTATCTGTAGCTTACAAGTGTACCAACTGCTGTTCTGTAGAGAAAATACTTCTCCTTACAACATCACACATTTGCATGCTGTATCACCAAGGCAGTTTCATGAAATTAATTCACATGGGTGGCTTTATGTTAGATATTGCCAGCTTGAGTAAAAAACAGCCTTGCTAGTACTGTGGGTTCAGAGCAGGCCTGAGCCTCTGAACTGTGGTTGCTTAACAGTTCTGTCTCCTTCCCTTAGTCCTTCCTGTCCTCCCCGTTACCACCCTGTTAACTGGGCTTTCTCAGGAGTTTCTTTCACACCATGACTGCCTTGTATTGAACATGGAAGCTTTTCTCCCTCTCTCATACCAGAACGTGGGGTCATCTGCTGAAGCTGGAGGGTGAGAGATTCAAAACAGATAAAAGGAAGTATTTCTTCACATGACACGTAGTTAAATTGTGGAACTCCCTGCCCCAGGATGTGGTGATGGCTGCCAACTTGGAAGGCTTTAAGAGGGGAGTGGACATGTTCATGGAGGAGAGGGGTATTCATGGCTTCTAGTAAAAATGGATACTAGTCATGATGCATACCTATTCTCCCCAGGATCAGATGAATGTGCCTGTTATATTAGGTGCTGGGGAACACAGGCAGGACAATGCTGCTTCAGTCATCTTGTTTGTGGGCTTCCTAGAGGCACCTGGTTGGCCACAGTGTGAACGAACTGCTGGACTTGAGGGCCTTGGTCTGAGCCAGCATAGCCTTTCTTATGTTCTTATGGAGATAGGCTGGGTGCTAGAACTCTGAGGACACCCGAAGTGTCCAGAGAGCCACCAGCCACGCCACGTCTAGCAATCGCCCCACAGTGATCTATCTTCTCCTTCCACAGGGTGTTCTTGGGACTATCAAGAGTGGGAAATCAGCACTGGTTCATCGCTACCTGACTGGCTCCTACTTGGGGCTGGAACCGGCTGAGGGTGAGCAGTCTTCCCTTTCCTGTCCCCCAAAACGGACCTCCCTTTCTGCTCACGCCCCCATGTCTGTGCACATCTTTCCAGGAAATTCAGCTTTTCTCCATTTCTCTTACGGCACTTTCAGGCCTGCTGAATAATGCACTTTCAATCCACTTTCAATGCACTTTGCAGCTGGATTTTACTGTGGCCGTTTATGGTTGGTAATTAGCAGCGCGTTCCAGGCTGAAGTGCTTCGCATATTTTTTTTATTTCTTCACGCTGAACCTTCATTCCAGACGTCACTGCGAAGCCGGCGCATACCTGCTTTGCATTTCTTAAGAGCCCCTTTAGTGCGACCTATTGTGTTTGCTTCGCCCCCACATCAAAGCATTCACTGAAGGAAGCATGCAGAATCCCAGTTGCAGGTTAGCTATGCAAACGACTATTGCTAATGTCTATGCAAACGAAAGACAAAGGAGCAGGCGAGTGGGGGTGGAATTTGTTTGACTCTCCTCTTGCATACTCATTTTAAAGATCGGATTTAAAAAATCAGCATTGAGCAAGGAGTAGAATCAACCCTGCATAAATGGCCTGTGAAACAGCAAAATCCACTTGTAAATGATCGCTAAAATTGATTGAAAGTGCATTATTTGGGGTGTGTGAAAGCACCCACAATGTTTGGGAAAGGAGAAGTGGCAAAGGAGGACAGACAGACGAATGGGAAAGGTTTCCTCTTGGTATGAAAACCCCGCCTCACCTCCTATGTCTCAGATTGCCCTTCTGCACCACTGCTGTCCCAGCCTTCTCCCCCCACCCCATCACAGCCAGAATCTGGCTGCAGGCTGAGCTCTACAGATCTCTTCTTGGGTGGGGCAGCTTCCTTTGACTGTCAAGACCCTGCTCACTGCTTTTTCCTCTCCTGTTTCCCCCCCCCCCCAGGGGGCCAGTTCAAGAAGGAAGTGGTGGTGGATGGGCAGAGCCATCTCCTGCTGATCTGTGAGGAAGCCGGGCCTCCCGATGCCAAGGTGACGTTCTCTCATTTGCCAGGAGTGCGCAGCAGGCCATTCACATTTTGGATAATCACTGTTGTACAGTTCGTGCTACCTTTAGAGTCACAGCGCATATCTACACTGTAGACAGCATATCTGTCTATTGAGCCATCGTAGTGTCATGGTTAAGAGTGGTGGTTTGGAGTGGTGGACTCTAATCTGGAGAACCGGGTTTGATTCCCCACTCCCCCACATGAGCGGCAGATGCTAATCTGGTGAGCCGGGTTGGTTTCCCCCTCCTACACATGAAGCCAGCTGAATGACCGTGGGCTAGTCACAGCTCTCTTAGAGCTCTCTCATTCCCACCTACCTCACAGGGTGTCTGTTGTGGGGAGGGGAAGGGAAAGTGATTATAAGCTGGTTTGATTCTTCCTTAAGTGGTAGAGAAAGTTGGCATATAAAAACCAACCCTTCTTCTTCTTCACCTACACCATATCTATCTATATTACACTACACTATCTATATCTACACTGTATCTGGAGCATATTTACACTATAGAGAGATAGTCCCTCTTCCCAGGGAACTCTGGGAACTGCAGTGCTGATGGAAACAGGGTTGTAGCCCCCTTTTTTTGCTGGCCTAATCACATTTAAAATAATCTCTCCCTGTCCTAAATACTACTGTATTGTTATGGCATGGTATCATAATAGTATGATTTTAGAAAATTCTGATGTGGATGGAGATTGTCCTATCATGGAGGAAGAGCAACATCCTCTCATGTCCCTGCTTCCACTCTCAATTTGTATGAACACCTTACCAGAGAGAGTCTCTCTTGTTGATGGGGACTTCTTTCTGCTTTTCCTCCCCTTGCAGTTTGCCAATTGGGCAGATGCCGTCATCTTCGTCTTCAGCCTGGAGAACGAGGCCAGTTTCCAGGAGCTGTCACAGTATTATGGGCTCCTCACTACCTACCGGGCAGTCTCCGACATGGCTCTTGCGCTTGTGGGCACGCAGGGTGAGTGGGAGAAGCCGCGGAGGGGACAGTCCTCTGAGGAGAGGGCCGGCAGAGACCAGGACCCTGAACCCAAAGGGTATAATAATTCCACAGCTCCTGGTCCCAAAACAGGACAGAACTTTATTAGAACATAGGCAAGGGCTAGTCTGGGCCCTCCTAGGCCATAACCAGCTGTGGCCTGCAATCAACATAACAAGTGAAACTAAAGCAAAGGCTTTTTCCTTAAGGGATCATGTTAAAACAACTATACAGAGTGGTAAGCTGCAGTACTGCAGTCCAAGCTCTGCTCACGACCTGAGTTCGATCCCAACGGAAGTTGGTTTCAGGTAGCCGGCTCAAGGTTGACTCAGCCTTCCATCCTTCCGAGGTCGGTAAAATGAGTACCCAGCTTGCTGGGGGTAAAGGGAAGATGACTGGGGAAGGCACTGGCAAACTCCCCCATAAACAAAGTCGGCCTAGTAAACGTTGGTGTTTTGTACTCAGAGTGAAAAAGGATGGTTTTGTTTTTGCACCTTTTCATGGCATATCTGTTGTTCAGTTTTATTTATGGGGGGGGGGAAACATACACCCTCCATTTCTTGGGCAAATGCCCTTAAGGCAACTTACAAATAAAACTAATAACAATCTTGCCCGCCTCTGGTAATCCTTATATCAGCCAAGGTGTAGCCTCTATATGCCATTTGCACCACTTTCACATTGCATTCATAGAATACACGTCCACCAGGTTGTTACGTAGCAGGACCGGACCTCCTTTTGAAGCTGGGAATTCCACTGGTGTTCAGGATATCTTTGGCCTCTTGTTTAAAATTTTTATATCATTCTCACCAGACAGTCCATGCGACAGCTAAGGGGGGTGGGGAGAAATTTATACCCGTTAAAAAGCTTAAACATCAAAATACAACAATATAAAATTAGCATCAGGGATCCAGTGAAGACAGTCAAAATCAATCAGAACTGTCAACCCAGCTGAACAGAGTATCAGACACAGATATTAGATAACCAATAAAGTCAGCTAAGGGTCCCTAAGGGGCTCTTAAAATGCATTGCTTTAGTCTGGCTCTGGAACATTATTGGGGGGAGGGTAAGATGAATCTCCCACGGGGAAAGGAATTCAGTGATCTCGGCAGTCCTTTTGAGAAGGCCCTTTCTGAGCAAGGACCCAGTGCCCTGGCCAGGGGATAACTCCAGTCAGCCTGTGTTGGATACTGTCCAATACTCAGGGCACTGCCCAGCCGAACCAACAGGGCAGGTTGCGGGGAAGTAAAGTCTAGGTCAAGGTGCTGATGGGAAGAATCAGTGCAGAATCAGACCAGCTGAGGCCAGGAATTAGGAAAAGCAGCCAAAGGGAGCGGAGAAGAGCAAAGGCCGAGACACAGTCCTGTAATAACTCAGGCAGTTTGTATTCATAGCCCCGATGGAGGAAACTAATGTGCCAAATTTGGACAGCGCAAAGCCGTTAAAAAACTAAAAAAACCAAACAAACTCAGGCCGATCTCTGGTTCTCTGATTCAGTGCCAAGTTCAGAAAGGACAGTAAACACGATAACTGAATAGCGTACGAAACTGTTTTTCTGTGAATGAACTTGGCATGGAAATGGTTCAGAGAGGGAAGAATGATGGCTAAAGTCTTCCTCTGTTCTTTACCTTCAGTTCCCTGGGGGACAAAGGGCCCAATCGGATGTAAGGGGACAACCCATATGTAATTAATTCCTATACCATTGTATTCCCCTGCTTTGACTTAAATCTGGTTGGGGGAGTGTCTGCTTTTTAATTTAAGGGTGAGAATAACGCTTTCTCCATCTCTTGCCTCACCTCTCTGTGCTTTGTCGTTTGAGGCCTATTTCTTGCTGTCTGGCTCAGGCCCAAGCTAGACATCACATCTAACTCATGGTCCCCATGCGGACTTGCAGCTACGAGTTCCCCCGGGAAACAGTCCTGACATGCCACAGGGGCCCAAATCAGATTCACTTCAACTTGCCCCCTCCCCCCGTTCTGTTTTCCCAACCCTAATTGGCTCTGGAGGGTGTTACCTGCCTCTTGGGGGGGGGGGTCACATATTTAGTGCATGTGCAACTCTGGGGCAAAAAACACCCCCTTGGGGCTGCTTTGGGACAAACCACACATAGATTGTTTATGCATCTGAGTTTTACCTGAGGTTCGATGCTCGCTGGACCCACACTTTCCTGTTGGGAATCTATACACCAGCAGTCTCCATGCTCAAATCAAGTCTCCGCCCCTTTAAATGCTACTTTATAATTGGCTTACTTTGTAGAGTTTACTGGGAGAGAAAATCCCCCCCCCCAAATGGATGCCATCTTTTTAAGTCGTTTTTATGGTCTGCTTCTAGCTCAAGGATTTGTGGACCTCATTTTAGGCCACTGAATGCTGCTTTACTGCTTGCATGAGTATTGATCATTTTGAATGGATGTTTTATGATTTTGTCATATTGTTTTTACTTGTGAGCCCCCTGGAGAAGATCTCTGGAGAGGTGACATCTACGCTTTCTAAATAAATAGAAGTGAACAAATACATTAGGGAATCCACACCCAACCCATCACACCTCTGATGGCTCTTGGTGCAAGGTTCCCTGTAATGGGAATAAAGAATGTTTATAACTGGTACTTAGGAAAATCTGAAGCAAGCTTGCACAATACATGTTATTTTGGTTGGTCTTAAAGACATTTACCTTTATTTGCTTAATAAAAGGTATTTATATGGATTTTGGTTGTTGATTTTACTATGAACCAAGATGGCCCAGGCTAGCCTGATCTCGTCAGATCTCAGAAGCTAAGCAGGGTCAGCCCTGGTTAGTATTTGGATGGGAGACCACCAAGGAATACCAGGGTTGCTGTGCAGAGGAAGGCACTGGCAAACCACCTCTGTTAGTCTCTTGCCATGAAAACCCCAAAAGGGGTCGCCATAAGTCAGCTGCGACTTGACGGCACTTCACACACACACAAGATACCAATATTTTTAGCACATAGGAGGCAATCCTTGTAGGAGTGAGTAAATTGCTCCTGTTGGAAATGGGACAATGTTCCTTTTCTCTGTAACAGATTCCATCACACAGCTGGACTGCTGTTGGTTTTTATCATTTTGTTTAAAAAAACACAGAGATTCAATAAAACTGTAAGGCTTGGGAACTTCTGCCCAGCTCAAAATGCAAAGGCTCTGTTCTGTCTCCTTACAGATAAGATCAGCGCCAGCAACCCGCGCGTGATTGAGGATTCCCGAGCTCGAACTCTCTGCACTGAAATGCGCCGTTGCCTCTATTATGAGACATGCGCTACTTACGGGCTCAATGTCGACCGCGTCTTCAGTGAAGGTGAATGTCTCCCTGGGGTGTATCCTTGAGTCATTGTTGGGGGGGGGGGAACAAGTTGGACTTCTTGGCAACAACAGTGCCAAGGAATGAAAAGAGGGTATATTTCAAGTTTTTTTTCTAGTGTAGACAACGGAAGAAGGGTTTGTGCACTCTCCCTGGTGGTGCATGAATGATTTTATTATTACAGCAATAGCCAGATAAGCTGCAGACCTTGTCAGTAAAACCAATTACATAATAAAAATCTCTATATACAAAATACAGATAAAATTATATCAATTAAAAATCACCTTGTTACCCTGGTGGTGCAGATAATCGTGCATTATTACCTCATGCTCACACGCATCTTTAAGTGTGTATACATTGCATGCACAATCTGCTGCAAAACGTGGTTCAGGCAGGTCATGCTTGTAAGGAGAATGGATTGGATCCCGCTGATCATTTCCTCTAACAGGGTGAGGATGATCAGGGGCCTGGAGACCAAGCCCTGTGAGGAAAGGCTGAGGGAGCTGGGAATGTTTTGTCTGGAGAAGAGGAGGTTGAGGGGGGACATGATTGCCCTATTTAAGTATTTGAAGGGCTGTCACTTAAAGGAGGGAAGGGAGCTGTTCCTGTTGGTAGCAGAGGATAGGACTCACAATAATGGGTTTAAATTGCAGGTGGAAATGTACCGGGCGGATATTTCTGTCACACGCTCCCCATAGTATAGAATCACGCCTCACGGAAGAGGCTCCCAACCTTGTGAATGAAAGGGTCCAAAACCGGTTCTCTCAGGGTGTGACCTGGACACTTAACAGTGTTCATCTCAAGGAAGAGGGTATGAAGGCTCAGCGCCTGTGCTAAGTGTGTATCCACGACCCTGTATGGATTTGGCAGGGATTCAGCCAAACCCCAGAGTTCGTTTTGTGTGGTTAGTGACATATGGTTGTATACAAATTGAGACAGGCTCAGGGACTGGAGGATCTGGGCAGCCCCATGATTTATCTGTGACTTTCTTTCCCCCCGACCCCTGCTTCCTTCTTCAGTTGCCCAGAAGATTGTGAATATGAAGAAACAGCAACAGCTCTTAGCGTCCTGCAAATCTCTGCCAAGCACACCCAGCCACTCGGCTGTCTCCACCCCAGTAGGTGAAATCTACTTGGCTCACGTTTAACTTCTTGGGGCAGAAATGGAAAAGAGGCAGTAAGGGATTGGTTGATTGGCATTTTGGCCAAATAGCCCAAGGTCACCCTTTCCTTTCCGAAGCTCAATATCTGAGCCAGCCCAATTGCACAGGCTGCTCCTGTGGCCACTGACATCAATATTTGTATAGCCTCTGCCAGAGGAAGCTTAGAGGTGCATCTCAGCATCCTGTGTGACATTGCAAAAGGATCGGCGTTTGTGTGTGTGCTCCAGTCAGATAATTCAGTGCAGCTCCATAGGAAAATTGGCAAAAATGTCCTGGGCCATGTACTAGAACTTGGTTACCATATTTACCTGACTGCAGGGAGGAAGTTTCCAAAACATTGCACTAAAATATCAAGCATGGTATATCTTGAAGTCCCAAACAATCCATGTGTGGGGTGTGTGTTGGAATAAACGAATAATTTTAGTCTCGGTCGTCTACCAGCCTGCGAGTCCTTCATCCAGCACTTCTGCTTGTGCTTTTCTATCCTGGAAGGGTGCGGCACAAGCAGGTGAAAGGTTGCCCCAGGGGTTTATAACCATTGGCAGATATTGTCTTGAGCCAGGCAGGGAAATAGGAGGAGGTCTCAGAGCAGTGGTCCGTGCAACCTTGGGCCACCAACAGAAGAGAGGGGAGAAGGGCTGTGCACTTCACCCCTGCTGCACCTGTGGAGAGGGACTGATTTTGTTCAGTAATCGTGCACAACATTGTTGGCTTGGACCAGTGCAGGGCTTTTGTGCAGGCCCAGCACGGCTGCACCTGCTTTGCATGTCAGGCCTCATCAAGTTCCTCAGTTGCCCGCTGACAATGACTACCCTTAACTGAGCTCTTGTCCCGTCTCTGTGAAATCTGGCAAATGCAGCCAACAATTCCTCCTGTGGCCCAGGCTCTTCTGCACCCCTGAGATCCCGCCACCACACTGCCCGTTAGTCAGCAACTGGGGCTCGGTTTCCCCTGCAGCAGATGAGGTGGTGAAAACTGTTCCCGGCCTATGTTAGATCAGGCTGCAGGCGAGGGACCGCATGATTGAATGTTTTCCTGTGTCTGTGTCAAGGGCCATCAAGTCACGGCGACCCCATAAGGTTTTGAAGGCAAGAGACATTGGGAGGTGTTTTGCCATTGCCTGCCTCTGTGTGGGCTGAGAGAGATCTGAGAGAACTGACTGTGCCCAAGGTCACCCAGCAAGCTTCACGTGGAGGAGTGAGGAATCGAACCCGGTTCTCCAGATTAGAGTCCGCCACTCTTAACCAGTACACCATGCTCCTATGTGCTTCAAAAATCCCCACACATAGAAAACTAGCACCAGTTTTATGCTAGTTTTCTATATGCAGGGATTCCTCTCCCCCCCCCACACACACACACCCATTTTCAAGCATAACACACTCACCACTTTCAGCTGCAGCCTGAACCAGTATAGTCCAGGAACACTTTGTGTGCTGTTGTTGTAAGCCAAGCCTCTGTCCTTTCATTGGGTAAGGGGGCTGGTATGAGTCTTCCTCGACCTTCTCCTAGGCAAGTAATGGCGGCCACACGAGTGACTACTCCTCATCCCTGCCTTCCACACCCAACATCAGCCATCGGGAGCTGCGCGGCGAAGCCGCGGCCATTATTGGTACACCGAGCTCCCTGCATCGCGGGACCAAACGCAGGACCAGCCTTTTCACGGTGAGTTCCACAGGAGTGTGACAGGATCGGTGAGCAGGGGAGGGGAAGCCAGGAGGGTCAGCGCACTCCAGAAAGAAAGCCCTCTTGAATCCTCTTCAAGTACTTAAAGGGCTGTCATATGGAGGATGGTGCCAAGTTGTTTTCTGTTGCCCCAGAAGGTCAGACCAGAACCAACGGGTTGAAATTAAATCAAGAGTTTCCATCTGGTCATTAGGAAGAACTTTCTAACAGTTAGAGCGGTTCCTCAGTAGAACAGGCTTCCTCGGGAGGTGGTAAGCTCTCCTTCCCTGGAGGTTTTTAAGCAGAGGCTAGATGGCCATCTGTCAGCAATGCTGATTCTATTACCTTTGGCAGATGATGAGAGGGAGGGCATCTTGGCTATCTTCTGGGCATGGAGTAGGGGTCACTGGGGGTGTGTGGGGGAGTATTTGTGAATTTCCTGCATTGTGCAGGGGGTTGGACTAGATGACCCTGGTGATCCCTTCCAACTCTGATTCCTCTGATCAGCAATCGAAGAGCTAGAAGACATATCACAAGGAAGCATTGAGAACCTTCCTCTGCCTTCTTCCCCCCCTCCACCCAAAAAAATAGCCGTGCCATAGGATCTAATGACAAGGCCAAAAGTGTATCTTTGAGAGTTCCCAGCTTGGTGTCTTCTAGAAGCAAAATGTATCATCCAATACTGTGACAGCCATGTTGGATCAAGGCAGTGATTTTCACGCTGTGTTCTGCGGAATGGTGAGACTCAGTCGACTGGAAGTTTATCAGGGGGCTCCACAATGTTATCAGAAGAAGAAAAGTTGAGTTTTTATACCCCGCTTTTCTCTACCATAAGGCATTTCAATGTGGCTTAGAATTGCTTTCCCTTCCGCCCCCCAACAGGCACCTTGTGAGGTAGGCGGGCTGAGAGAGTTCTGAGAGAACTGTGACTGGCCCAAGGTCACCCAGCAGGCTTCATGTGGAGGAGTGGGGAAACCAACTTGGTTCACCAGATTAGAGCCCGCCGCTCATGTGGAGGAGTAGGGAATCAAACCTGGTTCTCCAGATTAGAGTTTGCCACTCTTTTTTTATTTTTTATTGCTTTTTTTATAATAAAACAAAAAAATTATAACAATAAAATCATAATACATAATACAACAATAACAACAATAAACATAAAATATACAAAAAAACAAATGTACAGAGCACTAGTTCACTACTAATACATTATTCTTTTTTTTTCTTTATAAACCTTATAGTGCCCTAAATCCAAAAACCCCACCACCACTGTGCCCTTCACCAATGAACTTCCGAGAGTTTGCCACTCTTAACCACTACACCACACTGGCTCTGACTGGACAAACATCTCTAAACAATGGTGTTTTCCACCACTGATTTTCTCCTGCAATGTGGAGCTGCCAGGCAATGGGTTTCAACCCATGGGCAGCTCTGTCAGGGGAGTCATAGATCCCCATCTGCTGGGTCACAGACCCTTTATGAAGCTACCCATTATTGTGCTGATTTATGCTGCTAGTTCACATGCATAGAGAGCCAGGGTGCCACACTTCCTGCCCTCTTTGCATGCATGGACAGCAACATGGTGAGGTGGGGTCACTAAGTGGCAGAAAGGCTTCCTTTTCACTCAGGGCAGGGCTCCTCTTCCTGTCATGTGACTCTGATGTCATGTTACCACTTGTCAAATGCTTGTAACTCATGGGATCCCATGCTGCCGCCTGGAGTTTAAAAGTGGGCCTTGGGGCTGGGAAGGTTTTTTTTTTTTTAGTTTAAATACTTTTTATTAACATTTTAGAAATTAACATAGACATACACATACCCATTCACAGACAGATTGAGCTTCTTCCAGGGAAATCAATTAACAGTTTTAAGTAATAGTATTACCTTTATACCTAACATATATGCTGCATACATCATACATTACTTTATTTGATATGTATAAACTTTTAATTCTTTACACGACTAGTCTTCTAATTACTTCAGTTTCCAAAGCTCTGATTTCTAACATTATAAACCTTGTCTACCGCTTCTAGTTTAATCTTGTATTTACTTTTTACCCCTCTCGATCCTCAGATAAAAATCTCTTATTCTATACTTTCAAGTTAGCGTAATCAAGATAACATTCCCATTTCTTTTGAAATTCTTCTATCGTTTTCCCTTTCAGCGTACTAGTTAATTTGGCCATCACTACACATTCTGCCATTTTCTGTTGCCATTTCTCTGTTTCTGGAACATTTTCTTGTTTCTATACCGTTGCTAAAACCACAGGCTGGGAAGGATTGAAGACCGCTCTAGAGGGTTCAGTTTCAGTTCATGTGGGGCTATAGCAAAAGCCCCAACAGGGTTTTAGATCGTGCTCTAAAATTCCTCCTAGAATCCTCTGCAGCACAGACTGGGCTTCCTCGGCACACCAACTGAGGTGGAAAGAATTTCCCGAAATTGGGAAGTTTGAAAACCTCTGGATTTGGAGGCATTGCCCACTTCCGCTTATCTCTCCCGTGTCTCTTTGTAGAATCGCCGGGGAAGCGACACAGAGAAACGGAGCCTGGACAGCAGGGGCGAAACCACGGGGAGCGGCCGAGCCATACCCATCAAACAGGTGACCTCTTAAACTTGAAGCCGTTTTTGTCGGTTTTGCCTCTTAACGGCAAAAAGAAACCAAGCCCCGACACCCTCACTCATACCCCTTGGCTCTCCCCTCAGAGTTTCCTGCTGAAACGAAGCGGCAACTCTCTGAACAAGGAATGGAAGAAAAAATATGTGACCCTGTCCAGCAACGGACTTCTCTTCTACCACCCCAGCATTAACGTAAGTGCACCATAACCTGAGCCCTGGGAGAGCTGGAGGGTGAGGTGAAATGACGACCCCTCAGGCCGTTGCTTGTAGTATGGAGAATCAGGCATTGACTCAGGCAGTCCAGGCCACAAGCAGCTAGACCACAATGAGGAGTTCCTGTCTCCCGGCTCATCTCCCTCACATCCTTTCACAAATAGGCTCTGCTGGCAGCAGCAGGCCGTTAATAGAATTGCAGCATAACACCCTCCATCAGGCCATTTAGAAAAAATCAGAATCCCCTCAGTTCAGCCAACATGGAGGTAGGGGGGGAATATGAAATCTGACTTGTTAGAGGTACTCTGAACTATGCAGGCCCTTCCTTGTTCCTTGATGAGTAGGGTTGCCAGCTCTGGGTTGGGAAATACCTGGAGATTTTGAGGGTGGAGCCTGAAGAGGGTGGGGTTTGGAGAGGGGAAGGACTTCAATGCCATAGAGTCCAATTGCCAAAGGAATGAACGTCAGTGAAAAGAGCCTTACGGCTTGCAAGTGCCTCCCCTGTCTTGCATCTGGAAGAATTGGACACTATTTCTTTAAGAGGGCAGGAGCCCGGTATAAGCTTTGGGTGTTGTATGTAAGTAGTTAATTGTAGCATTGCTTGTATATGTGTGTGTGTTTTAGTATTCTTGTATAGGATTGTAAAGGTAGTAAAAACACATTGCATGAAACTGTACAGGATTGTAAAGGTAGTAAAAACACATTGCATGAGACTGATAGTGGTTACGTTGCTGTAGCATTGTTGGGCTAGTTTTTTGTTAACCACCTGGAGATTGGCAATCCTATTGAAAAGAGGGTTTTTTGTGGTTGCAAAGACACCAATTTCAGGAAAAGAAATTTTTTATCTTAAAGAATAGTGCACACAGTTGATACAATGAAGCATGCAGTTGAACTGTAAAATAATACAGCATTTGAGCACAAAGCAAATGAAATTGGTGCTTTGAACCTTAATTTTTAGTCCCCTTTGTGCCCAGTTTGGGTCAGGGCTGCAGGGGGAAGGAGATTAAGCCTTCTGTGATGGACAAGTCCAGTTCCGCCTTTCCCAAAGGCAGCCAATGGGAGCTGGCAGAATACTGGGGGAGGCTGGCATTTGAAGACAGTGAGAGAGTTTTTTTGAGCGAAGGGAGAAGAAGAAGAGGAGTTGGTTTTTATATGCTGACTTTCTCTACCACTTAAGGGAGACTCAAACCAGCTTCCCGTCCCCACAACAGACACCTTGTGAGGCTGAGAGAGCTGAGACTAGCCCAAGGTCACCCAGCTGGCTTCGTGTGTAGGAGTGGGGAAACAAATCCAGTTCACCAGATTAGCCTCCGCCACTCATGGGGACAAGTGGCCACTCATGGGGACAAGTGGGAAATCAAACCCAGTTCTCCAGATCAGAGTCCACCACTCCAAACCACCGCTCTTAACCACCACACCACGCTGGCTCTCATTTTGGAAAAAGAAGGATTTTGAGTCTCTGAAGGAAACAGCCTTTGGTACAGCTGACTTCTGAGAATTGTTGTTTTGTAAATGGTGACTGCTGGAGTGATCTGGAGCTATAGGTTGAAATATTAGGAACACTGTATTGCTGTGTTTGAGCCCCGCCTGCCCCCCCATGCTGTCGAAGTTGTCAATAGAAATTAACTCTGGTTTTCTCAGTTTAAACCCTGTGGAACGGATGCCAATGGCATCGGGGGAAGAAGCAGACAGAAGCTAAGCTCTCGGCCTATTTATAAATACATTTTGAGATGAATGAAAGGTGGCAGCATGTGAAGGAAGCCGTGTTGGAGAACCCAGCTCAAATAGCTCTGGGCTACCATGTCTGGCGGTGCTCTGCGAGTAAGAGAGAGGACCTGGTAGGTGAAGGGGTTGAGCTGTATGTTTTAAAAGAGGCAAGACAGGTGGCAAACAGTGACTGCCTGACCTACCTGTAACCCTGAACCTGTGACACAGAGGAGGTGGAAGGTTGTTGGCACTCTGAGAAAAAGAGTGAGTCACACCTTCCTTCCCCCTTGTGCCATTTTCTTGACATGAAATGGCCCCAGGGAGCCACCCTTTGCTCTGTGCGGGAACTGGGTGTGCACCGACGAGTTATATGTTCAGTTTCAGGAGATAGTTTGGAATTTCGTGCATTGTGCAGGGGGTTGGACTAGATGACCCTGGTGATCCCTTCCAACTCTATGATTCTATTCTATGGCCTAGGGAGGTGGCGAGCTCCCCCTCACTGGCAGTCTTTAAGCAGAGGCTGGACAAGCACTTGTCAGGGATGCTCTAGGCTGATTCTGCATTGAGCAGGGGATTGGACTAGATGGCCTGTATGGCCCCTTCCAACTCTATGATTCTATTCCCCCAAAGGGGCAAATAGCAGCTCCCCTGGATCCTCAGC